>NC_142010.1:147901159-148219530 GCF_049901735.1 Notechis scutatus
AAGGCCAAAGAAGAAGGGGATGGCAGAGAATGAGGTGGCTAGACGGAGTAACTGAGGCAGTCAGTGTGGGCTTAAATGGACTCCGGAGGATGGTAGAGGACAAGAAAGCCTGGAGGAACGTTGTCCATGGGGGTCGCGATGGGTCGGACATGACTTCATAACTAACAACAACAAGGCTAATGTTCAGAATGATCTGAGGCCCATGAGAAAAAAAACAAAATAAAAAGGGTTCTTTGGGTATGCCATAAACAAAAAGAAAACCAAAAGGATATAGTTCTATGTCAGAGAGTTACGACTTAGCCTGGATGATGATGAGAAGGAAGAAATTTCTGAAGTCTTGCTTTTGACTAGGAAAATGGATCCCATACCTAGTCATCATCATGCCACAGGAGGAAAAGGGGAACGACACCTTAAAAAGACAAAGAGAGGGTAAGAAAGAATTGAACTAATTTGAATAAATTCAAGTCTCCAAATAGATTCTAACCTAGAGTACTGAAGGAACTAGTGTAGATGATCCCAACAGAAGCAGTCTTGATCAGCTTTAACAACTTAAGAAGGTCTTCCTGCTGGTGAGGTCCCAAAAGACTTGAGGACTTGAGGAAAACAAATGTCATCCCCATCTTCTAAAGGAGATGTATCCGCTTGATGTCTATACTGGGCAAGTTCTTCAATGAGGTTATTAAACAGAATGTTTCTGGGTAGGCATGCTACAATTAACTGGAACCAGCATGGATGTGTTGCAAATAAATTATGATAGAATAATTTTATATCCTTTTTTTAAAAGAGTAACTGGTTTAGTAGAAGAGGGAAATAGCATAGGCATCTTGTAGTTCAAACTCAGCAAAATGTTCAACAATATCTTTCTTAATAATCGCCTTAATAAAATGGTTAGACTTGGGTGAGTGAGATCAAACTAGATGATCTCACAATTGTGATGGAATCTAGTAAGGAGGTGGATTCCCAAAAGGAAGGGGGTATATTCCATAGAAGTAAAAGGCAACTCAGTCCAGATATTATATATGAGGTTAGCCCCTCCCTAATAGTTTACAGAGCACAGCTAGTTCTCAATTACAAGCACAATTAAGGCCAAAATGTCCATTGTTAAACAAGACAGCTGTTTAAGTGAGTCTTGCTCCATTTTATGACCTTTCTTGCCACAGTGTATCACTGCAGGTAAGTTAGTAACATGGTTATTAAATGAAGCTGGCTTCCCCATTGATTTTGCTTTTCTAGGAGATCGCTAAAGTTGATCACATGATCCCAGGGACTCTGCAATCATCATAAATACATGGCAGCTGCCAAGAGGCCAAATTTTGATCATGTGACCTCGGGGATACTGCAACAGTCATGTTAAAAACCGTCATAAGTCATTTTATTCAGTGCCATTGTAACTTCAAACATTCACTAAACGAATGTTTGTAAGTCATTTAGTATTGTCTGCATATGGCGGAAGCAGATAGTAGAGTGCTCTGTCTGATGAGGTTTCATTTATAGGTATAAAACAATAAATAACTCAGCTTGAGAGAATCACCAAATATCATTCTTGGTTTTGGTCTTGACACAATTGACTGCTTGTTCGTGGCTTTGCTTGGCTTGGAGGAAATTTCAGATGCACCTGAAAGACTTTTTATCAGTGAGGATTGAGGTGATGGTTTTCTAGTTTTCAATGACACAGAGCAAAAAGGTGTGGCTAATAAGAGGGCCCTGGCCCCGCCCAGTTTAGCAAAGGGGAAAAATGTCCCAATACGCCCCGTGATGCTGTTGTGACGACACGAGTTTGACACCCCTGATCTATAGCAACTTGAGCAATGGGCTGAAATGAATAGGATGGAATTTAGTTAAGAAATTGTAAAGTTTTATAACTGGGTAGGAAAACACAAAAGGCACAACTAGAAGACGGGGAAAACTGTCTTGGCAGTTGTACCTGTGAAAGGAATCTGGTTTCTGTGGAAAAAAGAAACAATTGGCTGATCTTAAGAATCCATATAAATGAGAATAAATTCTATTCGCTCTGCTCTGGTCACACACCACTTGGAATATTATATCCAGTTTGGATTTCACAATTCAAACTATCAGTGACAAATGAGTAGTATGACCAATAGAATGAATAGGAAGACTCCCAAGAAACTCTAGCAAGTGAATACAGTCTCCTATCTACTTTCTACTCCCTTCTGATTGTGCCTTCAAGGAGGAGAGATTCTCAAGGATGGCTATACAAGCATCTGCATAACCTTTCTCCAATTCTGAATGATTTGAGTTTTCCTCCCTAATCTAAGGGAAAGAAATCTGTGACCCTTCACATGTTGTTAGGTTCCAGCTTCCAGCTGCCTTGACCTACATGGCTAACAGACAGCCCTCTCTCTTTACAATCCAACAATACGGCATTTGGGGACAAAATATTTTTGTAAGTTTGTAGAATACAATAAAGAGAGAGAGCATAGTCCCACTCTTTCTCCAAACTGCCTCGCCTGGGATTCTTTTAGAGATGCTATATAACAAAACATAAATATCATTTGCATTTAAACAAGGCCAAAGAACAAGCAATGAGTCCTACAGGGCCCCTTTCCTTTGATCAGCATCAGAAAATTAGCTTCCCCGAATAGGAGCATGTAATACTTCTGATGTTGCCTGTTATGCTAAGCAACTCTACATGATGATTGTGAGGAAAATCTGGAAAATTCTTTTAAACTCACCCTGTGGATTAGCTCCCTGCCTGAGCAGAAGATCTTCAAGGCCCCTTTCAACTCTTATTCTTTTAGCCCGTTACTCTTTCTTTCTTTTTCTTCATAGTTTTATTGCACAGAATAATCTTTTTTCCTCCTACTTCCTTATGGACATTGGTACTGTCTGTACCTTGGTAGCGTACATGCTTGTTTATATGAAGATGATACAATTTTTAAGAGAAAGAAAGAAGAGAGAGAGAAAGTAAGGAAAGGTTTAAAAAAAGGGAAAAGTGAAGGCAAAAAGCAGAGTTGAGTCCAGGTAAAAGTAGTAACCCCAAGATTGTCTAACAATAGCTGTTCTTTACCATGCATTTTGCTGCATAAAATAACATGCAATTCTGCCCACAGTCAGTGTTTCTGTTTCCCAAATGACATTTGACCTCTTCTCTGGGTCCCAGCAAGGTGAAACATAACAGAATGACTAAGAAATACATCACCTATCAAGCTTCGCCTCACACAGAGATTATTTCTTCTGGGGTGTAAAAATATAATCTGAAGAGGGAAGAGGGAATATCCCAGGGGAAAGAATTGAGCATGGAAGAATCCAGTCATGCAAAGTGCAATAGGTATCTTGATCTGAGGATGTACATTGGGAAAGTCTAGACATCCATAATTTCCCTTTACCTTTCATCTGAAGAAGTGATTGAATTATCTGCCCACAATGGAAGTTGATATCCAGAGCAGCAATTTATCCAGGGCTACAGCAGTCAAGATGGATGCTTCTAGGTGAGTATTTAATTTGTTTTTCATGGTTCACTTGGGTATCCCAGCACAAACTTTGTCAAATTGGTGACAAGGGAAATGAGAGGTTTCGAATGTGGGACAGACCGTTATTTGATAGAGTCAAGAGTGGGTCACGAAGAAAATTAATATGGAAGAAGAGGAAAGACATGGAAGAAAGTAAACAGGAAGTAAAATAACTGGAGAAAAAGAAAATACTAATATTGTAGAGTAAGGTATTGAATATAAGATTTATCTTCAGAAAGAAAGAAGTGGAAAATGGATGTAAGAAAATGTAATGTGGAATCTACTTGCAACTATGTATGTATGTATGTATGTATGTATGTATGTATGTATGTATGTATAGTAATGGAATGCCACAGACAAGTTTGGAATTGTGCTAATGAAAAGTGTGGAAAAGTAAAAGTTGGAGTTTGATGGAGCCTAAAAGGGTAGAATGCTGAAAAAGCAGCCTTGGGACAGTGCTGAGTACTTGAATGCAAAGTTCTGGATCTGCAATTACATCTGCTATTGTCTGGCCTACCTGTGTAATCCAACACACCTTATTACCCTTCCTTTGAATTTGGTATAGGTGAACAGAAGTATTGTTTTCCATTCAGCATGAATAACTGCCTAGGTCTGGCAACTTATCCTTCTGAAATTATATATCAACAATATTCAAATCAGTGGTGGGATTCAAATTATTTTTACTACCAGTTCTGTGGGCGTGGCTTGGTGGGTGTGGCAGGGGAAGGATATTGTAAAATCTCCTGTCAGAGGTGATATTTGCCAGTTCTCTGAACTACTCAAAATTTCCGCTACCGGTTCTCCAGAACTGGTCAGAACCTGCTGAATGCCACCTCTGATACAATATAACTTCATACTAGCTGGTAAGGTAATTACCAAAGGGGTTCCCTTTCCTTCTAATCTGTAGATTCCACTTTCACAAAACCTCTGCAGCTACCCTTCTGAAATTCTGACAGTGTCTTATTTAAGGCAATATCTGTGTGGTATACATTATTTTCATAAAAATCACTCACAACAATAATACTTGCAGTTCCTTTGAGTAAAAATCAAAAATTCAAAGTCCGCTAGACAAAAAATGAGAGCACCTAGGGAATTTGGCTGATCTTGGGGAAAAAAATGGTTCATAGTGACCCAAATGTTCTTCATTGCTAGGAGAGGGAAATATTAGTGCTGAACAGAAAGTTGTTTTTGTCTTATCCGTGGTATGTGGAGAATGTGTTGTTATTACCTAAGAGTGAGAGTATATTTTGCACCAAGTTGAAAACATTTTATTACGCTCCTATCTAAGATTTTGCATGGACGAACTTCATATTTAACAGATACCAGCAGTGGAATCTCAGTGTAAAAAATAAGTTTGAGAACAGGTGATTATTTGAATATCCACACCTTTGTTTCATCAAGAACCGTCTTGGAAATCAGGATGCCAGCTCTGACAGTATCAAGCTTAAAAAAGAAAATACAAAATAAAAGTGCTAGGCCGCTGAAAAAGGAGGATAAAATGGAGGACTGTGGTGGCTCTATATTTTTAACAATGTCAAAGATACTGGCAATACTGAATGTGGAATTTGGTCAAGTTGCAAGGCCCTGGAGCAGGAGTGGGATTCAAATTTTGTAACAACTGGTTCTGTGGGTATGGCTAGGTGGGCATGGTCATGTGACTGGATGGGTGTGGCTTCTCTTTTTTTCTTTTTCTTTTTTTGCAGCAAACCCCCCCCTCCCCATTTTTTGGGCCTTCTGGGCCTCAGGGGAGCCTCCTGGGGGGAGGTGTTTTTGCTCCCAGAAGGCTTCCCTGAGGCTCGTGGAGGAAAATAACTGAGCATGGGGGGCGCATGCAGCAACCCCCTCCACTCCATTTTAGGGCCTCCTGCACCTCAGAGGAGCTTCCTGGGGGGCATTTTGCTCCCAGAAGGCTTCCCCGAGGCCAAGGAAGGCAAAAAATGGAGGGGGCAGGGGGTGCTGCATCGCCTCCATTTTATGCCTTCCTGGGTCTCAGGGAAGCTACCTGGGTGAAGTAGTAAGTAAGCGAGGGGAATCCCGGCACAACTGATCATAGGAACAGCTGATGGTCGGAAGGGGAAAAAAAGAAATACCTTAAGGAGTGACTGGGCGGGGAAGAACGCAGTCAGCGATGTTGGGCATGCATGCAATGTTGCACATGCGTGATAAGGACTGACTGTGTGGGGAGGGGAGGGGCGGGAAGAGAGGGGCAGGGCCAGCCAGGGTAGAATCCCACCCCTGCCCTGGAGTTGCACCAGTGGTTAGTACTAACATGCCAGTGGAACAAAAACAGACACTTGTGTCTTCCAAAACATGACAGAACACATTTAAAAAGACAGAAGAAACTTTATCCAAAGTACTGATGAAGTATTTATGAAACTAAGCAAAATCAAATTAAAAGTTTAAAAAAATATTATACAGTGCCTATGGAGCTTTTATGAAATGCGGAAGGTATTTGCGCTGAAAAGTACCATATCATTCCTTGTGTTAGTGATATTTAGGGGTGAACAGAGGAAACAGCATTTTTCATATAAAAGAGCAAGTTCTGAGCTGGCTCAGAGAAACAATCAGGAGTGCAGAAATGATGACAAGGTGGGGAAGAGGCTCTTAAGAAGAGGAAAGACAAAAAATTAAATGCCAAATGTTTATTAAATGGATTATTCTCAGGCCATATGCTGCTTCCAGCCCTTTTTATTATACACTTCAGGCACCACAGGATCACAATGCCAAAATCTCCCACCCATTTTATTTATTTTATTTATTTATTTTTATTTTGTCAAGCGATTATAAGATAACAGGTATAAGTATAAACATAGTTATGAATAAATGAAATGGATACATATAAGAAAAATAAAAAGAAACAATAGGACAGGGACGGTAGGCATGTTGGTGCGCTTATGCACGCCCCCTACAGACCTCTTAGGAAAGGAGTGAGGTCTGTAGTAGACAGTCTCAGGTTCAAGTTTTTGGAGTTTGGGGAAGAAACCACAGAGTCAGGTAGAGTATTCCAGACATTGACCACTCTGTTGCTGAAGTCGTATTTCCTGCAATCAAGTTTGGTGCGGTTTACCTTGAGTTTATATCTATTGTGTGCTCTTGTATTGTTATGGTTGAAGCTGAAGTATTCATTGACAGGTAGGACATTGCAATACATAATTTTATATATTATACTTAGATCAGACCAAAGGCGGCATAGTTCTAGGTTGTCTAGGTCTAATATTTCAAGTCTGGTGGCATAAGGTAGTCTACAACGAGTAGAGGAGTGGAGAACTCTTCTTGTGAAATATTTCTGGACTTTCTCAACTGTATTAATATTAGACATGTAATGCGGGTTTCAGACTGATGAGCTGTATTCAAGTATTGGTCTAGCAAATGTTTTGTATGTTCTAGTTAGTAGTGTGATATTGCTGGAGAAAAAGCTTCTGCAGGATTAGGTTAACAACTCTTAACGCCTTTTTGGCTATGTAGTTACAGTGGACTCTAGCACTTAGATCATTAGAGATGAGTACTCCAAGGTCCTTGACAGAGTTCAGATCATCAACAAGGTCTTGACTATTCAGTTTGTATTTTATTTTCTGATTTTTTTTGCCAATATGTAAGACAGAGCATTTATTTATTGAGATTTGAAGTTGCCATTTGTATGACCATTCTGATACATAGTCGAGGTCTTTTTGAAGGGTAGCAGTATTGTCTGTGGTATTGAATAGCTTTACATCATCAGCGAAGAGAACGCAATTGCTCTTAATATGATCACAGAGGTCATTTATGTAGAGTATGAAGAGAGTTGGTCCTAGAACACTGCCTTGGGGGACACCACTATTGACAGGTACTGAATTTGATAGGATGCTCCCAATTTTGGATTTTCTTATAGGAATATGCTGTTTCTTTGGGGGCAGGAATTAAGTTCTAGTTCTAAGAAAAGCAAGGCACTCTGAGACAGGCTTGCTATACCTAAAAGAGCCCACAAAACCTTGATAAATGGGCCACCTATTTCTTTTTAAAAAAAAAAAAAAAACAAGTTTTATTAATTTCAACAACAAACAAATCATTACATATTTAAATCTTTCCTGTATTTCCACAGAAATTTCCCCAATATTCTCATAAAACACAAACAAACACAAACAAACATATAAAAAATCTTTTAGTAAAGTACCTTGGCCCCAGTTACCTCTCTTTGTATGGGCAGCGCATTTCACTCTTCACAATTCTATCTTATTTAATCCATCTTAATTAAATCATTATATTTATATCTTTTGCCCATTCATTATCCCTCTATCTCTTCTTATAATAAAAGAATTTCTCCTGAAATCACTAATCAGAGTATGATGCCTTTCTATCCTCCCCTAAGTTAGTAAAATTAACATTCAACATAACAAATATCCAATTCGGTTCTGCTTGGTACATTCTATCCACCAAAAATGTTTAAATACATTGTATCCTCCTTTCCTTCAATATTTTATTACATTTTAAAAATCAATCATTATTAAAAACTTCAACATTTTAATTTCTTATTAAATCTTAAACCATTCTAATTTACTATTTCAAATATAAATGTTACAATACCATCTTCTGTACCTAGCAGAATCTTTCTTACAAAAGTTATATGATTTCATCCTTTGTCCCTAAAAAAAAATTCCTCTTCTCCCACAATTTTAAAACTTTGAGGCTTTTCTCAGCGAAGAGAACCCCCTTCTTCTTCTAACCTCTGCCTTGCATATTTTTCTCTTTCTCAAATGTTTTTAGATCTTAAGTCCTTGCTTCTTCCTTCTTTCTTAGATAAGTTTTGAGATCAATAAAGATGGCGTCTTCGTCTTTTTCTTGTTGTTGTTCTTCTGTTTCCAAAAGGTCATTTATGTAGAGTATGAAGAGAGTTGGTCCTAGAACACTGCCTTGGGGGACACCACTGTTGACAGGTACAGAATTTGATAGGACGCTCCCAATTTTGGATTTTCTTATAGGAAAATGCTGTTTCTTTGGGGGCAGGAATTAAGTTCTAGTTCTAAGAAAAACAAGGCACTCTGAGACAGGCTTGCTATACCTAAAAGAGCCCACAAAACCTTGAGAAATGGGCCACCTATTTCTGTGACATCACCTATTGCCACACAGCTTTCTGTGGCCTGTGGCTGTTGAAAATATTCCTTAAAAGAAAACAAAAAGTGACTCCTTGGCTCCCACCTCTCGTGGCTTTGAAATAACCTACCATTCCAAAGAGTTAATGCTATTCCCCCCATCCCAATCTTTGCTTCCAAAGGCCATCATTTCTAAATGGTTAAAAGAAGAAGAAATAGGCAGGAGGTGGGGGGTATAGAAAGCAGGAGTGGTGTTCAGCAGGTTCTGACCAGTTCTGGAGAACCGGTAGCGGAAATTTTGAGCAGTTCAGAGAACCGACAAATATCACCTCTGACTGAAGATTTTACAACATCCTTCCCTTGCCACGCCCACCAAGCCATGCCCACAGAACTGGTAGTAATTTTTTTTGAATCCCACCACTGATAGGAAGGCGACAAATGAAAGGTGGCATCTCCTTGACTTTTTCTCAAATTCCATGCTTGAGATAAGAATAAAAGTCTCATCTGGACAAAGAATAGTTAAAGACCATGGAAAACTCACTCAGGCTATCTCTTTATATCCAAGCGCTCCACACTGTCAGACTGGTATCCCAAGCCATTCAAATTAAAGATTAGCTTCTAATTTAATGTAGTCACATTCTAAAAGAAATTAACTTTGGTATCCATGATTTTTTTTAAATTTGGGAATAAAGACTTGTTGCAATAAGAATAATGCATACTTTTATATAACAATGGTTATAAAATAGCATCTCTGTTTGGTTGGACCAGGTAAGAAGAATGGAAGGATATTGGGGTGGGTGTGATTAGCCTTGTTGCATCCTAAAATTCCTATATAATCCAATGGTTTCCCACCTCCCTCATCAATGGTCATCTTTGGGTAATCACTGGGATGCCATCGCCCCTCTGCACTCCTTCCACCCAGGCTGTGGGGACCTAAGCTATGTCACTACTGAATCTACAGTGCAATACTATGCATGACTGCTGAGATAGATAGATAGATAGATAGATAGATAGATAGATAGATAGATAGATAGATAGATAGATAGATAGATAGATAGATAGATAGACAGACAGACAGACGATGGATCAATGATAGATAGGGAGGGGGAGGGAGAGAGAGAGAGAAGGAGAGAGAGAGAGAGAGAGAGAGAGAATATAAAATATCATCAGAGTGAACAAATGGAGCCCCTATATGTACTTTTTTATTTTAGTCTATTCTAGTAAACCAGTAAACATGAGAGAGCCAATAAACACTCATCTCCATTCAGCCACCCCGACTCCACCCTGATGCAAGAGATTCCAGATTTCTCTGGAATATATTTTATTCTAATTCATTCATTTCATTTTACTGATAGTTTTCACTCTATAGGTTAAGAAGCACCAGACCCTATAGTTAACATGTGGGTCTTGGCCTTGAGGTGGAATCGCTCCAGTGATTATACTTTATTTCTCACCCAGTGCAAACCTATCCATTTTCACTCGTAAATTTCTTTTATTCACTGGAATTTATTCCCAGACAAGTGAGGTTTCAATTACAATTTAAAGAAACATTAATATATGCTAATAGGAGGGTTTCAGATGTTTCTTCTCCTAACTACGACATATTCTTTTTTAAAAAATGTGTTGGTATCTATCGATTTACATTTTTTGTAATAGCATGACTTATCAAAAGGCAGAGTATGTACATGATTAAACTGTTTGTCTTTTCTGTTTTTTTAATGCCCAAGATTTTTTGGTGACTTCTTGCTTTGTTTTCTTCTTGCTTATTTTTTATTTATTTATTTATTAAATTTCTACACCACTCATCTCACCTAAGTGACTTTGGGGAGTGTACAACAAAATGATAAACAACATAAATACACGGCTAACAGTGCAGTTAAAAGCAAAAGAACAAGGTTAAAATTTACAAGTTCAAAGTAAAAATCAGCATTAAAAAATTCAGTAGGCAGAAAACAAGCTTCAAGCTACCAATCATCGGCATAACATCCTTAGATCCCCCATGCTAATTGGCAAAGCCATTATTATCTTTTTTTTTAAAGAAAACCTCTGGGAAGCAAGCAAGAATATGAGATCCTGTAATGGTACCATCCTTTCTAATATATCCATCATAAGTGATGCACATGCTAAAATACAGCAAGCTGGATCTGTAAGGGCCATTGTCATTACCAGAAGGTTTTCAGGATAGATTCTAGATCCACCTGTCTAGATTATATGTAAAAAGAACTCAGTGTGAGTCTATGCACACACACCATGAAATTTTAAAAGATGCTGATGTGATGCTGATCAGTTTATGAATGAGATTGTTCAGGAAATGATGGATGGATTAAATTAATTAAACCCTATAATCCTTATAAATACTTAGAAGTCATTTCCTCCATACCAGTTAGGTTGTGTATCCCACAGGTGTCAAACTTGATTGTGTCTTGTGATATATCGTGACATATCATGACATTTTTTGCCTTTGTGGAGCCGGGGTGGGCATGGCTTACATGTGACACATTTGGCCTGTGGGCCACCAGTTTGACAGGCCTGGTGTACCCTTATGGCATACACAAATGGCAAACATCTTGTTCAGTGGTGTGATTCAAAAATTTTTACTACTGGTTCTGTGGGCATTGCTTGGTGGACGTGGCAGGGGGAGGATACTGTAAAATCTCCAATCAGAGAGGGTATTTGCCAGTTCTCTGAACTACTCAAAATTTCCGCTCCTGGTTCTCCAGAACTGGTCAGAACCTGCTGAATACCACCTCTGATCTTGTTACCAGCTACATGAAGGTGTCCATGAAGCCACCAGAAGTCAAGGCAATTTTTAACCTTACTTTGACATATCCAAGGCTCTATTTTTTTTAAAAAAAAAAAAAAGTAATTTCTTCCTTATCAGAAAAAAAAAGAGTTATAATTCAACTGATCTAAATCAACATCAACACAATCTTTTTCTCAGCAGGAAGTTCACTGAATTCAGTGGAAAGTATGGATTACAGACTTATTAAACTAAAAAACCATTCTGTTTTTAAGTGACATTGATCAGTCAAGTTTTATGAAAGGGTTAAAATAGTTCAATGAACCTTTTTTCACCTGACATTTCAAGGGTGGCCATTAATGCAGAAGAAGACATGAAATGTGAGCCTCAGAGAGGCTGCAGCTACATTGTGAATCTCAGATTGGAGTAGGCCTACATTCTAGAAATGCAGACACTTCTTGTTTACATGGTTTGTGCAACATGTAAACAGATGTGAATCGACCCAAAAAGAACAGGCATGGCAACTATATCTATTCTTGAATAATAGCAAGGGAAGACTGCCTTACGTATTGGGACTATGAAAGAGCTATCTTTCATAGTCCCGATATGGCATCTGATAGTATAGTACATCAGATGCCAAAATGCCAGATTTTTCACAGCAAAGAAAAACATAGGCACGCACACACATTTTGGCATTCTCACAAGCTGGCAAAGGCACCATGAAGACCATCTGTGAAAGTGGATTGTATGGGCCACACTGGCCCAGAAAAACTCCAGGAGATAAGGCAACGGAGATGTTGTCCCAACTCTTGTCGGAGCCAGATGTTTTAGGATTACAAAAGATTTCCCAGCTAAAGCAAAACAACAGTGTTTTACAGCTGATTAGTAAAAATGTGAGACTTTTTCAACATGGTTATCCTCAACCTTATGGCCTCCAGATGTAGTGATACTTATCAGTCCTAGAATTCTCATCCACAATCATTCCAGTGCCGAAGGGCACCAAGCCAAGGTGGTAACGGTAATAAAAGCACAAAAAAGATTCTCACCCTACCAAAGATGAATAATAATTCCCTGATCATTACTACAGGAAATCTCAATCCACTGTTCTACTTTTATATGTAACTCGTCCCAATGCATGCCCCATGACATGAAATAAGGAATTGGCATCATGCTGAAGTCATGGTTGTGTGCTTTATTTTGCTTGTGGCAGGAGGACCTTAGAATTTGGGTAGTAAAAATTCTGTAGATATCACAACTGTGAAGTTTATCCCTGTCTAGTGTATGCGTGGGTGCACATGTCTGCTTCTTGTTTAGGAACAATTTCTCAGTAAAGATGTGTCTACAAAACTTTGCCCTCTCAGAATATAAAGAGAGATGCAGAGCAGGCCTTTGAAGGAGGGAATTGGGGAGGGGGTGCAAAGAGGCTGGCACCCACTGCTGTTCTTCTATAAACATCCTCCAGCTGCTCCCTTTTTCCAATCTCAGCCTTAGTTTGTTTTCAGTTAGGGCATCTGGTTAGGAGGTTGGGAGTTTCAAAATTCAGGAAATGGGAGCCCTTTCAGGAAAGAATCAGAAGATACCTCTTCTTTGAACCCATCAGCCTCTCCAGTATATGTGCCTTGTTGAGGGTTGAGCAATATAGGTTTTTATAACAACCCAGCAAATGCAAAATGATACATCCTTCTGCCAGAAAAAGAAGAAAGAAAGAAAGAAAGAAAGAAAGAAAGAAAGAAAGAAAGAAAGAAAGAAAGAAAGAAAGAAAGAAAGAAAGAAAGAAAGAAAGAAAGAAAGAAAGCAATATTACTTTATTATTATGTCATAAACAGGATCTTCCCTGACAGCTCCATGAAGTAAATGGAAATGTTTGTATGGACATCTGTCCCTCCACACAGACACACATTTAAGCCAGTAAAGCCTATTAAACGGAAGTGGTAAAGGACACTCATCTCTCTGGCTGAGAAATGAAGCATTTCACTCAGGAAGAAATTCAGTGGCCCAATCAGAAATACAGTATTTCTACTGAATCACACTGAAGGGTGTGGCGTGGTAGCCTAGTGGTAAAGATGCTCGCCTCCTGCTTGGAAGGTTGAGAGTTCAATCCTAGGTAGTGGTAGATATTTCTTTCCTAAGGTGCAAAAAAAAAAAATCTGCTGCGAACTCCACGTGGTGTCAGGAAAGGCATCCGGACAGTAAATGCTCAGCTCCATTCAGTTGCCCTGACTCTACCCCAAATAATTAAAGGAATACATGGTCATTAAAAGAGAGTTAATAGAACTGAAGGATTCCAAGACTGGTGTCCAATCAAATTGTGGTGGCTACCTGCATGCATCCATGTGTGTGCATGTATTGTATATGCAGTATGATCAGCACATACTTGAACACTGAGGTATCACCAGGGAGGCTGGATTTTTAGAAATCCAGAAGAGAAAATAAAGATTTAACCCATCAATGCATTCACAGCAAATTTCTGAACCATTTGATCCCATGGGGAAGAAGCTGGGATTTTTGAAAAACATGATCCAAATAAGAATGCCCACTCAGGATCAATTAAGACAAACTAATTAGACCATAACAGTGATGAAATCCTGAGAAAGCAGACATGATTGAGATCCTGAGGAAGCAGAAATAGGATGTTTGGGAGAAATGGGGGCAAAAAAAATGTATTTATTTGTTTCGTTTAGCATATTTATATTTTGGCTGCCCATCTACCAAAGGCCCTCTGGGCAATAAATAAGATAAAAACAAAACCAATTTCATCACTCTTTAAAGAAAAGGGGCTGCAGCCCCTAAAATATCTTAACTAGAGCACAACTAACAGACCCGCATTAATAAACTTAACAAGCAGACTGATATTAATATCCTGGCCCCAGTGCCTGGAGGAATGGCCTTCACAGCCTTGCAGGAGGCCAGCCAAATCATCTCAGGAGGAGGCTGTGTTTTTGGTTTAGAAGGATATTAAGATCAGTGGTTAGCTTTGTGGATGATTTACTGTAGGCTTACAAGAGGTTGTGGGTTGAACAACATCAAGCAAAACTGTACTTTTAAAAAATATCCCTGGCCCACCTGGTTTCATTCCCCATGATGATGAGATTGTGCCTTTGCCTTGTCTTTATGCAGGAGGGCTTTAGAACAGTATGTCAGAACAGTGCCTGATTTGTAAGAAGCCCAGTTCATTAATATTTGTATACACATTTTATTCCCATGAATTGCACACAAGTTATGCAGTTGAAGTTAAAGGGTTTTTTTCCTCTCTGTCATGAAGCTGCTCCTCCATCATATTGTCAGTATTTCACAGCCACGAGGTTGAAAGGAACTGAATCTGATGTTCAGTGGTGGTGAAGGACACAGAAAGAGATCCAGAACGGCCCAAGGTTGCCCTGCCCTTTTCTGATATTCTCATAAATATAAACCAAACATAAACCAATTCCTCAGTTTGCCTGTCTGAGTCAACTGTTCTCCAAGCTAGGATTCTAACTCATATGGTGTAATCCAGGCAGGAGTCTATGTTCCACAGCCTATTCTGGAACATTGGTTCAGACTCTAGTTTGCATTCCCAAAAAGCTCAAGAGCCTCTTGAACCATTTGTAAGAAATTATTATTCTCACTTCTCTCTCCCTTCTTCCCTTCTTCCCTTCTTCATCTACTCCACTCCACTCCTCTCCACTCCATTCTTCCCTTTCCCCTTCTTCTTCTCCTTCCCCTTCTCTTCTTTCTCATTCCCCTTCTTCATTCCCTTCTCCTTCCCCGTCTCCTTCCCTTCCTTTTTTTCTTCTCCTTCTCCTTCCCCTTCTTCTTCTCCTTCCCCTTCTCTTCTCCTTCTCCTTCCCCTTCTTCTTCTCTTTCTCCTTCCCCTTCTTCTTCTCCTTCCCTTCCTTTTTCTCTTCTCCTTCCCCTTCTCCTTCCCCTTCTCTTCTCTTTCTCATTCCCCTTCTTCTTTCCCTTCTCCTTCCCCTTCTTCATCCTTTCCTTCCTTTTTCTCTTCTCCTTCTCCTTCCCCTTCTCTCCTCCTCCTCCTTCTCCTTCTGCTTCCCCTTCCCCTTCCCCTTTTCCTCCTCTTATCCAATTCTTGAGCTTATTGTTGTTTATGTAATCAAATTGTTGCAATTGTAATTGGGAAGAAACTCCCCCCCCCCCCAATCAAAGCAGGGACGCTGCTTCTAATGCTATACTTCCATGAGTTTGCTTTCTGAGTGGAATTCCGCTTTAGGAACTCTGAACCCTAAACGTGGTGCGGAAGGTCTTCAGGAGGGAATTGAGTCCCAAGACCCTAAGAAGTCCGACACCTGATTGCTCCCAGTCTCGTCCCATCGAGGTGGACGAGACCGGGCTCTGCAACCCAAGGCAGCCAGCGCTGCCTGCCCTCTTTTCGCTGGCTTCCAGAATGACAGGTAGCGTTATGGGGTGGGGTGGGGTGGGGTATCAGCGCCTGAAGGGGGCTCCTTAGACATCCCTGCTGGCGCGCCACTTGTTATGTCTGGAGAATTCACGTTGAATCCACCCCA
Organism: Notechis scutatus; assembly: GCF_049901735.1. NCBI lineage: Eukaryota > Metazoa > Chordata > Lepidosauria > Squamata > Elapidae > Notechis > Notechis scutatus. Next base: position 147,916,938 of record NC_142010.1, read on the forward strand.
CCCCCCCAAATGCAAGCTTTAGACAATAGTGGGGGGAAGCCCCCACCCCACCCCCTCATCTTCCCCCTCCCCCGCCTCCTTCTCCTCCTTCGCCTCCTCCTCTCCCCATTTCTCCGCCGCCGCTGAAGGCAGACGGGACCCGGCTGAGGGGGGGAAGAAAAAAAAAAAACAGCGCCAAAGCTCGGGTAGGTTGCGAGTCGGACGGCCGGGTGGGAAGAGGGATCGAAAGAGGTTCCAGCGGCAGCCTCGGAAGGCGGAATGGTGGGCTGGCGAGGCGGGAGGCATGGGGTGGTGGTGGGGGAGGAGGATTCAGTCTCTCTCCACCAGTTTTCTCCTCTCCGTCTCTCCACCCGCTTCCACCGTGGCGGTTAGTTCAAGGCTGGGGGACTCCGAACCCCGCAAGTGGGAAGGTTGGCGAGCGGAGGGACGAGCGCTTGTTCCGAAAGGTCCCTTCTCTCTTCTCCGGGTTTCGAACCGCTGGAAGGATGGCTGGGTGGGGGTAGGGGTTGGAGTGGAGGTGAGGGGGAGGCGAGCGCGGGGACAACCCATCTAGCTTGCACACTACAATCAGGTGTGACTAATCTTCACACACACACACACACACAGAGAGAGAGAGAGAGAGAGACATACACACTCACACACAGACGCCCGTAGAAATAACTTATGGGCTCGAGAGATTCCCTCCCCCAAGGGAGTTAATGACCGTTAGGAACTTTACTTCATGATAAGGGGGTGGGTGGGAGGGAGGGAGAGAGAGAGAGAGGCCGTGGATTTCAGCCTGCCCGGTGAGAGACCTTACTGCTGGCGCCCTGTGAGTTAAACTGAATGGAGAAATTGCGCGCCTCTTCTCTTCCTCGCTCGGGGTTCTCCAAAGGTAACAGCCAGCGGGAGGGTAAACGGGAGAGGGTGCAGAATAAATCACGGATTCCCCTTGCATAAGGCCGGGGTAGGCTGGTCACTACCTTGAGAGACTCAGAAAGGAGGCAGCGGGGGGCGGGGGGCAGCCGATCGTAACAGTCCGAGGTACCAGCATCTCTTCTTCTTCTTCTTTCGGGCTCCGCGGAACGCCCCGCTGCAAAAGGGAGCAATCCTAATTGTTGGGGCGTAATAGAAGGGGCGAGTTCCTTTCCTTTCCAGAAAGAGGGGGGTCCATTGAATCCCGTGGAGTACGGGACGCTGTATTAAAGCCTATGGGATTGCTCCATAGAGGTCTGGTGCCCGTGGGTGACACAATCTCTGGTAAATTCCAGGCTTCCTCGGAAGAAACCCCCGCTGCTTATGGTTGGAGATCGCTCCCAAATGAAATCACGCGCATATTGAAAACGGCGAAAGCCAAGTTGCCCAGCCGTGCTATATACAATACGGTTGCTGGTTTTGGGGAGTTTGGTCGTCCTCCCATCTCCGGAAGGATCTCATTTTTTTTGCAAATCATTTGTTTGAAATGTGCGCGCCTTGGAAATGCTCCTAATTCTTGTTCTTTGGGATGAAGGGTAGGGGTGGAATTGAAATATTTTAATGGGAGTGCATTAGGGCGAGCAAGGTGCATTTCCAGGGACCTCGCTGGAGCTGAGTACTTCCAAAAAATCCCCCCCTTAGAGCCCTCGGACAATTTCAGCAACAACCTCCCCTCTTGAAATGGAAAGACCCCTAAAAAGCCTTCCAGTTGTACAAAGTGGACTTAGGGAAAAAGTGGAGCGGCGGAGGGGCGCGCGTGGGGAAGAGGACCAAGGGGGAAAGTGTACATTTTTACACTTTTAACCCTAAGGGCGGGGTGGGGGAGGATGATACGTGGAAGGTTGGTTGTTAGTGGGAGAGGGGGGGGGAATGGAAAATCTAACCCCATTAGAGTTAGAAGAGTGGAAGAACCTTTTCTTTTCCTTCAAACCCTTTCTCTGTAACCCCGGTGGGGTGGGGGAATGAAATACTCAGGGAACTTCATCAAACTGGTGTGTCTTTTTTTTTCTTTTCTTTTCTTTGTGGACATCTGAGTGTTGTTTGATACAGCCCGCAACCATTGTTCCGGGCCACAAGTCGAAAGAGAACCGTGCGACTGACTTGGGCACCTCCTCGGCAGAAAGTCCTAACTGACTGCGAGGTGCCTGCTCGCGGGTAAATAGGGGTAGAATGCACGCCCTTAACCCGTAAAGGTTGCAAGTCAATGCCGCCTTTCGGCCACGGTTGGTCCGCTGCTTCTCCAAGCGGAACTTTGCAGGCGGCTGCCGAGGTTTTCAACAAGGTATATATACCCATTTTTGAGATGCTTCCTAAAGTGGTCAGGGCCGTCTTAACAGCATGATGGGCAAAGCAGTGTACTGGGACTCCTACGGCAACTGCTCACAGGATTAAAAATGTAAATGGTCGATAAAATTAAACATATATTTTGCATGTTAGTATTAATTAAAAAATGCAGTCAAATGTCATAACTACGTTGCTGTATTTATATGATACAAGGTGCACTGAAGGGTTAACGTACACAGATTAGTATGGGGCCCCTATGCCCGTGGGGCCCATGGGCCAGTGCCCATCAGGTCCATGCATTAAGACGGTATATCGGGGAGTGCTTAATTTTACTGCTTTGCTGAGGGTGGTGGAATTCTAGGTAGCGGCTCCTCACTTACGTCTCACAACAATTTCGAGTAAGTTCCGGGACATTCCCTCTTCTTTTTACTCTTACTTCTCATATTTGCAAAATGGAAGGAGCTTTAATGGGAAATAATGGATGGCCGCTTAAACGAACTAATCAGCATTTCCTTCAAGGGCTTAGATAAGACCTCAACCTGTCAATCAGAATGCCTATTTTTGACTTTGCATAGGTAGTCGATTTCCTGCGTGTTCCTCCCTGGCCATAGCCTGTTATTGCGGACTGTGATAAAGAAGACTTGCTACCATCCTGAACAATGACTCCCGTGTCCCGCCACTTTGTCTTCTTTCCCACGTCTTTTGTAGGACGGGCTAAGGCCCGAACAGACCCTTTATTCCCGCCAGGCTGTGCACAGATCCTATCTTTGGTCTTCTCTGTGCACTTTTAATTGGGATTTAAAACTGCTGGGCATAGTTTTTCAAGGCAAGTCAATTAGACCCTAGCCACCCATCTTGCAAATTGAGTAAAGGTTCTCTCTGGAAAATAAGAGCAAATGACTGGGCTGTTTTTATTATTCCTTTCTTTTTTTAAAAAAATAATGCATGCATCCAGTTTTGATAGTCAGTGAATTAGGGTGGAAGGGAGGGAGGAGGTTTTGCCACCCTTACATGCAAAGATCACTAAATATTCCCTACCTCAAGAGGGTGGGGTGAAAAACCTGTGGGAAATGTTCGTTAGGGACAGCACAGATTTTCCTACACATGTTCGAACATTTCCAGGGGCTGTTTGATGATGACGAAGAGGAATGAATGGTTATGAATTGTATTCATGCTTGCATCAGAATGTTTCAGTGCTTCCAAAATTTTGTTTTTCTCACACATTTGTGTGTGTGTGTGTGTGTGTATAAGTAAAATGAAGCATATATGTATTATATATATAATAAAGCCAAGCTCCCAAACTGTCCCCCTTTTTGCATTCAAGAAATGCAAAATTCAAGAGAGATGGCACTGTTAAATTTACTGCAGCCACAAAACCAACCTTTGGATCCCGCTAGAGCTGGACCTGCTGGATTAAGTGGTTGACGTTTCCATGGGAGAAAGCTCAGAGCTCAGTTTAAGCTCATGCCTAAACCGATTGGGTTAGCGGTCTGAAAGGGTTGGCTTGCAAGGAAAGTTGAATATAAAAGGTGGTTCTCCAGTCCCATCAAAGCTTGCAGCGGCAGGAAGTGTTTTCATAAATTTTGCTAAACTGGAATGGGTTTTTGGTTTAGGATGTAAATCCAGTTATTGTGTTTGGTAAAGCATGGTTTTTTGGCTTAGGGCCACACATATGATCCCACCCAATTGTGGCCTAGTCATCAAACCATAGTTAAGCAGACAAGATTTGGGTAATGTAAGCATCAGTCAGTGAGGCTGAAGAGAAATGGGATTTGGACAGAAAATATATTTTAGTATGAACTGGGAAAGAAAGCAGCTTATATCAGGTCTCTTATTATTTGTTTGATTTTTTTAATGGATATTTTTTCATTTGCATAAATGGCTTCTAATTAATTTTAAAATGTTATTTGGACACATTTATGTCAGGTTTTCCTTCAAATAGCTCAAACTATTTTATCCACTCAGCTTGTTAAAACAGGCTAGAATTCTATCTGAACGATCAAAAAATTTCATTCCAAAGTAAGGATTTGAACCACAACTTCCCAACCTAACCCAACAATCTCATCATCTCTTTATTTTACATCACTTGCTCTGCCTCTCCTACACAGCATATCAATATGGGTGAAAATAAGCGTAGGTATATAAACAAATCCAATTGTTTATCTTAAGTTAAAATGTTTTTGCATATATTTATTTATTTGGTATTTAAAATTTACAGGATCATTCATATTGAATGGCATTATTTTATATAATGCCTATTCTTCCTTCCTTCCTTCCTTCCTTCCTTCCTTCCTTCCTTCCTTCCTTCCTTCCTTCCTTCCTTCCTTCCTTCTCAAGCATCTTAAGGGAGTTTTGAAATATAAATATTTAATGACAAGAACATCCTTCAATTTACAATAAAAAGTCACCCAGGACAGAACATGGAATGGTCCCTTCAAAACAAACTCGCATTTAGCAAATGGGTTCCTAAATTCGAAACAAGAAGGTACAAAGACCCCAAAATGTAGCTCTACCCCGCGGGTTTTGAAATGGTGCTAAAATATCACAGAATCGCCTCACTTTCGCCATTCGTTTAAATTTATCCACGAATGGGGAAAACAACCCCAAACCTTACATTTCTTATCGGGCCAAGTTTCTGTTACCAGAAAAGTCTTTCCAGAAAAGGCACCCAGAGAGTTTAATTCGTTGTTGCTGTTATTGTTAGGAAGAGAATTAAGTATTTAGTCCAAAGCTTTTGAAAAGATCTTTTTTTAAAAAAAAAAGTCGATTAAAAGAACGGATTTGATTGCCCACCGAGCGCGGAGCCTTCCCAACAGCTAAAGCTTCGCCCGTTTCGAGCTTCGGCGCATTCGAACCCTCGCGGCACAAGTGAAATTCTCCGCCTTTGAAGAGAAAACTTCCGTTGGAACGTTGGTGCTCGCACCGTTCGCCGCCCCCCCCCCCACACACCCCGTCTTCCCTGTTGCTGGATCGCAGGAGCCGGACAATCAGTAGGCGCAGGGCATTTCTGGACGACCTTGGCGATCGAGGCGGCGTTTGAAGGGGCCGAACCAGCCTTGGTTTTCCCCTTGCTTAATTTATTTATTTTATCACTTTAGCCACCGCACTGATAAAAAGAATCGCGAGCGGGACAAGCGATCGTAGAGAGATGTAAGGGCGTAGTGGGCTAACCATTAGTTGGGAGCAGCAAGCATGAGGGTCTTTCTTTCCCGAAGCGTTCATGTAATCTTCAGTCCTCAAGTTTATCCACCCCACGTCCTTTTCTGTTTTTCTTTTTCTCTCTCCAATCAATTATTCAACTGATCCTCTGCCTTATTTAATCACCGCGGTTTTAAAAGAATTTATTTTTATATGTCCCCAAAGTCTGTCTGACTTGGAGTTCCAAAGAAGCTATTTAAAAAAAAATAAAAAAAAAGTAACTGGATTTGGTTTTTTTTTCCTTGAAGACGTTTCACTTCTCTTCCAAAACGTCTTCCAAAAAAAAAAAAACCCAAAGGAAAATCCAATTACCTTTTGAAAAAACACTTTGGGATGCTCTGGATGACTGAGAATATCCATAGACATTTGTGTGGCTGGGAGAACAACACTGACTTATACAGGTGTTCTCAAAGATAAACGCAGGAAAGTGTAAGTAGGGTGTTCCACAGGAATTATCATATGCAGTTTCCCAGAAAAGCATGCATTTCATAGAAGTAGGCTTCACTGAGTTAAATAGATTCCCCCCAAAAAAAAAATTATGGGAATAAGATTGCAGTTAAAGTACTACAATCATACAGTTTCTTTCCAGGTTATTGGAACTACAAGGATTCTGGAGCTGAGTTCACGTAACATACTAAGCCAGGATTGGCTTAACCATGTTTACTGAACAAGCCATGTTAAACAAACCTCTAAGCCACAAAAAAGTGAACTGGTTTTAATTTCATATTTCACTCTCAGATTCAAACATTATATTGGGTTTGGGTCCTTGGGTTTAGGTTTGAGGTCAATTTCGTTTGGATTAGTTATTGCCCAGAGGAATAACTTCAAATCATGAAAATGCTTCTATGAGTTCAAAGCCTCACAGCAGAGGCTGTCTCACTGTGCCTCTGAGTGATTTACTGTTCGGTTCTGCCCCCTTCCTTTGCTTAATTTGTGTAGCGTGTGTCTGAACGGAGACTGATGCTGGTATATATAAGAATTCCCTTTAAATTGCTTACCTCTACAAATTGAAGCATTCCTGCATGCATTTACTCCACTGGTTTTGCCATTTTCCCACAAAGAAACACACAAACAAGGAGCAAAGAATAATTACTATATTATCTTATTCTATCTATCATTACTACCTTACTATGCAAGCCAATAACTGGAATTGCAAAGTGCATTTTAATTTAGGAGGATATCCAGAACTTGCCCTAATCAAAACCCACTATCAGTATCAATGTTTTGTCCTAAAACATTACAAAAAGCCTCAGAGCAATGTCTGTGTAAGCATATGCCACTCCTTCAGAACAGTTCAAAAGGCAAGTGACAATCACATTTTTGTGGTGAGTATGGTCTCTGAGGGCTCCATCCTCTTTTTCTCACCAACTAGCTACTTAACTGGGCATTAAGACAACAGTCAATGTTAGCAGCCACAATCTGGGCTGCACAAATCCAAGAAACCACTAGGTGGCAGTAAAGTGGAGGAGATTTCACTGTCACTTAGTGGCGGTTCAGAGAGTTGCAGTGGAGATCTGTTAGGCATGGCATAATTCTTAGACACTATGGTTATTGCTTGTCTTAGGGTTAGGGACAATGGGCACTGTAGTACTACATATCATAGAAAGGTAGATTTATTGTATTTGCTATTACATATTATTGTAATACTATGACTCGGGGGAATTGCAGAAAAATAGGAATATGTAAAGAAAAGATGTTGATATTCACAAAGAAACAAAAAAAATTAATTCTACAATGGTAAGAACTTGCTGAATACAGCTGAATTCTTTACAACTGCAATCCTGTGTTACAGCAATTATAATTATGTTTTAACCTTAGGCTCAGCCCTAGAATATTACAAACAAGTAAAAGGAAGAGCATTTGTTCTGGATAATCATGATCAGAATTCATTTGACACTGGAAGCAATTTTTTACAAGTACAAATGTCCCATTTGACTCTTTAAAAAACGAATGAAGATCTCATTATAATATCTCCGAGGTAACTATGTAACATGCCTTTCATGCTTTCTTTTGCAGACATGTTTTTAAAAGTGAGGATATTTGATAATTATAGAGTGGAGGGATGGAGGGACCATAAATGATTATGAAATAAGAATTATGTGGATTTTATCTTGACCGTGAGCTGATTAACTGAATTCCCTCATCACTCTAAACCACTAACTATGATTTGTTTCATAACTATAATTGTCTAAATTCACATAACTCTCTAACTTTAGAGAACCTGAAAAAACCCCAAGATGACATTATGGTTTAGTACAATATGTGAAGTTTCTCTTTCTCTTTATTATATGGTGATAAAAATAACACCATTGTTCACTTACAACTTCGGAGAACTATTGGGAGAGCATTGCCAACTGATCAGAAAAAGTGTGGGACTGCTCCTATGCTTTTAAATATAGCACATGATTCCTCTAACATGAATAAGAACATGCCAAAGCCGCCATCTACAAATAGCAGACTCACAAAATCATGGCGATGAAAAAGAAAATCAAAGTTAGTTAGGGCAACATCTAGCTTTATGCAAGAAATTGAGCAAAGACATTTTATTTATTTGAGTTGTTTGCTGCCCGTTTTATTTCAATATGTCAGTTGTCCAGCTTCTGCTTCAAATTGTCCAGCAAAAAGCAGCTCATTAGTTTCTTCGGAAATTTGTAGGAACAGTAAAAGTGTTTACTGTTGAAAAACTTTTTAAGGTTTACCTGGTGGAGAAAAAAGTCATAGGCAACCTTGTGATAGCGTCCAGAGATTGCCATAGACCTTTCAAGCATTTCAAGAGCTGAACTTTTTGCAGTCAAGGATGATATGTTGCCTGTAGATTGTCTATCCCTGATGTAATTTTTAGAGATGCATACAAGTTATGAGGCTAGAAAACAAATGATGACAGTCCTGTTCCAAAATCCAAAACAGTCTCTAACTAACTAGATTATTTACCCCATTTGGAGTTTCCTAGCTGGCAGGTTGAAGATGGATTTATGGAAAATAAACACTTTCTTCCATCTGAGTACAGCATAAGCTGCTCTGTCTCTCCTTATCTCTCCTATTTTGATGACTAGCTTCTCTTTGACAGGCCCATCTTCTGCTGCCAGGCCTGGAGGATGAAGACTGAAGAGGCCCCCTCTTGTCTGCAGCAGGCCATGCCAGTCCTGGGCTATGGTAAGTTCCTAGTTTTAGGAAAATATGTTGAGCTCCAAAGAGTGTTGCTTGATAGCGAGACTGTACAGCGTACACCCTGTACGGTCCTCTAGTCCAGGGGTCCCCAACCACCGGTCCGCGGACCGGTACCAGTCCGCGGAACAACTCCTACCGGGCCGCGGCTTGCTGGGCGCCGCCATCTTTTTTTCATGAAAAAGTGCTTCCGGTGAGCTTTTCTGGGTAGAAAGCTCACCAGAAGCACGTTTTCATCAAAAAAAGATGGCGGCACCCAGCTGATGCCGGTACCGGGCCGCGGCGCCCAGCTGATGCCGGTACCGGGCCGCGGCATCAAAAAGGTTGGGGATCACTGCTCTAGTCCCTTACACGCTAATTTGTTCCAGAGTAGCATGACTTTGGAGAACTCTGATTTAATCCCTATATTCTACTCAAACAAATTATGTCAACCCAGTTTACACTGCCCCCACTGATAGATGAGAATGGAACTCTATACTTTCTATGTTTGTGTAATAGATTGAATGGGTCAATTATGGAATTCGTGAGATAAAGACTACATTCGCATAACACATTAAACTTGGCTAGTTTTAACCTTGATTATTTGTTAGTTTGACATGATGCCTGAATTCAACTGTTTGTGGTTCAATATCTGATGCAACTGCCCCAAATAGTTAAATTCAGTAGCTAGGTTATATGAATGCCACCACTGTGGAGCAATATTATGTGAAAGACATATGACTCTAATGCAGGGGTGTCCAACCAAGCTGGCTGAGGAATTCTGGGAGTTGAAGTCCACAAGTCTTAAAGTTGCCACGGTTGGACACCCCTGCTCTAATGTATTATGTGAAAGACATATGACTCTAATGTATGCCCTGTCACCTTCTTAGAGTGGAATAGCTTTGCTGTCCTCAAATGAACTAGAGGAAATCTCATCTCCAAGGCTGAAGTTCACACCAACTGGTGTTTGGTGTCCCATCTCCAGGTCTTTTGCTTTAGGAATGGAGAGAAGGGGACCCGTCTCTTGTATTTCACTTCAGGGGGCAAAATATCTACAGCTGATCTGTTTTTTCTCTGCATTCCGACATGGGTCGATGCCAGGTTAGTCCAATCAGAGAACAAACTGTGACTTCATCTTCCCCACAACAATAAATATGAAAAGCAAAAAAAAAAAAAAATTAAGCCAGAGGCAGATCTCCATAAAAATAACTTTTCATGCCAGTGAGAGGTAAAACATTTTCACATTCAAGAAACTTTTAGTAAAGCAGACACAAAGCTGGATATAGAATCATAAAAATAATGAGTTAAGTCAAACACTTTTAAACGCCAAAGTCTCTTTATTGGACACAAGATACAGCTTGGTTTAAATGAAGCGCATTATTTGTTGATTAGTTGTTTATTTACACAAGCTTCCGTGCTATCCAATATTTTGACTTTGAATAGCTTAACAAACCTAAGTAATTATGGTTCAATTTAGGATAAAAGTATAGTATATACCAATAAGCAAGCAAAAAATAACAACCTCAATCATTCAGCCCCATGTCATCACTTCTTTAGAAAAGCAATATTTCATCCTTCTCTACAACTCCTCCTTAAAAGCCCTGTTTTCACTGCCCTTCAGAACAGTATCAGAGATGAGGCCATCCTTATCTCTGGAGATAAGCTGTTCCAGAGACATGTGTCAAACTCATCAAGAAGGCTCACCCCTGGGGTCCCTGATGTTGACATTCCTTCAGCATGGAAAGCTGGAATAGGCCCTTTATCTTGGACCTCACTAGGTGGGTAGATTCTACATACTGTAGAATAGCAAATACCCAGATCCTAAGCCCAAAGAATTATAAAGAAGATAACCTCGAATTGCACCTGGAAACTAATTGGCAACTTGTATAAGTCCTCGGTAGTGTTACAGGAGGAAAACAGGCCATGCTTGTTAGTATTGGGTCTGCTGTACTCCAGACCAGCTGAAGCTTCTTGTTCATCTTCAAGGACAGTCCTATGTAGAACAAATTGCAACAGTCCATATATGAGGTGACAAGGCTATGAATGACTCTAATGTGTAAGGAGGATGACACTAGGGTTCTAAGCAGGGAAGCAGAACCCTTTCAAAAGTTAAGCATGGATTACTTCCAGAATCAGGAGGCTTCCTGAGCCGCTCTTTTTTGCTATGGATAAATTAAAGTCTTGTTTCTCCATCACTGCAATGAGTGTCCACCATCTCAAAATCTTGTAAGCCGACCAAAGGATATCTGGCTTATACCAATTAACGCCACCAAGTACTCTATAGTCAACAACTAGAGTTATCAAGGCTCGAACCCAGGTAGAAGATACTTACTTCAGAGTATTATGCAGCTGCAATCCTGCCACCTTCTCAATAACTTTCCCTAAAACTACAGGCCAATGGTTGATCAGAATAATTAGGTCAAGTGATAGCTTTTTGAAGAGGGGACATACCGCTTTCTCTTTCAAGGCAGATAGCATAATAACCTCCTTACCAAAGAATGATCGCCATCCACATCCACCTTCCTGTGACTTTCCTGGAAGCTTTCACCCTCTACTTTGGGACAGGAATCCAGTACAATGATGGTGGAACTAAACTGCCCACTTTCTCAGAGGTTCTCAGGCTCAAACCAATCTAGATGACATCACAAGATCATGTAACTCTGTTGTGACAGTTGGACTTGCCTAGTCAGCATACAATTCCATGTAAGGGTGAGTTTATCTTCCAGAGATCTCACAAGCTCTTCCTGTTTTTCTACTAACAAATAAAGTTCAAGTATGAGAGGGTGAATACTTGTTTTTTTTCCCCCCCTCTCATTCAAGCCTTCCATTCTGGAATTCTCTTCCTACCTTCAAAAAGTAAAAATATTTTTTCCAATTGAGCTTGCCTCCAAGAGACTTCATGTACACATCCTTGTGATTTCTTTGGCAGCAGTTTGGAAGTGTCATTGGCTTTTTCCAGATTCTCCCTCCCACAACTTTCCAACCTCTCCTACCCCTCTCATTGCTTAGTTCACACATATTTGTATACTGACACAGCATATATTATTATCCTTTTGAACTTGAATATATTGTTAGCCACTTTAGTGTTATTTCAATTTAACCAAAGAGAGAGCCTAAATTATCTTACCAAATAAACAGTAGGGCATCTCAAGTATTAACTTTATGCATAAACCAGCTTTATCACTGTAAATTCACAAAACCTATAGTTGATAGAAAAAGCATACAGAGAAAGAAACCTCTGTAATTGAAATTCAAAAGGTACCAGACTGTTAGGTAGTACAAATTTGTTGTTTTATTTGTAGGGTTTTTTTTCCCAATAAAAAAGTTCAAAAATGATAGTAATGGTACTAAATCTTTGAAATAATTATGGAAACTGACTTATTAATGTCCAATTTATATTAGGGTTAGAGAATCAGTGCACAAATATTATGATTGCTTTTGCTCTTTTTTTTTAGGCTTTTAAAATAAATATCCACATTGTGTTAGTGCTGCTCTCAGGAAACATGAGAACTAGAGACTTTAAGCAAAATATTAATTTAACTTTGGAACCTGTTATTGCTGAGCATCTTTCCTTTTTTCATATATGGATATACATGTGGACATTTATGAATCCAGAGGAGGGAATTTTGCCCTAAATTATGTTATATATTCATACAGTGAAGGATACAATTGGAACACAGCAGTAGCCAAGAAGAGACACAATAGATGGTATGGGAGATGCCCTGAAAGATTATTTATTCTTTGCCTGGAAGATCATGCAAATGAATAACAGAATAACAGAGTTGGAAAGGACCTTGTAGGTCATCTCATCCAACCTCCTATTCAACTAGGAGATCCTATACTATTACAAGTGGCTGTCCAGTCTCTTCTTGAAAGCCTCAAGTGATCGTACTTGCCAAAGTGAGCCAATTTGATCAAGAACTAAATGGGGTTATTACAATGGCAGTCAGGCATGGCTTTCAACTAGGTGGGAATAACAGGAGAAACACCTCTGAAGTTTCCCTGCTCAAAGAAAGCAGCTATATTAAATTAAGTATTTCCTGCAAATTAGCCTCCTCCTAGGCTTGGTGAGCAGGTGAGAAAGAAGGAAGGATTGTTGCTTATTTTAAGAACTGTGTCAAAACATCTTTTGTTCTACAATCATTCCTGACCCTTCAAGGATAAGGACCTCTGTCTCCTTTGCATGTAACTCCTTTGCACTCCTTTGCAAATGGCACTGGAGAGTAAGTAGATTGGTCAGCCTGTGCTTTATTCAATAGGGTTTTTTTTACTCCCAGGTAAGTCTGTATAGGATCGCAGCCTGCAAAACACTCCTGAATTGCCTCTGTAAGCATTGATGAGGTCTGGGGGAAAAATATATCCCACTCAGTAACTCTCAAATAAACAATCTGGAAGCAAATAATATGTGGAAGGGAGTACAGAGACCATTGAAATGGTATCTCTGGGACAATTATGCCAGAGAGTTTCCACTTACGCAGCAAACCTCAGCATTTTGCTGTTAAATAAACAGGAATAACACCGCACAAGAGAGGATTATTTTCACAAAGCCCAAACCATCTCCATTTCTTTATGACTTTTAATTTCGGTCTGAATGCAGGCATGATCAGGCTGTGGATGTGGGGAGCAAAAGAGACCTTGGTTAGAAGAAAAAGCCTTGCTCCCAGCTATTACCATCTCCCTTTGCCCTCATTGTGGGTCTGGGTGTGTATTAAATCTGCCAAAGACTGGAAGAGAAATATATCGCCAGTTCCAATATCTGTGAAAGTGAAGCTCTAAGGAATTGCAAGGCTGATTCTGATAAAACCTTTGTTATTTAGTTATGCTCGCTGCTGCTTGGTTCACTTACTCTGAATTAGCTCAGATGAAAAAAATAGTTTTTTTTGTGTATGAAGAAATCAGAGAGCAGGATTGTCATGCCAAAGAGGACAGGGGTCTCCTACCTTTAATAACCAGGCAGAGGAGGACAGTTTGAAAGGTGCTGCTTCTCCTGAGAATTATGCCTTATCCATAGCAATAACTCTGCCACCACGTCTCTGCCACTCTCGATGCCCCTCCCTTCCAAAGAAAAGGCTTTTTTGATGAATGTGTAAACCGGGGAGTTGCTTCTCCTGTTTCAGGAAGGCACATGGCAATAATGAGATTTGCCATTCTTTTGATAAAGCCTATAGGGATGCACCATTCATTGCTTTTATATTGTGGGGGTAGATTAACCCAGCTTTCTTCAAGGTGCTGTCCTTCAAATGCTTTGGGAGAAGGTATCCTGACATTCTGATGTCATGAGATGCTGGCTAGGAATTCTGGGAACTGTAACCATCAACACATCAGATCGGGCAAGACTTGCTGTTGCGCACCTACCACAATCTTTCATAATCCACCTCTGTCAAATGTGTATCCTGGTCCCAGGATCTAAGATTACACAATCCTTGTTAAGTAATAACAGTGGACATGTTCAGAAACATTTGGAGGATTGAACGAAAGCTGGCAATTGGCAACCGAAAGGACAGCACAATAACATAAACCAACTTGGCTTTAAGTCTAATTTTTTGCTGTGCAAGGGGAAAAAGAGATTGGAGCATTCTTGCTGCAAGTTTCACTTGCCAGTAATTACCATCAAAGACAACAAAAGGTTTCATTTATTCAAGTAACCCATACAGAAGCTAACAGCAGGATGTACTTATTTGTGTAGTACAAACACAATCAAAAACAAATGAGAGCTGCAATGATGTGTGGCAAGGAAAATGTTCCAAGTCAGCTTCAGACATGTTTTTTTCTCCAGAATGCTAAATCTCATTTTACATCCCCCTTTATTGCTTCCTTCCCTCCTCATAATCAGAATTTCTTACCCATTGAGCACCCATAGTCTTCATAGGCTTGTTGGGAAGAAATTCTTTCTTACAGTCCCCTACCCCAAATACTTTCCCAGTTTCTGTTAAATGTTGCCTTCCCCTAAACTTGCAAATTCCTCTTCTCCTACTGATGCCCTTTTTATTACCATTATTTTGATGATAACATACATGTAGCTTGAAATGAAAGGTTTGGGGAGGGTACAATTGCTGTCCCATATATATGTAATAGAACAAGTCCCACCAAAGTCAGCAAATCTTATTTCTAAATAGATATAAATATATAAAATAGATCAGAAGTTGCACCTTTAAGGTTGAAGATGCATATTTAGAATTCTGGAAGTTGATTCTTATGTTGCAGTGAAAGGCAATCAAGTGAAATATTCAAGTGAAATACCTTCACATTTAGAATTTAAAAATATGTTAAAGATCTGTCAAAACATGCCTTCTCACTCCAGTAATTCAAATGCTAATGGATGGGAAGATGTCTCTCATTCTTTTTTCACCGGGGTTGATAATTAATAATGTACCTGCTTAATGTCTCCCTTAGATTAATATATATGCGTAATATGCTTAAATCAGATATTTGCACAGTAAAGAATGGTCTTTTTTCTATTTTTTTCACATTCTTTCATGGGTTCCCACCTCTTTTTATTTGATTGGAGTTCTGATCAGTAGTAATAAGCAATTAAATAAGTCAATTGTAGTTGTTTTTGTGGTCAGGAACAGAAATTGAACTGTTCCCTCTTAATTGAATACCATTATATCCCCCTACATGCTTCCTTTTTGGATCAAAACAAATTAAATATTAAGTGAAACACACCTCCTGGTTCTTTTATCCTTACCTTTCTTTAAACATAAAAAGTAAGCTATTTCAAGATAATCATGCCTGTGACCCAGTAATCCTCGAGGTGTGACTTGTAACCCAATAATTCATGTCTAAATTGGCATAGCTAATGCTGAATAAAGACCTAAACTGTATACTGTTGGTGTAAGTCCTGTAAGCCAGGTTGGTAACCCATTCAGTTTTAATTTAGAACTTTTTTCATGGACTTATACAGATTTTTCCTGTATAAGTTCTGGCTGCAAAATTTGTTTTTTTCTAAGACAGCTCTTCATATACTTATGACCCCCACTACTACTAAAGTATTTTCAATATATTAAAATTAGTATTGGTTTACACATTGTACTAAGCCTTGGTTTGTTTTTACTAGACTTGAATGAATAAACTATTGTACTTGTGTAACGTTGAAGGTTAAAATTGACCATCAAGAATTAACACGTGAGCAAAAGGGAAAGGAGGCAAACTAATCATTTGATTAATCTCCCTTGCAGTGCTAAGCTATATTTTGTATTTCTCTTGAAATTATTTAATTTATACTAAGGCCATTTTTTTTCTTAGGTTAACTGATATAGTAGTCCTTTGATATCAGCCTAGATATTTTCCTCTGGAAAACACGATTAGCTTTGTTTGGTTTTGGCTGTAATTTTCTGCTTTCTGAATTTATATTTCTACCGATGAATTACCATTTACATTATGCAAATGTTCCCTTCTGTATCTGTGATGCATTTCCTCTCTTTTGGAGATGGGATATGCAAGGGACTATCTCAGTGGTGGTGGGGGATTACTTTTATTCCTGCTCTGAGTATGGAGATGCTTGAAACCTTTTCTATAAATCTATTTATATATACATAAATACATATCTATATATTACGGATAATAGCAGCCCAACTCACCAGAATGATCACAGGAAGCATACAGCTCAGAGTGCCATTTTGGTGTAGTGGTTAAGATGCTGGCCCAGAAACCAGGAGACTGTGAGTTCTAGTTCCACTTTAGACATGGCAGCCAACTGGGTGACTTTGGGCCAGTCACACTCTCTCAGCCCAACCCACCTCACAAGTTTACCGTTGTGAGGAAAATAGGAGGCGGAAGAAGTAATAGGTATGTTAACTGCCTTGAGTTACCTATAAAGTAACAAAAGCTGGATAAAAATTTAATAAACAATATAAATAAATACAGAGGATAAAACCCCACCCCAACACAGCTGCATTTACTTAAAAGAATAAATATCCAATAATATAGGAATAATATAGCATATGTCTGGGGTTGAAAAATAACTCCATTTCTAGTCAATAAAATTGTTACTAAACAATCCAGATAGTGGGGCTCCTATAATCTCCCACCCTAAACACCATGGAACTTGTAGCTCTTTAATGCCACGTTCATCCAAATCTCTGGGGACATAGTGTTCCATCGTTTATAGGGCATGTGAAGCATTTTGAATTGTGTTTGGAATTCCACTGGAAGTTAGTGCAGCTTCCAGAATTAGTGGAGTTGGCAGATACCCTCAGGGGGAGGGAGTCCCACAAATAACCTGGCCTGTGCCATTACGGGGGTCAGCTAATATTAGCTTTAAAGCTAATAGCCAACACCCTCAATCACCCCTGGAAAGAAACTGGAAACCTGCGCAGCTTATCCAGCAGTGGTGTAATATGGGTGAACAGTAGGGTACCCAAAACCTTGTGTGCCACCAATTTCTGGATGGTCTCCGAGGGCAACTCCTACATATTAGGGGGGCGTGCATAAGCACACCAACGTGCCTACCGTCCCTGTCCTATTGTTTCTTATATTTTTTATTTTTCTTATATGTATCCATGTATTCATAACTATGTTTTTACTTATACCTATTATCTTGTAAGCAATTGACAAAAACAAACAAACAAACAAATAAATAAATAAACAAATAAATATAAAAATAAAACATATAGTGCATTGCAGTAATCCAACTGGGAAATCAACAAGGAATGAGTAATCGTGAGCATAGCTTCTCGGTCCAGAAATTGATCTGACTGGAGCACAAGATGAATCTGTGTGAATTGCTCACTAGCTCTGCCCTGAGAGGTGCAACCATCCCCAGAATCAAAGATGGTGTCTCACGTAAACCAGACAGAACAACAACAACATCCAGAACCACTCAATTTTGCTGGGATTTATTTTTCACCATACCTTAATATTGTGGTACACATTTGCACCACTAAGGAGCCAGCAACATTTTCTAGGAATGCAACTGGAAGAGCTGCTTGATACTTCAGGCCTCACTCAGCCCTGAGTGGGTGCAGCCAAACCGTGATCCATCTTTACTACAAATCTAATTTATCTCTCTTCTCAATGGATTTTAGCCATGGCCAGAGAGAATTGTGTTGCCTGAGATTTAAAAACAACCAAAAACATGTGGGCCAAATTCTTTCTGTGCCTGAGGCAGAAACCTCCTGAAGCACCTGTCTCTGGATGTAGTGGTGTAAAAGTAACAATATAAGAAATAATAAGCTGCTCATATATAACACCAGGTGTTGCTCTACATCTAGCTAAAACTGAATTCAGGCAGGAGAAATAAGAGCCAACAGCCAATTCTGTAAGCAGCCATGGAAAACAAGACCCCTGCTTTGGTGGTAATTTATCAGCAAGATTCCATTATCAGCAGCCTCTCATTTGTTTCTAGGAAAATTGAAGTTGAAATAAAAGCTTTGAAGTCTGTTATTTAGTTATGAGAAATATTTCTGTACTTGTCATCCTGTTGAACACTCCCACAACATTTCACAAAATGATGAAATAGTTCTGAAATAAATAGTTTAAATATGGAATGATAAAACAGGATAAACTTCCCTACAGTTAGTAGTACAAAGATTTGTTACAAAGAAATGCTATCCGTGGATTCTTTTATGACTTCTTTGTGGGTCTCATCACACAATGAGACAAATGATCAAAGTGCAAATGGACAAGAGGTCTTTTCTTATGTTTGCCTTCTTCTGAGAATTCCCAGACTGCTTTATTTCTTTGTTTCAATGGGCAGGAAAGATACCTAAATGCTGTAGAATCTAAAGGTTTAGTTCTGCTCTTCTCTGTTTTAGAATAAGTCTGATTTCTGATTTGTTGTTTGAATTTAATCTAACGTTTTGTTCTGTATACTGTGGGAGTACTGAAAATCCATAGGAAAAGATCTAGAGGTGCCTAATGAGATTCAGCTACAGAATTTTAGAATACATTTTAATCTTGTCCGTTTATTCTGTTTAACATATGCCTGCTATCAAAACTCCATGGGGCAAGTCCCATCTTAAGAGGCACCCCCAGCTTTCTGTCTCAAAGTGAAAAATCCCTTTTCTAAGACAATGCCTGGTCTCATTCGGTGCCCTTCTTAAAATCAGTCTGCTTTTCCTTTAAAGGTCTCTTTTGCCCAGAAAACTTTCTCAATTTTGATAAATGAGGATAAATATGTTTCCTGCTTAACTGGCATACTAATTTTTCTTTTTGCTTTATTCGAAGAATGAGTTAGCAGCGACTTATCTTAAATTCAACATTCATTTAATGGCTCTGCTGTAACTCTGTGTTTGTGATCTCTTTGTTAGTTGCCTCTAATTTTCCATGCACTTTCCCTTTGTACTCTGTTAATAAGTTCAATTGACTGGGGAAAACCAATAGATGAAGCGTCTGGCGACCAATGAAGCAACTGACCATTCAAGCAATTAACCTAGTTTTTTTTTTATTCATGCAACACCAGCCAGGCCTTTGCCTCCGATCTTCACCAGCAATCAGAAACCATTGCCCTGAAAAAGAGATGCACCAGTTTCCTTTTTGCATGCTAAAAACCAGCAGCAAGAAGGCAAATAGGCTGATGCATCTGCACCACTTTTCTGTTTAAACATAGCATAATATCCAATGTGGTCAGAAGCTTCAGTCTATGCCGCTAGGCAGAAATATACACAATAAACAGAATCTGCAAAATGAAATTTTAAAAAATGAAAATAAAAGCAAGGAAGACCAAAAGCAAATGTGCCTAATATAATCCACCAAACTCAGCCCTGAAAGAGGAATGAACTCCATCTGACTAAAGTTTTATTTAGCTCTCTCCTAAAGCAAATCTTCAATGCTGGATGGTGTTTTTTTTAACCCATGTGTACTGTTGAGAAGCTATTGAAGGGCTGGCATAGGTCGATTCACTGATAATCCTGATCGGATGATGCTGTATATCACACACAGCCAATTTGAAATGAGCCTGTCCTGCTTATGTCAAAATATCAGAAATGGAAAGATTATCAATGAATTATCTTTTCAACCTGTAAATCCTGGAAATGGACTAGATTAACCTTCCCCACAACTGTGACCCTCCAGATGTCAGACTTCAACCCCAGCCTCATTAGAGGATGACATTTGAAATCTAGCACATCTGGATAGCACAGAATTGCCGGAGAGCTGGATAGATGGAGAGCTATGAGAAGATGAGCAGCAGTATTTTTATAGCAACAATAGAATTAGGAGGAATAAAGGGTAAGGATGATTATATTTTCTGAGTTTCAAGATTTGTGAAGGATTTGGATTTAGACTGTTGTACTTTATTATGTTGGAACTCTGACATTTATGGATGCTAGATTTGGGGATTGTTTAGAGTTAATAAGCGAAACCTCTTTTTAAAAAGTAGGATTTGGACATGAAATAGAATCCTTGTGGATTTTACTTCTTTGTTTATTTAAATTATGCCCACTGCAATTTCCAAATTCTCAAACTGGGTATACAATTAAGTCCTTGGCTTTAGCAATCTCTCCATGACATCACCAGGAATCAAGCTCAACTGAAAAGAGATTTTACTTATATCTCACCTGAAAAATATTTACAATACATACTACTTAATAGTAAATGCATATATACATATGGTTGAATCAAAAATTCATACTTTACAAGATCAAATCATCAAAAGTTTTAAAAAGTCTAATCCATGCCATGCAAATAAAATAGAATTGCACAAATTTACTTGCAGTTACATATAATTTACTTGCAGGATACGGGTGAGTCCTTGGGACTTGTTCTTTGAGTCTTTGGCACCTGAATGTTTTTTATAAGTCACCTGATTGCAATCCTGTACATAGTAGAAGTAAATCCTATAGACTTCAGTGGCACGTGATTCTTAGAAGGCAATCATGGGATCACATGGTAATCATGGTAACATTCCCAATTCAAAGATAGAAAATTGTCCCCTTCACACATTTCAATATTCAATCATGCTAATGGGTATACTATAAAGACCTTTTGGGGGGGACTACAGTTCCCTGCCCCTGTGCTGTACCCCAGATTTTCACCTTGAACTTTGTGGAATGTATTTGCTCATATATAAGTCTGATGAGATTGTCAACGATCATCTTTTTTTTTCTCCCATTAGGCTCAGAATCGAAAATGCGGGAGGTTTGCGCTGGTTGCAACACTCCAATCTCAGATCGCTTCCTGCTGCGGGTGAACGAGCGCTCCTGGCATGAAGGCTGTGTGAAGTGTGCTGCTTGCCTCCAGCCTCTCTCAGGCACATGCTATTGTCGTAACAGGCAGCTCTACTGCAAGCATGACTATGAAAAGTAAGTGCTGGAACTTTGACTATCTGATTGATTCACTTGTGCATTTGTCTTTGTAAGAAATTCACCAATTGAGAAAAAAAGTCAGGCTGTTTTCAAAGATGATTGTGAAGGGATGTATTTATATATGAATACATGTGGGTGTGTATCCATCTATCTACCTCTACACATACATACTTACTTAGAAGTGAACTGACAGGTTTGCAAGTTGACTTCAGTTGTCACCAATATCAGATGAACAATTTTCAATTTACATTAGCAGTAAATAGCTATTTGATGTCATAACAGAAACTTGGAGAGGTTGTGGTGTCATGAGCTGTTATGCCTGCAGTTGTAATGTCACAGGTGAACAGAGCAGCTTATTGCTGGCCACAGATTGGACAAGTAAAAATTGGAGATGTAAAAACCATTTGGTCCCTTTGGTCAAATTTGAATGTTTGTACAATGACATACTGTTGGTGGAAATCTGAGTGATTCTGGCATCTTTTTGACCTGTTATGTATGATATAGTGTTCGTTTTTGTACAATCTTTTCTTATCTAAGGACCGTAGTTCTCTAAGGCATGAAGGCTTCTAATGAATGAGTTTACTGCTATGTGGACAGATTGTTAACAGTGTGTTGAAATCCATTCTTAGATGGAATTTAATGAAAGCTGTGTACTAGCTTTCAGTGACAAACTAAATCTGAATTGTGCAAACAGGAAAGCCCAGTTTTGAGGCAAGAATATATTATGAGTGTTAGCTTATTTTGTGCTAATTTATTCTTCTGTGTTGAAGTTTGATTTCAAAGAACTTTTTGGCAAGTGAACAGGACTGCCTTAGTTATTGATAGAATGTAATGTGGGGATCTCAAATCAGTAATGCAATGCCACTACAGTGAGTATGAAGGCAGTAGTTGTTAAAATAGCACATTTGGTATCTAAGCAGCTAGAGGCTAGAATTAGGAGCAAAAAATAATATCAGACAAAATATTAAGGGTTATTTTTTCTGTGAGATAAAAATATCTGAAATTAGGAAATTATAAAGAAAGTGCAAAAAAAGAGAGACCTACATGCATATATCTTATTAATTTCATTTATTATTATTGGCTTGAAAGCATGATGCTTAAGAAACATCTTTCCCATAAAGGAAGTATTAAATATTTCCTCTTCTGGAAAACACTCTCCTGGATAAGTGAGAACCAATTTGAGGGTTGCTCCAAACCAAACTGGTTTTGGGGTTTTGTTTCCTTCCTTCCTTCCTTCCTTCCTTCCTTCCTTCCTTCCTTCCTTCCTTCCTTCCTTCCTTCCTTCCTTCCTTCCTTCCTTCCTTCCTTCCTGACATTTCTAGCAACTGCTAGACAAATTCCTGCAGTTTTGTTGGCAAGATTTCAGAAGTGCTTTGCCATTGTCCCCTTCTTAGGGCTAAGAGAGAGGGGCTGGCCTAGGTCACCCAGCTGGATTCATGCCTACAACTGAACTAGAACTCAGCAGTCTTCCAGTTTGCAGTCTGATACCTTAACCACTACATTAAACTGGCTGTGCAATTCTTTGCTGATTACTAAATACATGGATTAGGTTTAAGTACCTAGTTTAGATCAGTGCTTCCCAATCTTTTTCCTTCATTACCCAAAGCTGCTTATCAGAGAGTCCTTTTACCCAATGTAAGTTCAACTCCTTAAGTCAGTTTAAATACCTCTGTTGTGATTGCATAATAGGCTCATGCATCATTACCTAAAGAAAAATTGCTTTTACCCAACTTGGAGTAATATGTCCATTTTTGGGAAACACTCTTTTAGAGGACTTTTTTCCCAATCACAATTGTGTTGATAATAGAAAATATGTCTGCATAGTTGAAAGGCTTTTAAAACAATATCTGATCTCATAATAATAGAAATATTATATTGTTGACTTATCTTTGAATCACAACCAACATCTTTTGTGAATGAGAAAAAAACTGTTTCACAATGTATTATGTTTTCCTAAAGCTAATTTAACTAGATTCTTTGCCTCAGATTCCCAACCACTTCGCAATTATTTTAAAATTCAAGTTTCTTCTCATTCGACTAAAACAACTTACTACATCCCTGACATGAATTCCTCAGGCTTTTGTCTCTTTTCCAGAAAAAGATGTCCAGTGGTGTCTGTGTGTGCCTACATTACATTTACTCCGTAATTTACATTAGAAAAGTGCAGATGAAAAGAGAAGTTTAACCTTTTCCCTACCAGCAGCTTCCCATTTTTCACAAATCACCCTCTCCTCCAGCTGCTTTTAATTTTGCCAATGTCTCAGACTTATGTCTACCTTGCAAACATGGCTCTAAATACCTGAGCTAATTAAGGAAACAAGAATTGGTTGGACGGCATTAAAGTTCCTTTCACACCCATGTAAATCTTTTCCTTCTGAAAGTAATAAATAGACAGGAAGAAAATAGTAATTATTTTTATTTATATACTGTTCAGCTCCCAGTTAGAAATAGAACACTAGCTGCTTTATTACAGCCAGTTGCAGAGGATTATACAAGTTTACTCCTGGTATAGCAATGTATGCAAAATGTATACTTTTATCATTTTTCATGTGTTCTCTGTTCTTTGGTGATATTAAATGCCAAGTTTCTCTACTCACATCAAAAGAAAAAGAAAGAGAGAGAGAGTACAAAGAAGATGTGATTTCTTTTGTAATAGCCTGCCCTAAAAAGCTTAAAGTGGTGTTAACTTATAAAATTCTGAAGTAGAATAAATAAGTCTAGAGTTAATCCAAGATGACACTATTTAGAATAAAAATGATCTGATTATCAGCATTCTTTGTAAAAACTAATACTTGATATTCTCAGAACATATATCGTGTATAAATGTTGCTCAGCTGTTGTGTTTTATATATGGTAATTAACTGATCACCATATTTGACATTTCATGATAGTGAATAAGGTTGGATTATTTAATAAGTAATATATAAAAGATGAGCAGGCTGAGCTATAAGGCAGAATTAAACATATCATCAGTTTGGAATCTTTGGGCTCCCATAAGAGACCTAACTCCAGTCCCCTGTCAATTCTGTTGACCCTTATCTAGCACCAATTTAGCACTGACCAGTTAATCCATTTTTTGTACAGGATACAGGTAGCAATAATAAACTCTCTAGTGTTTTGAACTCAGAGAGTGTTCCTGTTCTTTGCATTTGACATTATGGTGGTGATTAGCAGCTCAGTTTTGGCATGAAATCAATCCCATGTAACAGTGACACATAATGGCAACTAATGTTTAACAGGATTTCATAGGGAATATGCAATAATATTAACTCATGATTGATGTCAAACCATGCTGGACATCATCAGAGCTAAAGTTTATTAACTGTCTATTTTGTGATGAAGCTGTATATTCTATATGCACACAAAGTTTTTCTTTTTAATTTAAAATGTTATCATTCAAAAGTTGTGTGTGGAAGTCAGGCATTTCCATACATATCAAATATTTGCAAATATTCATTTTTGTTTTGACTCACAGATCTTTATTGTTAGATATGGAAACTTTGCATTTCCCATATCTAAATTCATTTTCTACCAACTGTTCCATGTTCGTTTTCATTAACTGTGCTAGCAGTTTGTTCAGTGATATTGTAAATTGAATTGCTTTATCTGTAAATAAATACATCAATTTATCTGTGCAGTGGATAAAAAGAAACCCATCTGAACAGCACAATTTAGAGAAGAATGCAGAAAAAGTATTGACAGTAATATTAAATATGTACGCTTGAAATTATTAGACATCTTAAAGATCAGTTGTGTTAAGATTTCCATTGACTAGATGCAAAGTGTGGGTGTCCTAACTGCAAAACCAGATTACAATAAAAATAAATAATGTAGAATAAGTGCCTATTAACAGATAGTTCTATGTCAATTGACCTTAAGATGTGAAGATTGCAAAATCCAGCTTTCTCAGTTTTAAAATCTAATATTAAAAAAAATTCTAAGTGGGTCAAATAATTATTTTGTTGGTGCATTTTTCAGAAATCTGTATGAGTACATACGTGAAATAACTTTCAAGGACATAGAAGAAGGTTCATTTTTCTGAATACAGAAAGCCAATACCAGGATATACACGTATCATTGGCAGACCCCTTGAAGTTACTTTTTTTTTTAATCATATCCATTCCTGCATGGATTTGCTCTACTCCTGTGATGGTGAACCTATGGCACACATGCCGGAAGTGGCACGCAGAGCCATCTTCGCCAACACGCGAGCCATCGCCCTGGAGCAGGTCCACTGCACATGTGCGCCTGCCACCCGCCCACCAGCTGATCACCAAGTAGCTGCCATACATATGGGCGGGGGGGCGCACAGGAGATGCACATGCATGCACAGAAAGGCGCAGGGTGCACAGGGGGGTTACATGCACATGTGCAGAAATGCTCAGTGTGTGTGGGGTTGTGCGTGTATGCGCAAAGGCGTGGGCCCCCTGCGTGCATTGCCTGATGGGTGTTGGCACGCATGTGCGCACTTTTGGCACACGAGGACGGAAAGGTTAGCCATCACTGCTCTACTCTGATGTCACCTATTGGCCTTACTCACTTGTCCTCTAGTAATCAAACCCACTTTTTCATTAAGTCCTTAATACACATTCACAGAAACAGTTGTGCAATTAAGCATTATTAGTGTCCATATTTTATGGCCTTTCAGGGTGTCCCCTTCAAACTTAGCATGTCAACCTGGATTTTCCCTCTTCAGGTGGCAATGTGCCTCGTTTCGTTTGCGTACTTTAAAATTATGCTAATCCAGCCAGCTGCCTTCAGAGATTTTCCTGCTGAGGATAGCCCTGGATGTTTGCCCTGAACATTTGGTGCACCCTCCTTGAACCCAAAGAATGCCAATAAGCATGTGTACGTTCCTTCTTCTTGCCTATCCCTTCACCCCGCCTCCCTTTCCTGTCTTCCCATCAACACTGTTGAGACTAAGCTTGTGTTGCATGCTCCTAAGGGCAAGGACCTTCCTTCTTTATTTACTGTCTAGAAAAACTGGTTGAGAATAATTAAATAAACGTTCCTCCCTCGGTCCTCCTCTCACAGTCCTTTGCCAGCCAGTGAGGCGGATCAAACCGTATGGTAGATGGTTTTGCAAACATGCCTCCACTTTCTCAACTACATTATTATGGGCTCTTAATAGAGGGCTTTTAGGTTGCAACTTCAAAAACCAATGGGCTGCAGAGAGCATCCACCACCCTGAAGGTATTTCCTTCAACACTTTCCAGTGATAAGCTGGAAAAGAGCCTGCAGTAATTGCTCACCCTGAACATGTTTTGAAATGATTAACCAACACCCCAGAGCCATTATATTCTGTTGCTGATCCTGAAAGTACAAGGCTGGAGGAGAAGAGGTGGGAGGTTGCTATCTCCCAACATCAAGAGCTTTGATCATCGAGCTTCACGCTTAATGGGAGTACACCGACTGCAGGGGTTGCATATGTTCCACAAGGCATGTTATCTGTCTGGTCTGCAGTAAGGCCGTGTTCACAAACCAGGAAGAAGAGACTTATATAACTGTCTCTAAATTTCAGAGGGCACTAACTCTAGCACATTGTAATAGCAATAGCAATAGCACTTAGACTTATATACCGCTTTATAGTGCTTTACAGCTGTCTCTAAGCGGTTTACAGAGTCAGCCTATTGCCCCCAACAATTTAGGTTCTCATTTTACCCACCTTGGAAGGATGGAAGGCTGAGTCAGCCTTGAGCCTGGTGAGATTCGATCTGCCAAATTGCAGTCAGCTGGCTGCAGCAGAAGTAGCTTGCAGTACTGCACTCTAACCACTGCGCCACCGAGGCTCTTGTAATGTTTTCCCCATAGCGGTTCTGGAGGGACAAAAAAAGTCCCATATGAGCTGAGATTGTCTTGTGAACAAGGGGTCATTGAAACTACAGCTCGTGTACAGTTATATTGTACCTTCTATAAGGATTCATGAACACATTTTATAGCTCCTCCATGGACAACTGTTACTATGAGATCAGTATGACACAGTTTCTTTGAACATAGCTAAATTCTGTTCTACTGTCTGTAAAATTAGGCAGATTTTGATCAGCCCTCAATGATCCCCCCCCTTAATTGTAATACACTATCATGCCTTGCTCTGTTTTGCTTGAATGTTTTAATGTTTAATTCTAGTCCGTGACCATAATAAAAGATTGAATTGAGCAAGGCACACCTATAGTTCTCATTGAAATCAGCCTAGAAGTTATCATTTATCAATCATGTGACTGACTTATCTTGCTGACTGACACATAGGGTCCCCCTAACCAACTTGCTCATATTGAAGAAGCTACTTGGATAAGCAGCAAAATGTTTCAAATAAAAAAAAGGAGGGGGGAGCCCAGTTGCCATGACTCAAGTTCCAGAAAACTCTACCTGGATGACTGAGCTTCTTCAGCAATTGGCATAGATGATCTTCAAACTGTAATGCTGGGCTATCTCCTAATGCTCCCACAAGACGACAAGAACTGAATCATAGAATCATTAAAGTATCATAAAGCTGAAAGGGATCTTCTAGTTCAACCACACATACACACATGTTTTCATACCATTCCAGATAAATGGTTGTCCAACATTTGCTTGAAAACCTGTAAAAAAGGAGCACCCATGACAGGAAATTTCCTCTGATTTCAGGCTTAAATGTGTCAGAATGTTTGCAGCATGACTACTATTGTGAGACAACCCTGGAGCAAAACACAGCACACAGAGGCTTTGTCATTTAACAGTGGTTTATATACAAGACAGCTATATACATACATATACCTGGTAGGCAAATACCTGGCAAGCAATCAGTCTTCATTACTCTGCGCTGAGGATTACAATGGAGACAGAACACAAGGAGAGAGAGAGATACGCCCTCTCATGGCCTCATTTATATATATACAGCTTCTTAAAGTGGTAAAATCTTGTGAGATCCATCCTCAATCTTAAAGCAACACCCTGCTGACTCATTCTCATTGCATCAGCATTTTCAGCAGCCTTACAACAGCTGGTCAGCTATTAAATCAATACCTTAACAAAATGTCTTTTTGAAAATTTTCTGCCTATTAATTCTTATCCTACCATACTTTCAAGCACTGTGGTGGAAAAAAACTGGACCTTCTTCCCCTTACCCTCCTCTTCTTTAGGATAAACATGCATAGTTCCTTTAACCATTCTTCTTTGGAAGAATCTCCAATATCCTCTCCAATACTCTCGCCATCTTTGTCGCTCTTCTTTGCATTTCTTCCAGTGCTTCTACATCCTTCTTATATAGTGACAATTAGAACTATAGTATTGCAGTCTGACCAATGCAGCACAGAGCAGAACTAACACATGCCGGAATCACAACACCATACCTCTGATGATGCAACCGAAGATTGCATTGGGTGTTTTGGAAGCTGAAGCATATTTATATTTAATCTATATTCTATGGACATCTGGATTCCTCTTACGAGTATTGCTCCCAATGCAGAGGCTGCCTATGTATCTGGCTTCCCTTACCTAAATTCTTGCCACTGAAGTGCATTTCTGTACATTGGATGAGCACTCCTTCTATCTAGGGCATTTATGAAAATGTTGGAGCATTGAGCTCTTATGAATTGCCCCCTCTCTATGAGGATTCTAACCCAAGTCCTGTCAAATGCAAAGAAATAAAGTTTGTCTCAATCTGCCACTATTGTTTTGAAGTTGTAAAAGTGATGAAGTGGAGAGGGGGTAATCAATACTAAATAGTAATAATGTGATCCAGAATCCTTTGTATCCTTTAGCAAAAGGACAAAAATGAGGTGAGAAAACTTGGGGTCAATTCAGAAGAAACAAGAGTCTGTCTGAAGTTAGGAAATGCCCTGCAAAAGCTGCATCAGTCTTTATGTCCACCTAGAAGTAAGTCCAGTCTCTTCCACTGGACTTTCCCCCAGATAAGCTTTGACTGGGAGAGATGATGCATAATGTAGCCCAGATTTCTAATTATATCAAAGGCTGGTAGCCGTAGAAGAGACTTTAGGTTAGCCTGATTCAACTCTGAATTAGATAGCAAAAAGTTAGGAATGATGATGCAGCTCTGAAACAACCTTCTCTCCACCCTGCCATATTTCAGATAAATTGAATTGCTGATCGCACCGTCCCCAGGTAACGTACTGTAGCTAACGTCAGCGTCACGCTTAAGAAGGCTCAACTGTATATATACCAAATCTTCAAAATGTTCATGAAATAATGAGATGCATACAGATTTTGAAGATGTTGATGTCATATGCTTTAAATGGTGATGAAGACGTGAATCCCTACTCCATCTGCTACCTAACTTGATGGTTGATGATGGGCAACTTTAAAGCTCCTTGTTTTCTTAAGGTGGTTCTTAATGGTTTATTATAATTATCTTGCTTTTTACTGAACTATACATGGCCAAGTTAATGATGGAGCATAACATGGTTATGACTAAAGGGAGAATGTGGATAAAAAGAAACACGATCACTCTTAAAAACAAGAGTTATCTTGAAGAGATGTTTCACTGATCCTGGCTTCTCCCATCAGAATTAATATTAGAAGGGGACTGACTATAAGTGAAATTCTGGACTGATGTAGCCCTTCAGCTACATTTATGCAGAGCTCAAAGCTGTAACACTGTTAGTTAACAATACAGGTGGTCCTCAACTTAGGACCACAACTGAGCCCAAAATTTATGTTGCTAAGTGAGATATTTATGAAGTGAATTTTGCTTCATTTCACAACCCTTCTCGACACCGTTGTTAAGTTGTTATCACTGCAGTTGTTAAATTAGTAATATGCTTGTTAAGTGAATCTGGTTCCCTGGTTGACTTTGCTCGTCAGAAGGTCATAACTGTGATCACATGATCCCAAGAGACTGTAAATATCACAAATATAGGTAGTCCTCGACTTACAGCACTTTGTTTAGTGACCGTTCGAAGTTACAACGGCACTGAGAAGAGTGACTTATGACCATTATTACAACCTTTGCAGCCTCCCCAAAATCATGTGATCAAAACTCAGACCCTTGGCAACCGGTTCACATGTATGATGGTTGCGGTGTCCCAGGGTCATGTGATCCCCTTTTGCGACCTTCTGACAAGCAAAGTCAATGGGGAAGCCAGATTCCCTTCACAACCAGGTTACTAACTTATCAACACTTAATTCACTTAACAGCTGTGGCAGGAAAGGCTGTAAAATGGAGCAAACCAAGGGGTGGGATTCTACTGGTTCGGACCAGTTCTGCACAGTTCAGAGAACTGGCAAATCGTGCCCCTGGCTGGCCCCCGCCCCTCTGCACCCGCCCTTCCCCTCCCCACCCGGTCAGTCCTTATCGTGCATGCGCAACATTGCGTGCATGCTCGACATCGCTGACTTCATTGTTCCCCACCCAGTCACTCCTTAAGGTATTTCTTTTTTTTTTTCCTCTCCCAATGATCAGCTGTTCCTATCATCAGCTGTGCCGGGATTCCCCTCGCTTACTTACTGCTTCGCCCAGGAGGCTTCCCTGAGGCCCAGGAAGGCAAAAAAAATTGCAGGTGAGGGGGCGCAGCACCCCCCCACACTCCATTTTTTGCCTTTCCGGGCCTCGGGGAAGCCTTCTGGGAGCAAAAACGGCCCGCAGGAGGTTTCCCTGAGCCCCAGAAGGCCCCAAAATGTAGCGTGGGGTGTGTGTGTGCCCCCTCCCCATGCTTGTTTTTTTTCCTTCCTGGGCTCAACTGTGGGCGTAAGTCAAGGACTACCTGCATGTGTCAGTTGCCACAGCATCTGAATTTTGATTACGGGACCATGGGGACGTTGCAACATCCCCATGGTCACATGATCAAAGTGAGTGTGAAAATGGGCATAAGTCACTTTTTTCAGCGCTGTTGCAACTTCAAACAGTCACTAAATGAATTGCTGTAAGTCGAGGATTACCTGTATTGAAACTAGTTTGTCCTCTAATAATTAGAATACTGAATAGAGAGACCTACTGTAGATATAAAACTCTGTTCAAGCAATAGGGTTTTTTGGGGGGAAGGGGTCAACTTATCCTTACCTTGACCCAGAATCAAGCAACACGATTTTCTCCAGATATTTTGAAAACTAATTCCCATATGGTGTAATCAGTCATGGCTGATGGTACTTGGATTTATCGTTTGGAACAGGGCTGTCAAACTCGCGGCCTTCAGGCCGGATGCGTCACGCACTGGCCACGCCCGCACCTGGTTTAGTGAAGAGGGGAAAAGTCCAGATACATCACATGACACTGCTGTGACGACGCAAGTTTGGCATCTCCGGTCTAGAACACCTGACTACAGGTTGCCTACATCTGCCTAATTTTATTGCCAGGCTTGCTATGAGGAAAAACATGAGACTTTTTTCTGTTTGAGTTTTTCAGACAAAGGGTGGGAATGTGCGTATATTTAATACATAATACAAGCCTTGCATGCCAGCTATGAATGGGCATGGCGGGAGTTCAGAACTCTTGGCTATTTATTGGGTTTCTTTTTAATCCACGTCTTACTCTTTGAAGGCATAATCTTCCCATGATCTTAAACACAAAACATTAATTAAAATCAGATTAAATATAAGCTATTTTAAATAAAATAAATAAATTAGAGACAATAAAAAAAATTCACCATGCCATTAAGCAACAGGGGGATTTTTTAAAAACCTGTTAAGAAGCAGCCACAAGAGAAATTAGTCATTTTATCTCTCAGAAAGGAATTCATAGGTTAGAGGGCAACACTGAGAAATCTCTCCATTGGTCTGTCCTTTTACTGACTTTGAGCCACGGTTACTCTGACGGTTCCTTGAAAACGTGAATAGGTTCTTTTGATTTTCAGTACGTGTAACAGTAAATGGCATTAGTACTGAATCTGGACTGGGGTTAAATCTATCCCATGAACCCCTGAAACAGAATAATGTGTGGATCTGCCATCCATCTTCCGAAGGATGATACGGTACATTGTTTTGAAAGGAGAGATCCAGGGCCCTCCATTGGCAAAAGGCCTGATGAGAAAGGAAATGCAGAGACAGCACACCGGTCTTCTGAGAAGTTTTGGGGAAAACATTGGACATTACTCAGGAGAGTTCTCTGACTCTTGGCAGGCTCCTTGAACAGTTCTCTTTTAACTGTCCAGGCTTATCTTCCTTTTCAGAAGAGAGAGCACAGCCTCCTCCCGGAGGAATGACGCAAAGCCTTGGCAGCAGATCGGGACTGGGGTAATAAAAATACCAGCATTTGCCCACTTCCTCCTGATGCATAGCCAGAGGTCACAAGAGAGAAAGAGAGATGTAAGAAGACACAAACAGGGCTTTCATTACCTCTACATTTAAAAGAGCTTTACGGGAAAGAACCTGGGCATTTTAATACGTCATAAATTGAAGACAGGTCAGCGATGGCAATGAAAGAAAAGGCAGAGGGTGTCGTGGGACAAATTTAAATCCTGGACTGAGGTTAGGACTGTAGATTTGAAGAAAGATCGAGATATACTGGATGGGGAGGCTGCTAGAGAGGATTCTGAAGGCATCAAGGGCTGCATTTTGATTGGGCCCGGTCACAGATTTGCCACAGTCAAACCCTTTAGAACCCATGGATATCTGTTTTGAGGAAAACATGTAGATTTAAAAACTGAATTGCTTTTATTAGGTATAATATCAGAAAAAACATACAAGAAAAGTATGTATTTAATATGTCTTAAGAGCAATGAGGATTATTTTTGCACAGTACTGGAAAAGTGAAGATATACCACGAGATGAAGAAATAGTCAAGAAGATACTAGATTGTGCAGAAATGGATAGCTTGACATTGAAAATTAAACAGAAAGAGGATGTAGAATATTATCAAAGATGGGAGTTGTTTTATCAATGGTTGGAAAAAAGGGGGGGAAATTAAGAATGTAATTTGTATTGTTAAGCAAATTAAATACCCAGACAACACAATGTTTAGAGAAGGTTTTAGAGAACTTGAAAGATAGAGGGGATACATTAACTAAGATAGGCTGTCTTTTGAATTCTGTAGAGATTCCTGCCTAAGTAGCGGGTTGGGTTATTCTATTTCTAAATGTCTATGAAGATTCTCAGTCATCCAGGTCATGGTTGTCCCAAAGCTGCTTTTTCAAGAGGCAACTGGACTTTCTGGTTTTTCTTTAAAGATGTTTGGCAAAACATCTTCAAAGAAAAACCAGAAAGTCAAAGTTGCTTCTTGAAAAAGCAGCTTTGGGACTGTTGAATTCTACTGCAGAAGCCATTTTACACCACCTCCCTCTGTAAATGTTTCTGAATTCTTCACTAAAATGAGTTGGTGTAGTTGTTGCTTTGTATTAATTAACAGATGTCTTTTATTATATTTTCTGGGGACTTCCTCAGTTCCCTGATGCAAATTTATCTATTCTTATTAGACACCGCAGGCCATCTCTGCTGGCCATCAAAGGGTTTCTTGATGATGGCCCTCCATGTGGCGAGTCTAATACTTAGATGTTCATTTCCTAAAGGATGGAAATCTCTCCAGTTATATTTCAGGGAGGCAAGTGGTGCATAGTTTGGACTTTATTGATCTGTGCCCTTGTGAACTCTGCCTGAAAAGATAACTTTCTCAGTATTCTCCCAAGGGAACTTGTACCATTTAAGTAAATAAAATAGGAGAAGATGTCTCATTCCACTAGATGCAAATGAATGAATGAAACAAACTAGGTTGGCCTGTCCAAACATAAAAACTGACTTGCTCTCCAATAACTGGCAGATAACCAGTTTTCATCACACGCAGTGCCATGCTGGGCTTACCTTCATACTGTAGAGCTGAAAGAGTCAGAGGAGCAAAACATCTATAATTATCATTACTGCCGTTTTGGTTACCTTACTCTTATAAACACAGAAGTATTGTATATCAGTTTCAGAAGTAGTTTAATTTCCCCCCAGCATGAGGGTCATGGCAGCGTATAGGGGACCATTCACAAAAAGATCTACAGCTCTGTTAGCATTTCCCCCTTCCCAATTTCTGCCTCTGGGTCTTTCCCACATCAGTTTTTTGGGGTGGTGTAAAAGAAGCATCCAGTCACTAGAAGAGAGACAGGACCGGAGACTCCTCTTATGAAGTTGGCACTACTTCTTCTGGTGCCCAAGGGAACAATCTGAGGAATTGCCTACTTCCTGGGATGCTGTCCTAGCAGCTATAAAATCACAGTATAGCCTAAAATCTGGAATTGAAAAAAAAAAGAATATAAAAATAACACTTGAGTTGGCAAATATACAATAATTGTTGCCAGAGACCTGAACGTACAAGACAGCACTACCCCAAAAATTGACTATGAGAATGAGAGAGCAGATAGCCTCTGTGCCTAGAGTGTTCGGTATTCTTCTTTCAAGGCCACGTAAATAGGTGGACAACACTATGAGATGCAGAAGCAAATTCCATAGTTAATGAAGCATAATTATTTTTTTATGCCCTGTCTCTTGCATCCACCTTCACTGGAAGAGCCTGCATTTTTGTAGTATGAAAGCAGGGCCAGGGGAGAAAACACACACACACACACACAAAACACACATCTCCCCCCTCTCCCTCTTACTTTTTTCCACATTATAAATTGTACTGAGCTGTGTGTAAGATTAGAGATTAAATAACAAAAACAATGCAAGTTCCAAGCAATAGCAAGCAAAGGATAAAGAAAAAGGAAGGGAAATAAAACAAGTTAAAATGGAGGAAGATATATAGCACAGTGATGCAGCATTGAAATCTGTTGATAATGGGAAAAGAATATGGCTAATTATTATTATTTTTTTAAAGTATGTGTTGGGTTTCACCGGTATGAAAGAACATGAAGGGTTGCTGGACTGTGCAAGAACAAATAACATACCTCTTATTATATGGTTGAGCTGGACATACATGTTTTGGTAAAAGCAAATGGAGATACCTGCGTAGTCTTTATATATGATGTAGGAAACAAACGGTTGCAACAAAGGTTCTGAATTTTTCTAGACTAATAGAAATAGTAATTACGCAAAATCTGGCTACTTTTCTGGATATTTCAGAATCCATATCAGCCAAGATAAATCTGTTTCTCAACAGATCAAGCAATTTAAGCAATAGCAATATTTCAAATAAATATGGGAAAATAGCAATAGCAATAACACTTAGACTTATATACTGCTTCACAGTGCTTTTACAATCCTCTCTAAGCAGTTTACAGAGTCAGCCTATTGCCCCCATCAATCCGGGTCCTCATTTTACCCACCCCGGAAGGATTGGAAAGCTGAGTCAAGCTTGAGCCTGGTGAGATTTAAACTGCCAGATTGCAGTCAACTGGCTGCAGCAGAAATAGCCTGCAGTACTGCACTCTAACCATTGCGCCACCACAGCTCTTAAATCTGCACTTACCCAAACAGAAAGGACACCAGTGTCTAAGTTTATAAACCTCCCTCACTGATCTTCTTCCTTACTGTCTTTTTCTATTTGCTCTATTTCCTCACTTTTTTACTATTGGGAACAGATTCCTTCTGAATATTTAGATAGCCCTCCATGAAGGTGAAAAAAAAGTTTGTATTTTAAGCCTGAGTATCCACAGCAGGGTAATGGTGATAATGGTGGTGTAAAAAAAGACAACACCATAAGATGGCAAGTATAACCAAACAGTCAAAATCCCATTTCTAAAATTTGTGTTTCATAAGCTGCATGAATTGTAAGAAATTAGTGGGACTGCTCAGGATGGGGATACAAAATGCTAACCCAATAGCTGCTCTTCCCAATAGAAAATCAAAAGGGAAATCATATTGTGCCTGTTTACTACAGGTGGGATAAATAATAGCAAGTATGCAATTCATTCTTCATTTGCCATTGTTTGAAAAAAAATCTTTTTAAGTATGTGCACACTCATTTTTATACATATTTGTTTAATAACATCATACATCCCACTTCAAATAAATATGAACTTCCATTGTTAGGATTCTTAAACTTGAGAAATATACAGATTGGAGAACATCTGTTTTAAAATATAAAAATACAGATCACTGTCCCAAGAAGCTACATTCAAGAAAGCAGGGCCTTTTTATTCCAGTGGGGAAGGTGTGAGGCTAGAGATGATAATACTTGACAAACTCTGAGATATTCAATTTTATTAAACAATATATCCCAGCAAATTAAATGAACTTTCAATTAACATGTAGAGGTTTGCATTGAAAAAGTGACTTAACTTAGTGAATTTTCTAAGGTTGAAGTCTCTCTACTTTCTGAGCCCTTCCCAGTGCAAAACAGATTATTAATTAATTAATTAGATTAGATTAGATTTGTTTCTTGGCTTTCATGCAGGAGCTCAAGACTCCCTGTCCCAAATTTCTTCCACAACCATTCTGTGAGTTAGGTTGGGCTGAGTGAGAATAACTAGGTTTAAGGCCTGAAAGTAGACTTAAATCCAGGCTTTCCTACTCCTAAGCCAATACCTTCACCCTTACACCATCTTGAACATGCATAGTGTACCTCTGTCAAATAAAAGGCAGGGCAAAACCAGTAGACTAGGAAAACTGAGGTTCAAAAAACAAATTGTGAGCTTTTCTATTTAAAAAAAAAAATTATTAAAATTATTTGCCAGCCATCTGGACGTGAGATGACTCTGGGTGGCTTACCATGTTAAAAAGAATGAAACAATACAAAATGCATGTATATAATAAAAATAAAACACTATAAAAATACAAATGATCAACTATAACTAAATGATCGGGAGGGAGTAGGATGAATGGGGGAGGGGAGGGGAGATCTGTTTTAATCCATCAGTCATCTCCAGCATGATACCCCCCCCATTGGAGCCCCAGGCCAACTGGCAGAGGGTCAGGAGGGTGGGAGCTGACCCCACTCAGGGGTGGGTGTGGGACCGAGGTAAAATGTTCCAAAGGGCAAAGGTCCTCGCTAGCCGGAATTCCCTGGCTGTCAGGGCCGTAACATGCCTTCTCTGTTGGCACAAGGAGGGGAGGGCCAATCCCATTGGCATGAGAACATTCAACAAGAATGGACTTTTGTAGCAGCAGGGCTGCCCCTCCCAGCTGCTGTGGATGATGTGGCATCATGTTGGGCATGGCAGCATCAAATCATGGAGATAATTATGATTTTTCATGCCTTCTAACTACATCTGCCGTGTACATAATGCTGTGTATGCTGAGTAGATCTCTAATATTGAAGCCCAGCAGTCAACTGTATCTATTTAAGCAAGAATATTGCTATGAATGCCCCAATTCCCCAAGCAGTGAGAAGTTCCAAGGGTAGTGCTTCCTTTTGTAAGGAGAAACCTCTAGAGACTCCTCCCCCTGACACCTCCCGTTCCACTTCCAATATTTGGATATATTTACAATTATACAACTTGACTTCACAGTTCAGCACTTTGATAAACCAGCTGATTCATTGCTTTGCATCTGATCTCCGAAGATATGCCCTCCCACAGACAATTTCATTTTTTAAAAATATCCTGGTTCAATTCTCTCTTGTCCTTGTCCAACTCTTTTTTTTTTTTCCTCTTTCATAGTTTGCAAAATTATCATTTTCCGTGGACTGTATTTATGTCATAATCATTCTGAGCTGGTTCTCCATAACTGCTAAAGATGAGAAGAGGATGGATATGCTCTGATTTTTAAGGAATGTAACCTAATATTCTTTCGCCCTAATCTCAGCATCTTTCACAGTAATCCTATAACAAATATCCTCCATCCTGCAAGTCGTAGAAGTAGTGAGTTCAAATGTTAAGTCAAAGGTTTGACATAACTGTTGGCAAATTCTTTCTCAGCATGGCAGAATCCTGACTAGTGATTTGTATAGCAACTGCAAAGTAATCCATCCAGTTTTCTGCCCAACAGTATTGAGGGCAGGCTTTAAACCATCACAATGGTGCCTGGATGATGTCAGAAAGAAGCTGTAAGTCACCAATGGAGAAATGTCCTTTGTGATCTATTTGCAGGGCAGAAATCTTTTTTGGAAGGTGATGTGGTCCTCTTACTTGGGATTTTTTAGCACAGGACTGATGGATCTCCAAGATGCTCTAGCATCAACTGGATATACTCTCATTTTTTGTGATTCCAGCCATGAACAAAATTTGCAGGTTGGAGAACTATTGAGATCTCCTTAAATATTATAATACATTTCAGGCTAATGCGGGCTTTTCAAAATCTTCCTTCCTTCCTTCCTTCCTTCCTTCCTTCCTTCCTTCCTTCCTTCCTTCCTTCCTTCCTTCCTTCCTTCCTTCCTTCCTTCCTTCCTTCCTTCCTTCCTTCTCTTTGGTTTTCCTTCTTTCCTTCCATCCATCCATCCATCCATCCAAGGGTGGGAATCATTTTTTTTAACAACCGGTTCTGTGGGTGTGACTTAGTTGGTGGACGTGGCTTGGTGGTCATGTGACTGGCTGGGCATGGCCAACTCAACATGACTCACATCGAGGCACGCATCTCCTCGCCTGGCCTCTCGTGACTGTGGGGATGCTGCAACATCCTCACTTTTTACACTGCCATTGTAACTTTGAATGGTCACTCCACACAAACAAAGTACCAGCAAAGGAGGGGAAAAAACTCCAGAGAGGTTCCTGAGACAGGAAGTCTAGTCCTGCCAAGAATGTAATAAGAGTTAATGGAGAGGCAGTTTCTGTAAGCAACACCAGAATGTTTCCTTCCTGCCTTCCTTACAGGATTAGGCCAGTAATTTCTTCTAACAACCGGTTCTCCGAACTGCTTAGAATGTTAACAATTGGTTCTAGCAAATAGGTGCAAACTTGTAGAATCCCACCCCTGTATCCATCCATCCATCCATGGGGAAATCAGCAGTGCAAATGCTTGTCTCCTTAAGTCTCACAGTACCATATATCATAACTATTTTCACTCTCAGTCATGAATTGGCTCTCTTTACACATCATAATGAGCTATGGTTTATTTTGTAGATTTCAGGGGCTGGATTCCCCACCATATACTAAATCGCAATTTTAGCAGCCTATAGCTTAACAATATATGAAATCAAGCGGCTTTTAAGAAACAAAAGAGTGCTTGAGAATTTTTTTTTTCCTTGATGTCCTCTTAGGAGCAAATAACCTATAAGAGGTAATGTGGTGTAGTGGTTAGAATGTTCTACTCTCACGATCTAGGTTCAAATCTATCCAATTTACAAAGTTTGCTCGATCTCTTCCTCTCCCCTCCCCCCACCACTCCAATTTTCATTCTTCTAGCCTACCTCTGTGAGTTTTGTTGAAGATAAAATGTTAAGAGGGAGAGCTGCATATGAGCTGGTTTCCTCCTTGGAGGAAAGGCAGGATATCGTGGTAATAAATATACGATACTCAATCACATAGATATTTTTTTTTCCTGAGATTAATACAGAAACCCAAAGCAGCTGGAGGAAGCTGCAGTCTAGATCAAGAGTTTGCAAAGAGAGACACTTAACTTTTTCCTATTGGATCGTTTTACTTAGCAAACTCACCCCAAGGGAAAAAAAAAATCAAACAGCAGTTTCTCCACAGAAATGCAGAGTCTCCGTTTAAAGTTGCTCCTTGCTGTAGGCAATACCAATAATTCTAAATACGGTCAATTAAATGCATGAAACTCCCC
Organism: Notechis scutatus; assembly: GCF_049901735.1. Classification (NCBI taxonomy): domain Eukaryota; kingdom Metazoa; phylum Chordata; class Lepidosauria; order Squamata; family Elapidae; genus Notechis; species Notechis scutatus. Next base: position 147,956,267 of record NC_142010.1, read on the forward strand.
TTAGGTTGGGCTGTTTGTCCATCTAGCCCACTATGGCTTAGTATTGTCACCACCAGCTCTCTACATGGGATAGTAGAAGAGATCTTCCTTATCACTGCTTCCCCTGATCCTTCAAAATGGAAAGGCCACCTGGGCCCTTTTCTGTCTACAAATCTTGCCGTTCTGTGCTTGACCTGATTCCCTTCTGGCCCTTGAATTCTACCAATTTGAGGAGTGGGGTTTGCAAACAAATGAGTCTGCATTCCTTGTTCAACGCTCCTACGAAGCTCCTATAGATGCTTCTCAGCACTGCTCATGTGTCAGCCGGGATGAATCAGGTTCGAGCCAAGTTCACCCCGGACAAGCAAATCATCTCCACATGGGACAGACAGGAGGGAAGGAGGCTCCTTGGCAGCAGAGGGCTGCCCGTTCAGGTCCTTCCTGACAGCTCCTCGCCATCCCCCGCCTTTGCCTGTTCTTCCATAAAACCAGACTTCAAAGCCAAGCAAGGGTGTCCAGGATGGAGGAGCCGTAACGGCTTTATCATAGGGCCAGGCAGGCACGTTTCCTCCCCTTGTGAATGAGGATTTACAGGGCAGGTGCCCAAAGTCAGTGGCCAGGTTTGCTGGAGGGGGGGGGGGAGGGAGGAGAGCAGAGCAGACCAAGGATTGGGGGAGTGGGAAAGCTGGGGAGGGGGAGCACCAAAAAACCTTGGAACTGCAGGACTGGAGCACAACATCCATCTTCTCCTTAACATTTCATCTTTGCAGCAACAGGCTTTTCCTTCCCCCGCAGCCAGCTGCAGCTGTCAACGTATCTCTCTCCCCCCCACAAAAAATATGATTTCCTTCAACTTGTAAAGCAGGCTTTTAGCAGAAAGGTACATGCTGGTTTTGGAGGGGTTTATGGAAGGAGTGGGGTTTATTGGTTAAGGAAGTGGTCAGTAACAAAGCAAAGGCTTTGGAAAATAAACAAACAGAAATCATGCATTCAATTATTCGACTGATTTCTTCAACTAGAGCTTTAAAAACAAAGACCTTGCATGAAACACCGGAGAACCACTGCTGGTCAATATACAGCAATCTTTGGTCAAGCTTCTCAGATGCATTGGATTAAAGTACCCTTAAATCCAACAGCACAGTCAGGAAGGCTGAGAGGTGTAGTTGAAGATTATCTGGAGGTCATCTGAACCAGGGAAGCTGGTCCAGATAATTCTGAACTATAATCATCTCCTATCCTATCCTAACTAAAATCTCTAATCTCTCCGGATTTGAAATGGATGCTCAATAGTAGAGCCATCATTAAAAAGGACACAACAAAGGATGTTCTTCCTGCAGCAACTCGGGAAGTTCAGACTACCCCAAGAGCTGTTGACACACAGGAATTGTTGCATTGTTGCTTTGCACATACACTGAGCTTTTGCACCTGAGACAAATTCCTTGTGTGTCACCTCACACTTGGTCAATAAACTTATTCTATTCTAGTCTATTCTAGTTTAGGCTGGTCTGTTATTTGTACTTCTATAATTGTCTGATTTGGTATAGCAACCAAACAGGACAGGTACGAACTCCAATAGATATTTAAGACTGCTGATAGAATAATCGCAACTGCCTTCTATAGCAGACTGCAGGCCTATATGTTGCATGGGTCAGGAGGGCTGAGAAGATATCTACAGACCCCACACATCATGAACATGAACTGATTCAACTCCTTCCCTAGGGCATTGTATGTCAAAACAAGTAGGTACAGGGACAGTTTTTTAACTCGTGCCATGACTCTGCTGAACACCGAATTCTCTCAATACTCCCTAACGTCCATTAACTCTTGTAATGTGACTGTACTATTATTATTTATCCTTCTTATTACCTTCTTTATTCCCCCTTTTGCACCTTTTATTGGGATGATGATGATGATGACGTTGCTTTGCATGTATACTGAGTGCTTCTGTACCAGAGACAAAATTCCTTGTGCGTCTAATCAACTTGGCTAAATATAGTATTCAATTCTATTCCATTTAACTATCTGAAGCACTTACAAAGCAGTATTCTATGTCCCGAACTAAGCTAACTAGAGGTGGGGGGAAGGGATAAAGCCTTTTATGGTCTTTAAAGTATCATTTCATCACCACCATCATTTTTACACCAGCGCAACAACTGCATCAGTTCAAATCCTATTTTCCACTGGATAGAACTTGTAGCACCTTCAGAGCTAATCCATTTATTATGGCAATTTTCTCCAACAAAGAAGTGTCAGAAGGAGACTCCAAGACTATAATAGCTCAATTAGAGTTAATAATTAAATTTGGCCCTGTTAGTTTGGGCTTGAATAAAAACAATAGCCTCTTGTCTGACACTAACTAATTACTGCCATTGGTGAATGCTCATTGTGCATGCTTTACATACTATTACACTTTGACTAAATTGCAACAGGATGCTTTGCTATTCCCAGTGTACATCTTTTCATTTATTCTATGCACTCTGGGGTGTACGTATGCATGCAGTAGTGCATATTCTACCAGTTTTTCCACTGCAAAACAGGCGTTCCACTTCAATCTCTTTTAAAATCTTCCATTTTCTTCTGGTGTATTCTATTGTTGTTGGGTAGCAGTAAGGTTGTTTTTCTCTTACACATATAATTGGGCCTAGCTTCCCATGATTCTTGATCTGAGAAAGGCCCCCAAAAAGACATTCTTTCTGATGCCCCCACTTGCAATTTAATCGAGGTGTCGAATGGAAGGAGATTGTGTATTAGCGAAGACACGAAGGCATACGACAATGAATTCGTGTATTACATTAAGGCAGATTTGATTTTCAGAATGGGAGCCTAATTTGCACACACTCTAACTCAGGAGACATGGTTTATGGATTAGTGCTAAAATTCACACCCCACTAGACAAACCCAAACCAACGACATTATGATCTAATGTGATGTGTGAACATGATAACATACACACACACAACTTTTAGATAAATGGAAGAGCCTCACATCATATTCATGAGAATTCTACTTATTCTTTTTTCTCTTTTTTTAATTGAATCAAAGGAAAGTCATAAAAATTGCACGTAAAAAATGCACGTACATTTGTTTTTTTAAAAAATCTCTGCTGATCAAGGTACATACATATTATATTTGATGGACTTTAATACATTCCTGGGTTAAGTAAATAGATATAAAGGTAGGTGTAAAGGTGGGTTATAATTTGATAATTTATTTTTGTCTATATTAATTATATAACAACTATATTAATTGAATGTATGAGGTAAATATAGCACATTGCCTATTTCTGCTTTGAAACCTGAAGGGGCTACTGCTCTGTCTTTTTTCATTGTAAAGGAAATGCATCACCTCTTTTTTGGAAGTGGTCACTGTGAAAAACTCTCTTCTCTGTTGTTCTTCTTCACAATTAGCTTTGCCTCTGATGAGCTTGGGACCCCTTGACTTTGCTGCCCTTCCTTTCCAAAGGAAGACTTAAAGTAGAGTGACAGTTGCAAGTAGACAGTACCAACATTCAGTGGTGGAATTCAAATTTTTTTTACTACTGGTTCTGTGGGCGTGGCTTGATGGGTGTGGTGTGGTTGGGTGGGCATAGCTTGGTGGGCATGGCAGGGGAAGGATACTGTAAAATCCCCATTCCCTCCCCACTCCACTACCCTGCTTTCCAGCTCTGTTCTCCTGTACAGGGCAACAAAAGAAGATCCAGCCAATCAGCTCGGACTTGGGAGACAGAGAATAGATGGGGGCGGGGCCAGTCAGAGGTGGGATTGGCCGGTTCTCCAAACTACTCAAAATTTCCACTACCAATTCTCCAGAACTGGTCAGAACCTGCTGAATACCACCTCTGACAACACCTCTTCTTCACCTTTGTCTTCATTTTAATGCCCAGTTATGGTCTCCTGTTTGATCAACCAGGTTGTCCTATCTAGCTAGAAGCAACTTAATCTTTATAACAGAAGTGTTACAACAAGAAGTGAAAGAGCCAGCCTTTGTTTGTCTAATCTCAAACTAAAAGCACAGCCAGGGGGGAAAAATAAAGACCACAAGCATTTTAAAAAAGAACCATATACATAGTCCCCTCTCCCCGTTTCTGGGTTAGGCATTTGAGACACGGAAGGCTAGGTTAGGGAAAACACCTTTCTTTTTTTCTTTTGAATCCTCAGCATTGTTCAAATGCTTGTTAATTTTCTCCACTTAATCCACTATCATCTCATTTATCATATGGATAGATTTAGTGGATTGAACAGAAAGGCTTTGGAAGTAAGTGTGCACAACACTCTACAAAATAACTTCCCTTATGCAACTCTCTTATTGAGGAAGGCCAAGGAAGAATTTGGGATCAACGAAGAGCAGCTTTTAATGTTAAAAGGGCAGGCAACTGTGGCATGATTAATGCTTGATATTAATTATTGCATCCTTCTTCCAGGAGCTTGGAGCACTGCAGTCTATCTCTTTGCTCTTACTAGACTTGTAATAGCTCCCTGAAGGGATTGCAAAAGTTGAGAAAGAGGGACAGTCACCATCACTTTTACTTAATGAGCTTTAAAGACCAATGGGAATTAGAAGGTGAATCCAATAAAGACCCTACCACACCGAGGGAGAACCCATCTTTCTCCCCTCTTCTGCAAAACAGCATCGGAAGCAGAAAAGGGCAGGTTGTATTAAAGAAGGCGCCCTACACTTAAAGTGGTTCTCCTTAGAAGGAAATAGAAAATGGTGTATAAACATGCCAACTTCAACTCAGAAATTTCCCAGCTGAAGGATGTCCTACTCCCCATAAATGTGTGGATATGAACAGGTATGAATGAGTAGGTGGGTCTTCGTTTGCAAAACTCCAAAACAGAGTAGTGTTCTTTAAATAACTTTTAAAACTAAACTTATATTAATTGTCAAGAAACATTGCTAGCTTCTAAATATAACAGAATAACAGAATTGGAAGAGATCTTAGTGGTCATCTAGTCCAATTAAATTACTCAAGCAGTATGTCAACTCTATACAATTTCAAACAAATGGTTATCCAATTTCTTCTTAAAAACTTCCAGTGTTGGAGCATTCACAACTTCTGGAGGCAAGTTGTTCCACTGATTAATTGTTCTACCTGTCAGGAAATTCCTCCTTAGTTCAAGGTTGCTTCTCTCCTTGATTAGTTTCCACCCATTGCTTCTTGTCCTGCCTTCAGGTGCTTTGGAGAATAGTTTGACTCCCTCTTCTTTGTGGCAGCCCCTGATATCAGAACATTGCTAACACATCACCCCTACATGGCATGTTATATGTCACCCCTGTATGGCATGCTTCTTATAACATTGGTTGATTCCCCCATCTGATTACTGTATTCTACTTTTTTCCTCTCAAGCAACATATCCCATACATATCATCCCCCACATGATATGCACAGACATTTCACTACTCCTCTGGACTTGATCTTGCTTAGCAGAAGGAGAGAGCAGGAAATAAAGCATTTTATGAGGAAGAGCAAGGCGTTGTTTCTCTCCTGGCTCAACCAAGATGGGAGTGGAGGGGAACATTTCACAGCAACAGCACACTTCTTAATTGTACTCTGGGCCCTTCTGAATGTGTCATTTATACATTTGCCTTGATTATGAAGTTTGCCTTTTAATGTTCTGGGCTCTGTCAGTCTGCCAAACAGGGTGAACAAAGACAGGGATAAAAGGATGTCTAATTAGCATCATTAATCATAAGCTTGGTAGAGGGAGGGGGAGATTTTCCCCTCCCTCCCCTTGAATATAGTGGTGATAGCAAAAGTTCCTGAGACACTAAGAACAACCTGAATCATTGTGATTAGATAAAGGAACTGGCAGTAGAACTGGACATACCATACTTGTTTAGCGGGCTACTTCTCTGCAGCCTTCGTGTGTTCCTGAATGTATAAAGCTGGGGGCAGTCATTTGGCCATGATTTATTTGATTTATTTAATTAATTTAAATGCCACCCATCTTCCTCTGCAGGATGATGATCGATGGTTGAAAATGTATATCCCTTGTTCAAATCAATGCGTCCATATACCCCAGAAATACATCATGAAAATATTGTACTCGCCTTTAAAAACATATTCTAACATTTCCACGAAACATTTCATCAAGCTGTAACAATTTCATTACCAAGTAAATCAGAATCCACCTGAAGGTAATATGAATGAGTTTGCTAAGAAATGTTTTTATCAATTCAAGGAGTGCAGTAACTTTCTTGTCTAGAAGCAGATTGTACATGAGATCCAACAGCGAGTAAATGGAATTCCACATGAATAATACTATTTATCACCTTCACTTTGGAGTCACCATTGCCACTATCTCATGCAGTATTTTAAAATCTGCTCCAGTGGGTCTCCCACTCCCGGCTGCTGCAGGGAGAACATACGAAAATTCTGTTCCGCTGAGAAGGACAATTCCATTGCCAGACAAACACAAGTGACTCTTAAACTACAATGCTGCATATCAGCAAACAACCTCTTTGGAGCCCCAAAGGAGACACAGGGCTCTAAAAACAGAACTGGATGGCCAAAGGGCTACGTTTAGTTGACGTATTTCATACACCTGAACTTAAACTCATTCAAGCTGCTTGTGGTATCCATTTTCAACATAGAATATGCAGAATACAGAATAACAAGAGTTGGAAGCAGAGGTGGTATTCAGCAGGTTCTGACCAGTTCTGTAGAACCAGTAGCGGAAATATTGAGTAGTTCGGAAAACCTGCAAATACCACCTCTGACTGGAGATTTTACAGTCTCCTTCCCCTGCCATGTCCACCAAGCCACGCCCACAGAACCGGTAGTAAAAAATGTTTGAATCCCACCACTGGTTGGAAGGGACCTTGGAGGTCTTCTAGTCCAACCCCTTGCTCAAGCAGGAGATCCTATCCCCACCCTTGCCCAATCTCAGATCTTTATTTTAGAACCCAGTAACTTCTAAGGCAGAACTGAAAGTCTTTTTTCTAGGTCAGAGGTCTTCAAACTTGGGAACTTCAAGAGCCTTGGACCCCAATTCCCAAAACACCACAGCCAGATGGCTGGGGAATTATGGGATTCGAAGTCCACAAATGCCAAAGTTCCCAAGCCTGGAGACCCCTTTCTAAGCCAGCAGTTTTCCCCATGACATCAAACTGGCTCTATTTCTGCTGAGGGGTTGCGGGTGGGGTGCGAATCCAGCCAACCTTTTCTTGGACTTACTAAATAATATTCAGTCCCTTCCTTTAATGGGCTTTGAGTCGCCTTTTCCACTGAGAGGGGTAACTCTATGGAAAGGAGAGGCCTACAAACAACTCCCCATTCAAAATGGTGGACGAGCAAGAAACACCCCTCGATCTTTTATTCACAGTTCCCAATTTTCAAAATTGAACTCGGGGTTTTCCACAGGCGGCTCCAGGAAGAACCAGCCCAGGGAGAGGGGTTCCCAGGTGACTCCCAGAGGGAGGATTGCGTGAAATGTTGCGGGCTAAAGAAAAGAAGATGCTGCTTTTTCCTCCAGATACTAAGGCTGCTCTCCTTGGAGATGGTCTTCCGGAACACAGTACAGTAAAAACTGAACGCTTCCAAATGGCCTTGGGGAATGATTATGTGCCTTCTCTTCTGAAACGGAGCTTTATTAATTTGTTTTATTGGTTTTGTTTATAGTGGTTTTTCTCTTTCTTTTCTTTTTTCTTTTTTACTTTATTGCGATTGTGATGGTTTTATTGTGTTTTTTACCCTGCTGTAAGCTGTTGTGTTAATTATCATTCAGTGGCATAAAAGACAATGTGACTAATTGATATATTGATCCCAATTTGACTAATCCAGCATGCTGCAAATGCAATTCCTTTTATGGCAGACTTGGTTAACTTGTAATGCTACTTTGAGTGAGAGAAGAACCAAAACCTCTACCTGCAATCAGGATTTTATTTTACTTTTTTTAGCAAAGGCTTGGGAGGGGGGGAGAAAAAGAAACACAACATTTTGCTACACAACACTTTGCTGACTGACCAGATTCAGAAAGTATGAATCTTGTATTGGGCTTGTATTATTAGACTTTTAAACAGTGCAATGTTTTCTATGTGATTGTACAGTTTAAATGTTAACTCGGATATTTACCAGAGGTTTGCAACTGTTAAAATGCAAACCTGACAAGGAATGAGTTGGATTCAGATCACTATTCATTCTTCTGGGTAACCTTGAGTCACTCAATTTCTTCCATTAAATGTACCCCACAAGGTCAGTAGGAAGAAAATGGAAGAAGAATATATGTCTGCAGACCTGTTTTGGATAAAACTGGGATTTTTTAAAAAATAATGTTTCTAGTGTAGCTAATCATATTATCACCTAACGGCAGTTAGATTACATTTTAGTTGAAATTTAGATTCAGTGGAGAACTGGGAAATATAATCTGGAGAATTCCAAATATTTGCAGATCATCAAACATTAGCAGGGTGGCCAAATTTGGTCCCTCTTATCACCATTCCAGCAAGCCACAAGGAAGTGAAAACCAAATTTGCAAGGGAGAAATCTAATTGTTTCTGCATCTGAGGCAATAACAGTGCAATCCTATGTCTATTGCCTTGAAGAAGCCTTATTCTGACCAGTAGATTTCCTTCAGGGTTGATATATGTAATGAAAAATGAAGAAATACAAGGCAACTCTCATGGATATAACCACATAGATAAGAGTTTTGCTCTGAATGCTTTTTGGAGTTGACATTCACTTGGTTCACTTGGTTCAAACACAGGCTCTCCCCACACCTCAACCCCACCATCACGCCTTGAATGCAGTTTCTTCTTTCTGCTGCCTACTGCACTGCTGATTGTACTGTTGTGCTTTAGGCGAAATGAGTGGCACCTCCTATCCATCACTGCCTTGTTGAAGATGCTTTTTATCGTATTTGTTTGTTGTGCACTTTGCTGTGCAGTCACTTTGCATTAGCCTGTTTGCCAGAATACAAGGTAGGCAGTAATGCATTTAGGCAATTGTAAGCTCTGAAGGGAATGATCCTGTGGGAGGGGAAGATTCTCTGCTGGCTTCAAAAGTATCTTAATTACTTTACCTGTCTGTAGGATTGGGGCAGGAAAGATGGTAATAATGGAGCATGAGACCTATCGCCTTTTCCCAAAGATTTACGCTGATGGGGGTGGGATGTTTTCGTGTGCACAGGGCAAGAAGCCAGTTTCTATAGGGAGGAAAACTTGGTTTGGGAGATGAAGGTCATTTAGAAAGTGGATATAGGAGAAAGAGCAGGATTCCAATGTATCTAAAATGGAAAAAGTAATTAGTTCTTTTATACATTTATTCTAAATTAAACTACTATTCAAAGAATGCTATTTATCATCTATCTATCTATCATCTACCTACCTATCTACCTATCTACCTACTTATAATCTAACTATCATCTATCATCTACCTACATATCATCTACCTATCTACCTACTTATCATTTATCTATCATCTATCATCTACCTAACATGTTTCTCCAACAATATGGCCTCCACCAATAGGAAGCCCCAGCATGATTTCTAGGCATGAGATGAAATTAAGCCCCACCCCCCAAAAATTTAGTCCTATTTAAACCATGCATTTTCCTGCCATTTCTCACATTGTTCGTTAGAACTACATGAGGTGAAGAGAAATGGGGAGGAAGGGCGGGGGGTGGGTGGGGAGAAAACTTGCCTTTAGGAATGCCCTGCAGGTAGCCTAGCTAGAATACCCGATAGCTGATAAGCTCCCCAATCCCCAGCCGCTTTGGGCGTGGCGTGGCTGCCCATGTCCCTGCCTGCAGTGTCTTTGGGCGATGGAAGCTCCCAAGTGCAGTCACCAGCCACTTCAATCCAGAGCGCTCCGCTTTCGCGGCGCTTATCAGCCAGGCGCCACTTCAGGGCATGGTGGCTGCCCGTGTCCCCTCGCCTTTAGGCAGTGTCTTTCAGGAAATGGAAGCTCCCCAAGTGCAGTCACCAGCCACTTCGATCAGCCGGTAGAAGCGGCCTTGGAGTGAGCGCACACACACACTCCCCTCGCCGCAAGGCTGCTTTTATCGGCTGATCGAAGTGGCTGGTGACTGCACTTGGGGAGCTTCCATCGCCGAAAGAGACTGCCTAAAGGCGGGGGACACGGGCAGCCATGCCACGCCCTGAAGTGGCTGAGGACTCTGCCTTTGGGGAGCTTTCGTCGGCTGATAGAGCAGCCTCGCGGTGAAAGGAGTGTGTGTGTGTGTGCCCTCGCCCTGAGGCCGCTTCTACCGGCTGATCGAAGTGGCTGGTGACTGTACTTGGGGAGCTTCCATCGCCTGAAAGACACTGCCTGAAGGCAAGGGGACACAGGCAGCCACGCCATGCCCCAAAGCAGCTGGGGACTCTCCCTTCGGGGAGCTTTCGTCGGCTGATAGAAGCAGCCTCGCGGCGAGGTACGTGTGTATGGGCCGCTCTAGGTAGGGGAGGAAATTAAGTCACCCCTGAAAAGACGGCCTAGCTGTTTTTTCGGGGGTCAAAAAAAAATAAGGCCCAGCCTTATTTTGTGAGAAACACGGTACCTATCATCTACCTATCTACCTACTACTTATCATCTATCTATCATCTATATCATCATATATATAATCAGATTAAAATGTTTACTTCTGCTCCTATTCAGTTGTTTCTGTTGCAATCAGAATTTCCCAGCAATTCCAGGTTCAGAGTTGGGCTGATGGGGATTTCATTACCTAAAAAGAAAATTCAGAATGATGTTGTGTTTGTGTATGCCTTTCTCTCTGTGTGTATCCCTTTAACCTTCAAAGCTGTTAGAAAAGTTACTTGAGGAAACTGAAGATGGAGCTGTAGATGCTTAAAAGAACCTCAGTTCCTAAAACCTGCCAGAAGCCCCTCTCAGGGAATAGTGATAATAAAAGAAATAACTTTACACTTAACATTGATCCTATGCTCAGTGCTGTACATTTCTCAGATGTAGGAACTTTGAATCTTCTTTCCTGAAAACCTGTCACTCAAGATAGGATGTCACTCAAGAGAGGATATACAATATTAGAAGTTGGACAACAAGGTTCCAGATCAGCACACTGGCATATATAAAATTGGTGCAAACTTACAAGATAAATAGATATTATCATTATTTAAAAATTCAATGGGCTTTGAATATTCTTTATTAATCACGTTATCATGTCCTCTGCCTCCCAGGCATTTAAGGAAGTAAGACTACAAAAGTGCAATGAAAACGATGTGAAAAATTCTAAAAATCAATATTTGAAAAAAGATATAATAAGGATTGTTGGGGAATAACCAAGAGTGAAATAATCTTTTAAGCCCAACTCAATACCCCAAAACATAATTTGGGGAACCTATTTAATATCTCTATAGAAAGAGTTCTTATTATGAGTACAATCTGAAGCAAAGTTTGCCATCTCTAGGAGCTTTCCAATGTCCTAGAAGAGTTGCCCTCCACTGCTAATCAGAAAGTCTACTCATTGCCTCTTAAGATCAATCCTTCTATGTGTAAACATCCTACAGTACATAGAGCTTACGTTAAGATTTTTGGGATTAATCACGCAGTCTCCTTTTAACTTTCTATGTTTGACCATCTATCAATTTGAGAGCCAGTTTCATGTAGTGGTTCAGGCATCAAGCTAGGAACCAGGAGATTGTGGGTTCTAGTTCTGCTTTGAGCACAAAGCCAGCAGGGTGATGTTGGCCTAGTCACTTTCTCTCAGCCTTGGGAAGGAGACAATGGCAAACCACTTCCAAAAAACTTTATCAAGGAAACTGCAGGGACTTTTCCAGGCAGTTTCCAAGAACTGAACACAACTGAACAGAAAAAAAGCCTGTCAACTTACAAGAGTAAAAAAGAAGATGAATTGTCTCTCCCAGCTCTACACACACATTTAAACTATTAGTGGGGGTGCTATTTAAAACAAATAATAGGAAAGGTAGTTATTTATCTGTTGGTTTGTTTAACAATTACAAATTGAACCACAAAGCATAAGTACAAGAGTCAAAACAACCAATAAAATAATAAAAATCCCTTTAATGGACAGCTACAATAAACAAGATGCAAAGGTAAATTGGAAGATGGCTTTAACCTGCTTGCAAAATGCAAGAGTTGGAGCAAAAGTATAAATCAAAATGTGAGACTACCAGAGAGAAGATCTATTGCCTCGCCCCATATGTATCTTGATCAGGAACCTCTCTCATTAGGTCTTCTCTAGATGTTCAGACCAGACAGGTAGGTTCAGATCTGGCAAGGTATTGCTCAGTATAGTCTGGTACTGCTAATTCATTGGGTTCCACAAACTTACTCCTCACAACCCAAAAGAGATAAAACAATGGTATTCTATAAAAGAAAACCTTACAAATTTATCCATTAACCTTCATCTATCTTGCTTGCAGACAATTTTCTATCCATCTTTTCCTGTGTTCTGAATAGAGACGCCAAACAAGGTACAATATTCACAGGGAAAATTTGACATTTTTCCACTTGTATCACCACTGTACAGATTCAAACCTGTTGTGAACCTTTGTGCAACACCCACTCCTATTCAAAAGGGGCAAGGCTTGCAAAACTGTCAGCCTCTTCACCAGTATTAACTTCCTTCACTGGTGGCTAAGGAAAGCGATATATTTGCAATGGTGGCATATATCTCTAGCTTGGGTATAGATTAAGGGTGGAAGTTCATTCTCCGAGCTTGTGGGTTGGTTTCTGAATGTTTCATTACCAGACTAGGTAACATCTTCAGTGGCATTTAGGGGATGTCAGTGTTCCTCTGTTTATACGAGCTTCGTGTGGTCAGACCTCGTGATGGGAAGGTCACATCAGGTGAGGATCTTATGATGGGTCTTGTGATGGTCAACCCAAATCCATGAACACCAGCTGGCAATCAATCACCATGATCCCAAATCCCTAATCTCTACCCACACACTGACATTGAACAGCAACAATTCATTGGAGCAATACAAAAATCATCGGCCATGCTACCACCCATCACACACATGTGTTTATCAAAATCTGGCAATTCCATCAACAGACACATTGACCTAGAACCAGCCTATGAACCCATCAGAATTCAAATCAAAAGCCAACCAGCAACAGCGTCAACCCTCAACCAACCCACGCACACACACCCCCGAACCAGCACTTCACCTCCCAATGACCCTCACCTGGTATAACCTCCCCATCACAAGACCCACTGACTACACAAAGCTCTTACAAATGGAGGAATACTGACACTGACATCCCCTAAGCTCTGCTGAAGATGTTATCTAGCCTGGTAACGAAATATTCAGAAACCAACCCATAAGCTCACAGAACCAACCTCCACCCTCAAAGCAATATATCCTGTCACAGGTGCTGCATAGAAAGAAAGTATAAAAGAAAAGGGAATGGTCTGAGACTTTAAACCAAACAATGCATAATTATTATTTTCATTCTTTACAGCTAAAGAAACTAGCAGAAACCTCACGTGCAAACAATTACACCACTATCATCCTACCTTAATGTATTAATGTACAAATAAACAGCAGTATTACTGTTCATTGTACATCATGCCCATTTTATGTAGTTAGGATAGTAACCCTATTCCTAATATATAAAGTAACTGTGATATACCATTGGCTAGATTTATTATCCAAACATCCTCTGGATGTTGTTGCTTCCATATAATAATTTATGCTGCAACCCCAAAAATGCACATTTCTGTGCCCTATGTGGTTCCAGACACATCCCATCACCTGGTAAAAGTCATATCAATCGAGACTGGATACACAAAGAGTGTGTTAAAATACCACTTAATACTGACAAGAGAGGAGCAAGAAAAGAAATGGTGATCTGGTTGTTAGATGTCATCCTTGGGAGAAGCATCCTCTCCTATTCATGTTCTTGCATTTTCTAGCCTTACCGTTGTGCTTACCACATCATTCAAGAATTGCGATATAATATTTCCATATGCACATACTCCTCGACTCACAATTAGCCTGCCCATTACAGCTCTAAGTCATAACAATCGTAAAGCAAGTGATCACCTGATTGACCCAATTCTATGACCTTTTTTGTGGTGGTTATAAAGTGAACATTGGTAATTAAGCAGACCCGTTGTTTGTAATGGAGAGGGGGAGGGGTTTGATCAAAAACCTAAAGTAAATTCCAGATTTTGGCAAAAACGTGGCCATGCGATCACAGGATGCTACAAATAATTGTAAAAGCAGGTGATCTGCTGAATGTCCAAAGTCCAGTTACATGACCAGGGAGACAGCACTCAGAACTTCAGAAGCAGGTTTTAAGAACCTTTTGGATGGGAAGGTCTGTTATAACAGTTGCTACACGGTTGCTACACAATCAGTCATAACTAAAGGATTGCCTGTACATACACATACATGTACACATATACACATATCTGTCATTACACTATTCCTTTTTGAGGCAATCAAAGTTCTAACTGCTCAGAGAAGGAATAAGAAATAGTCAGCCAAAGAAAGAAAAGACGTAGAGCAGAAAAAGAAAGAAAATATAAATAAATTTAGTTTGCACAGGAATGCTTTGCATAATCATTCACTGTGTCTCTCTGTGCCTTTTTCTTGCAAACTATCCTTGCTTCCATCACAACCATATACAATTCCTATACTGCCAGTGCAAATTCCAAGTATGAACTGACCCAACCTGAACTAAAGTTCAGAGCAGGTAGTTAGTCTTCCTTCAAAGGTTAGGATTTATATACAGCTCAAAAATTATCTCCCAAAATAATATTTTAGGTAGAAAAATATGTTTTCAAATGAGCAAGAATTCATTTAGGAACGTATATGGTAAGGCAAGAGATAAAACCCATATGTCGATACAGTTTAAGAATTTTCACCCAGGTTTTAAAAAACAATTCAGATTCCTACAGAAAGTTAAGAGAACTGATTAGAGAAATTATAAAAGTGACAAGGACTAAAGCTTGCTGGAACTAGGAATGGACTAATCAAGTTCTTTCCTTATTGGAGCCAGTACATTTTAGTAATAAGAATATTAGGTGGGGAAGCAAAGATGGTATGAATAGAATAGAATAGAATAGAATAGAATAGAATAGAATAGAATAGAATAGAATAGAATAGAATTAACAGAGATGAAAGGGACCTTGGAGATCTTCTAGTCCAACCCCTTACTTGTAATTGTATTGCATTGTAATTCTTTTGATGACAGCTCATCAAAACCTCAGATTATGTCTGTATCTAGTCCAAGTACAATCCATGTCAAATGTCTGCTGCTTGACCCAGTTCTTTCAGACAGAGGTTCTCCCTATAATTTGTCAGTTACTTTTTTGTTTTAAAGTAGGTTTGCCCAGGGGTGGGATTCAAATTTTTAACAACCGGTTCTATGGGCATGGCTTAGGTGGTGGGCGTGGCTTGGTGAACATGTGACTGGGTGGGCATGGCTTGGTGGTCATGTTATTGGCTGGGTGTGGCCAACTCAATATCACTCACATCGAGGCATGCATCTCCTCGCCTGGCCTCTCATGACTGTGGGGATGCTGCAACAGTCGTAAGCGTGAAAAATGGTCATCGGACACTTTTTTCAGTGCCATTGTAACTTTGAATGGTCACTCCACACAAGCAAAGTACCAGAAATGGGGGAAAAAATAACTCCAGATAAGTTCCTGAGACAGGAAGTCTATTCCTGCCAAGGATGTAAAAAGGGTTAATGGAGAGGCAGTTTCTGTAAGCAACACCAGAATGTTTCCTTCCTGCCTTCCTTACAGGATTAGGCCAGTAATTTCTTCTAACAACCGGTTCTCCAAACTGCTTAGAATGTTAACAACCGGTTCTAGCGAACAGGTGCGAACCTGTAGAATCCCATCCCTGAGTTTGCCATGGTTTCAACCCAGAACATTTTGCATGCAATGAATGGGGTCTACCCTAGGCTAGAACAGTAGCCCTTCTTCAGCTCTGCCAACTTTATGGTTGATGGGTCCTGAGAGGTTCATTGTTTGGCATGACCCAGAAGTGAAAATAGGCAAGAAAGGTTCCAGAAACACCAAGAGACCAGAAAATGGCCTTGTATCTGGCTTCTGTTCCTCTTCTCCTAACCAGAGATCCTGCCTTGTCTCAACATCCTCCAATCAGAGCATCTGCTCACTATTATTTCACAAATCCTAACTCCTTTTATGTTACTTTATTTCAATTTGCCTAATAATCATTTTACTTCTCTGGATAATACATAATTGAAAAAGCAGAAAAACAAAAATTGCAATCAGTATAGTAAAACCATAAAGGAAAAGTAAAGTAAAAACTGCAATTAGTACAGAAAAAAACAGGGGGGGAGTATTTACCACCCAGCAAATGTTCTTAGTGATTAACCACATCATGTTTTATTTGTTATTACAACTGTTTGTAGCTGTACTGGGTGAAACATAAAGAATTTTACATAAAGAATTTTAGAAATGTTAATGCTGATAGTAAAATCAATCTAAAGTGTTCATGGTTTTTTAGAAAAGTGAAATGAACCTACAAATGCATAATGTTATTATCAAGTCATCAAGAATGTATTACGCTTTAGACAGGGAGTTTTCATTATTGGATGCTTGAACCCAGGTCCAATCTTTTATGCATCTGTACAGATCTAAGTCCCACTGAATTCTGCTGTATTTGTTGTCATATAACTTGATATAGTTGTCAATTTGAGGTGTACTCTGATTCTGTCACTATTTACCACTATTCTGAGATTTTTTTCTTTCATCCTCATATATGGATTTTCCAAAAGAAAAACAGCTGAATTTTGCACTGATGAGGAAACCAGAAGCAAAGCAATAAAGTTTCTCTTAGGAATACTGCTGTTTTGCCATGCTGTGTCCTTCTTTTCTGCAGCTAAAACCAAGTTCTTTCCATCACTGCACCTGTCTCATTTCATCAGCAAACAGTGACATATGTTTGTGTGCACCCACAAATACATATACATACGCTAACACACACACAAATACATATAAGCCTATTGTTTTAGCAAGCCATTCTTTTCCTCCAGCTATCTTGTAACACTTTTCTGGAATCTATTTTTTAATCATAATAATAAGAAATTAAAACCAAAAACAGTGCAGACTTTAATCTAAACCTTCACTGGTTCTTTTTTTTTTTTTTCCCCAGTCAATATTGCTTTCTTTTTTTGTGCATCATATCTAATCTCTCTTCCCCCCGCCCCGACTCCCCCTCCAAAGCAAAATTTAATTAAATAATTCTAATGAATGTTTAATGAAGTTCTTTTGTCATTATTAAATCTGTAATATAGAAAAGAAGAAGCCAGAGTCTCGCCACCCCTTTCTTCGTCTAATCTTCCCCTCTCTCACTGTCCTCTCTCTGACAACGGCTGGCATTCAGGACCGCAAACAGGAAATGAGAAAAGGAGAAACAGGATATTGAGTTTGAATACTATCTGGATCAGTAATATCACCCCTAGCTACTAAGGGAAAGGAGCCTTTCCTCATGCCGAGAATATTAATATATAGCCCACCGCAGCTTGGCACGACACAGCTAAGAAATCAATAGGAATTGATTAGCTAAACCAGAAATGTTCATAACTTGAAAGATATTCTAGGCTAGCTTGGATGACCTCCGTAGGCGAGAGCTTGCATTGTGTGTATTTTGGTTAAGGAAAATAGGTAGAAAAATCAACCCAGGAGAATTCGTGAGATCATTTTTTTTCCCTCTCTCTCACTGACTGAAAAGGGAAATCAGTGGGACAATAATGACTTAAAAGGAACGGGATTTTGAAGCGCCGTCTGTAAATGAAAAGTTTATTTTAAAACAAATTGGCTTGTTTTTGATTGCCCTGAAGAAAAGAGGAAGAGTTGCTTTGTACCTTGGAGGCATTATCGCTGTTTCTCCAAAGGTAGATTATTTTAATATGTCAAGTGTTCACATCCCTCCCTTTCTCTTTTTAGATGAACTTCTGAACATGTAACGAAATTCAACTGGAATCTAGATCAAATTCCAGTGGCATTAGGATTTTTCTTAGAATAAATAGAAACGTTGGGCAGAGTTTCTAGTTTGTTGTATGAAAAATCCTAAGAGCATCGGAGTTTGATCTAGATTCAGGCCAATTTCATTACATGTTCTGAAGTATGTCTAGAAAGATAAAGGGAGTGATATGCACACTTGACTGACTGAAGAATGTGGAGCAGGCATTAGGATTGGCTGATACATTGACAGATTTGTCTTGGATAGGATTGGGGGAAATGTGTGAAACAGACAAATAAGTTTAGTATGTTCCTATCATTCATCTATGTATAAACCCAGTGACCTTCTTCATTGAGGAAAGGGGGCAGAGAAAGGAAATGGTGACAATAGAACAATGTCATCTAAACACCTGAACCCATTAAACACATAGACAAAGGCACCCAAGTTTCAAAATGCACTGTAATTTAGTTGTAAATATCCTTTAACATTCTCCCAAAGCTTTCAATATTTGTTAGTTTTTAAAAAAAAAACTTTTATCGAGGGCCACAACCAAATATTCATGCTTCAAGCATTACTGAATTTTTACTGAATATTCTGGCAGTTTTTTCTGCAATCTGCTTTCGGTAAATCTATTTTCAAATGATCCTCACATAAGCAGATATTCTGGGTTTCTCTAGCCAAGCAATATGTCAGTTTTCTCATGTTAACTTTACTCTCCTGCCCAGGATCCATGCCAAAAGTTCAAATCTGGGCGCCGTGGCTGAAGGGAGAGTGGCATAATCTCCCTCTGTCCTTGATTTATGACCTCAGATTGGCCTCCTGCAGCTCTTCCAACTCTCAGGACATCAGCAGGAGGATGACAATCTTTCTCTGGGCTGGAGATCATCTGCTGGGAGAGAATGTTGCTTTCAAGCAGCTGGCTAACTCCTCCAGAAGAAGGACAATCACTCACTTGGTCCTGGGCAGCAAGGAAAGTTCTCACAGTCAGTCGTGACTGATCCCATCCATCTCTAAAGGTCAACCTGGGTATATTCACATTATTTTTATATACAGTATAATAAAAAAGGGGGCAGGACTTTCATTGCTCAGTCATTAGTACCTTCTTGGTTTATTTTTGGACACTTCTCCAGGGATTAGCTGCAAATGTTGTAGGCATGCATATATTGGGGGGAGGGAGTGGAGAGAGGGGGGGGGGAGAGAGAATTGTGAAGAAAGAATTTCAGCAAATGCCAGCTGTAGGAGAAAATGAATTATTATTATTAACATGTACACAACAAGGTAAAATCACAGCTGCCACTTCTTTAGCTGGTGTTGGCCTTCATATGCATCAAGTTCTTCCCAAGAACTTCGGATGTTATAATGTATTGGGGTAATATGTGTACAGATCCAAGCAGTTTGACCTTTATAATTGGCAGGTGGACATCTTCTCAATGCACAGATTTTCCAAGGGCCAATCAAGGTTTTTGGTAGGGCACCCAGTATGCCAATAACCATTGGGACCACTATAGCCAGCTTATGCCAGAACCTTTCAACTTCAATTTTCAAATTTTGTTACTTTGTTCTCTTCTCTAATTCTTTGTTTTCTATTCTACTCTCCTCTGCTATTGTCACATCAATTATCAACACTTTTTTCTCTTTATATTATCTATCATCTATCTATCTATCTATCTATCCATCTATCTATCTATCTATCTATCTATCTATCTATCTATCTATCTATCTATCTATCTATCTATCATCTATCTACCTTTCACCTTTTTCCAAACAAGCAGTCAAAGTGGTTTTCAAAAGTTTAGAATAAAAACAGAATATAGCAAGATGAAAAGATTAGTTACCGTAAAACTAACTATAAAATGCACAGGAACCACATTTATTGTTAAAAGTCTTTGAAAGGATGTATCTTTGCAGATTTCTGAAACACTGGAAGAGGGGGAGTCCAATGTAACTCCCAAGAAAGTTCATTTTAGAGTCTTGGGAGCTGTAAAGAGAAGATCCTCACCTGACCAGCCAGAAAAGGAAATATCTGATAGCAAAAGTATTTGCAAGAGGCCTTTTCTGGCACATTCAACAACTGGACAGATTCATGAGGGAAGAGATGGTTCCCTATAGTTAGGCCTTCAGCCATACAGGGCTTTAAAGATTATTTCCAAACAGCTGAAGTGTTAAACTATAGCCTGTAAGCAGCTGGCAATCACACAGGTCTTTCAGTTCAGGCATCATATGATTCCAATATCTTGCACCAGGTAGCAACCTAATTGCCACATTTTACACAGAGCAACTTCTGAATACTTTTCAAGAGGAGACCCACATTGCAACCAAGCTGGGAAATAATCCATCCAGAAGCTAATTATCACCAAAACTAATTGACTCAGACAGAGATGCAGCTGACACATTGAAAGTGATGGTATGGAGACACTGCTTGCTCCAGCTGCAATCTAAGAATCTAGTGAGAGTGGAAGATTTGCATTCCCAGATTGCAAATACTGTGTGCTTTTTTGGAGGAAGTACAACTTATTTGGTCCAAAATAAGCTGAATCTTAACACCTTAATTTGATTTTGTATGTTTCAACTGCACTGCAATTTTGTCTGGATTTAATTTCTCCTTATTCTCCCTTTCATCCAACCATTATTGGGTTTAGGGAATGTGCAACAATATTGATTACCCTACTTACCTGAAATTGAATGGTAAGAAGCAGTAGAGTTGAGCATCATCAACATAAAAGGTAAAGATAGAAGTTTCCCCTATCCAGTTGTGTCCGACTCTAGGGAGTGGTGCTGATCTCCATTTCAAGCCAAGGGAGCCAGCGTTGTCCAAAGACACCTCCATGGTCATGTGGCCAGCATGACTATACATTGAGGCACATGGAATTCTGTTACCTTCCCACCAAAGTGGCACCTGTTTATCTACTTGCATTTGCATATTTCATACTACATACCTGACTTCAAAAACTCTGGATCACTCCCACCAGTAATTTCATGAGATTGTTGAATACCATAAGGTACAAATATAAAATGTATTCTGAGAAGCACCATAATTTAACATCTTAAGTATCTAAAAATAGTCCTCCAGCATCATCTTTGGGATGTTCCCAAGGCCCAGGACTGTCAAAAGTGGGCCCAAAGCCCAGCTATGCCAGTCAATCTAGATTAGAATGTCAATCTTATCCAAAGCTATGGAGAGATCCAGGAAAATTATCACGGCTGTCCAGATAACCCTTGTTTAGTGACTGCCTCATTTAACAACCAGTCATAGTTACAACAATGATGAAAAAATAACTTTGTGACTAATCTTCACATTTACAAGCTTCACAGGTCTACATAATAATGGAAAGCTGGTGGTTTCATTTAGCAAACACTTTTGTTTAACAACTGAGCTGCTCATCCTAATTGTGTCACTTAACCAGGATGACCTGTGTCTAAACTATGCAGTATCTGGTGTAGAGCAACCACCAAGGCAATCAAAACAATTTCAGAACTAAATCTCAGCTTGAAATGAAACCATCACACTGATTGAAATGAAACCCCAAAATCACAAACATGCATTTTGTATCAGGTACTGCAAGGCCACTATCAACAATTATTTTGCCTCAAAATGAAAACTGCCCTGTAAATATAGAGATCTTCCAAGCCAAGGGGAAGTCTCTTTGGTGCTGTTTTTTTTTATATGCTGAAACGCTCTTTGGTATAACGGTTGCAAAATAATAATTGCACAATTATTGTGCAATAATTTGCACATTTCAAAAGGGGTAAAAGAAAGCATTTTAACCTTTGCTGGTGGCATCAGGGCCATCTATTTTAATATTCATGAGGAATGTATTTAATTTTATTAAAAAATACTATACAACAATGCAATTTCATGAAAATATCAAAATCCCACCCCCTCTAGCTTTGATGTTTAACTAATAAGATCAAATCCACAAGTAAAAGACACCTCTACCTAAACAGTAGGGTATTTGAGGGACCTGTAGCTTATTGTGCTGAGAAAAATAAGAGAAAGAAAACAGAAGTGGAGAAAGTAACTTATTTTCCAACAATCATCATTCTGTGCATGCTAACAGTTTGGGTTTGCATCCATGTAATCATTAGTTCAGTCAGATAAAATGAAGCACAGTTTCATCACATTGGATAGAATTCAAAGTCTACGAAATCTATTGTCTCAAGATAAAGTGATGGCCACCAGCTTGGACATCTTCGAAGAAGACTGAAGGAATCTATAATGAAGTCTCTGCCTGTGGGGAAACATAGAAACTGTCATGCTCAAGTTGTTTTCTCAGATTTGCATTTTCTCGGTTTTAATGTGTTCTATCCCATTTCTGCATCGTATACATATTGTGATATGTGCATATTTATAAGAATATTTCCTACCCTAATAGCTGCATTTTCCCCAACAATTTCTGAAATATCGTTTGGTTTGGTACACAGTTTCCCATTTTGTAAATGGAATTTCCAAATGTAGCATTTTTGTAGGAGATGACAGGCTGAGTCCAAGAGAAGGGGAGGGGTCAAATGCATCATCAGTCTTGAGTTCCATTGTGCCCACAAGAGCGCTAAGTCCAGTCTACCTTGAATACCGTGGACCAGTGGTGGGATTCAAAACTTTTTATACCGGTTCTGTGGGCATGGCTTGGTGGGTGTGACAGGGGAAGGATACTGAAAAATCTCCAGTCAGAGGTGGCATTTGCTGGTTCTCTGTCTGAACTACTCAAAATTTCCACTACCGGTTCTCCAGAACTGGTCAGAACCTGCTGAATACCACCTCTGCCGTGGACTCTTATCTACCATCAATTTGCCTTGACCGTTAGTAGTTCAGACTCTTGTAGATAGAGCTTGTTAGCATACAATAAACCCATAGTTGTTTGAACCTCTTTGCTTCCTGATTTCTTGAGCCTGACAATTTTACATGCATTGATTGAATTGTGAACTGTGTCCGAAAATTCAGGAAAGCATCAACAGGGGCACAGCAAGAAAAATCACTTCCCTGTTCCTAATAGCTATTAAATCATTATGACTATTAGAGCTGGGCAGCAATTTGGTCTCCCAAAGGTACTTCATACCACCTGGGTGTGCAGACCTTGCACCTGCCTGTAACCCCCTCAAGCAATTGCATCAATCTCAGGATTTCCATGATGATGGCAGAGGGCACCTAGATGCATGAAAAGGCACAAGTGCTTTAAGGCAAATGCAGCCCTCGACTTACAACCGTTCACTTCACAACTGTTTGAAATTAACAGTGGCATTGAAAAACTTTGACTTCCAACCAGATCTCGCCACTTACAACTGTCATAGTCACGCAACCCACATTGTGTGCTTGGCAAGTGGCATGGATTTGCAATGATTGCAGTGTCCCAGGAGGGTGTAGTTGCCATGCGCAACTTTCCCAGCAATTTTCCCTGACAACAAAGTTGATGGGGGAAAGCTGGATTCACTTAACGACCGCATGATTCACTTAACAACTGCAGCGATTCACTACAACTATAACAAAAAAATAAAAGTCGTAAAATTGGTTGTGACTCACTTACCAAACATTCTGGCCCCAACTGTGGTCATAATTCGAGGACTACCTATATCCCCATGATGGCGAACCTATGGCACACGTGCCACAGGTGGCATGCAGAGCCATTTGTGCCGGCATGCGAGCTGCAGGCAAACTTACCTCACTGCACATGTGCACGCCTGACAGCTGATTTTTGGCGAGTTTGAGGCCTTTTTCGGCCTTCCAAAGGCTTGAGGAAGGCTTTGCAGGCCAAAAGCTAGCCCCATTTCATCACTTCCTGTTTTTCCGAAAATACCGGCAGTGACAAAGTGGGGCTAGTTTTTGGCCTGCAAAGCCTGCAGAAGCCTGCAGAAGCCGGCTCAAGCCTTTGGGAGGCCGAAGAAGGCCTCAAACCGAAAATCAGCTGTGAGGGGCAGTGCCGGTAAGGGGCAGTGGGGGGGATTGTGCACGCATGCATAGGAGGCATGGGGGGGGCGCATTGCCTTCTGGGTGCTGGCACGCAAAAGCAAGCATGCAAGTGTGCGCACAATTTTTAGCACAGGAGCCCAAAAAGGTTAGCCAACACTGAGCTATATTCTAGAGAGATGCTATGCTAGAAAGAACTTTTTAGGAATCAAATCCAAATTGCTGCACCACCCTAAGGGCTCTAGATAGTAAGGCCTTGAATTCTAGCTGCTGCAGAAGACCCATGGCCGCATGCTGTTTCTTTCTTTCCTTTCTTGGTTGGCTGCTTGACCAGTGGAAAAAAAGATCTTTGGCCTGATTTAACAGACTTCTTCTTCTGTATATTATGATCTGTTACTTCAGAGGATGGCTTAAGCGGAACCTATGTAGGAACAAGACATGGGTGGGCTTCAAAAATTGTAGCAAAGGGTTCTGTGCCCGGTTGCTGGGTGGGCGTGGCCATGGTGGGTGTGGCCTAGTCGGCCTCCTGCACCGTGGTGGGGGGACATTTTTGCCCTCTCTGGGCTCTGGAGGCTTTCCTTGAGCCTTTGGGAGGGTGAAAATGGCCTCCCCAGGCTCCGGAGGCTCTCTGGAAGCCAGAAACGGGCCCATTTCTGGGCTTCCCAAACTTCCAGGAGGCCCGTTTTTCATCCTCCCTGAACCTCCGCGCACACCCTGCGCTTATCTGCATTCAAAACAGGCCACGTGGGGACTCCTGGGAGGAGAAGGGTGGGGTGGGCAGGGCCAGCCAGTAGTGGAGTTTGAGGGTTCTACGATCTGCACAGAACCTTAGCTAGGGGCTCTCCTGAACCCCTGCGAACCCCCAGCAGCCCACCCCTGGAACAAGAGACCTGTGCATTTTGGAGGCTGCTGGAAGCAAAGAGGAAGCCTAGTTTTGACTCATGCATACATGCGTTAAATTTACCTTTGCAGGTGAGGAGTTGGGGGCTGCAATGAAAAAATTCGCCATTCGTTTGAAAAAGGATAGAAGTGTATGTGCTGAAAACAGGAATATGCAGCATTTGTGTTCGTTTTATTTATTTTTTTAAAAAGTGGGTAGGTTAGAAATAAAGGTGTGTTCTGGGTTTAAGAATCATATTGCTTCTTTCACTATATTGCCATTATGGATTAATTGATTACGTGCCATGAAGTCAATGTCAACGTCAACTTTTAGTGAACACATAGACAGATTTTCTCTATGATGCTATGTCCCTAACTTGATCTTTCAGATCTTCCAACAGCACATTTGTCATTGTAGTGTTGTTGTTTTTTTCTAAAACAGTCTTTCCTGTGCTACTACCGTGTTTCTCATATAATAAGGCTGGGTCTTTTTTTTTTTTTTGAGCCCCGAAAAAATGGCTAGGCCGTCTTTTCGGGGGTGACTTAATTCCCCCTCTTGCATCTTCGGGCGGGCGGCGACGGCTTGGATGTTGACCTCGGCGTTGGTGGGGCACTTCGTATCGGGGTCAACGCAGGCAGCACCATATCCGGGTGTGCAACAAAAGTACTTCCTAACGGCAAGCCCCCCCGCCATTTCCCCCCCATTTCACATGTTTTAATATAGGCCTTAATTTGGGGGGAGGGGCTTAATTTCATTTCATGCCTATAAAACATGCTGGGACTTCCTATTGGGGGAAGCCATATTGTTGGAGAAACAGGGTACTTTGAGAAGTCTCAGCCAGGATAACCCTTCCTGGCCAGGTATTCAGACCAAAGAAATCTCCTGTTTCAGAAGGCATCAGAAAAAGCAAAGTATTGCCAAATTGGGAGTAGGTGCAGTCTGACTGTAACTCTCCGGGGATTCCTTGATGTGAAGATTATATTTCATGTTGCTTCTCGGGTCCTTTCAATTATTTTGCCAGTGTTAATTTTCCTAAGAAAACATCAATACTGGTAGCACTTGACTTACGACCCCAAGTGACCTCCAAATTTAGGTTGCTAAGTGAGAAATTTGTTAAGTGAGTTTTGCCCCATTTTTACGACTTTTCTTGCCCCAGTTGTTAGGTGAATCACTGCAGTTGTTAAGTTAGTAACATGGTTGTTAAGTGAATCTGGCCTCCCCGTTGACTTTGCTTGTCAGGAGGTCGCAAAAAAGGGAATAACGTGACCTCGAGAGACATTGCAACCCTCAATCCATGTGGATGAGAGACGAATGCCAGAAGAGACAAAAAAAGGTAAAATGTAAAAAAAAAATCCTATTTTCTTCTCCTCGTGTTATATTTTGGGGGGGGGTTGATAGTAATCGAACTACCTGTAAATGTTTTGAGCAGTTGATCAGGATAAGGAAGTGCCATTTTCCAGGGCTATATTTTTTTTTAAAAAAGAGGGTCAGTTGAGAGCAATGCAGCCTCTTTCTGAATTTTCCCATCAAAAGGGATGCAGAACTGGAGCTTTCACCAAATCTTCCCTTTACCATTTGCCATCCCGGCTGGAATCACTGGGAATCTCTCAGGGGCCACAAAATCCACACCCCAATACGCAAGGCTGGTGTGATTGTCCACAACCCAAGCTGTTGAAAGCTGTAGAGGACACCAGCATCTCTGTCCTTAGCTGGAAAATAATTTACTCTCTTCCCACCACTTGGGACAGAACGTATTCAGCAGCCAGATTTTTGGGATGCCAAGCAGGATGAATTGTGAAATGTAAGGAGGAGGAAATTGTCTGGTATGTTAAGAGTTTAACCTCTTTTTTAAAAAAAGAAAAAAGAAAACACACTACAACCCTCAAATTTGGAGGGCCCTCCTCAAAATTTTGCCTGTTGGTTGCCTGCTCCACACCCTGCCCAACCCTTTTTTTTTTTTGTTTTGACCCAGATCGCATTTCTGGCAATATACCAAAAGTGTGTGTGGGTGGGGGGGGGTTAGGAATGCCCACACTGCTCTCCCCTCGTACACACACACATACACCGACACACATTTTCTGTGTTTGATATGACAGAAACCCTATGCATTCTGGGAGATTTTAATAAAGAAGACAGGCCTGTGAAATTTAATAAAAGAGTTCATCAGATTATACAGCGGTGGCTCCATGCCACCGCACCAGCAATAATATCCACGCAGCGGGTGGGGGGTGGGTTTAACCCCTTGAGGGGCAGGACTGTATTAAATCTTCTCCAGCACCGAGCTCACGGTGCTTTAATATTTATGAATCTTAGCAGCTTTGGGAACACAAGACTGGCAGTTTGTGTGCATGAGGGAGTGGGGAGGTAGCTTTTTTTTTTTCCCCCTCACGTCTCTGAGATGATGGACTCAGACGCTCACTTATGGCATTTGCAAGCAAGCTCTGTCTTACTTTTGTTAGAGTTTAAGTAACACCACGACTGATATTTGCCTGAAGGAAGACATTTCCTGCCTCAAAGGCCTTGCCTTTTCTCATACCCGATACCTGAAATGCCTAATGGTGGCTAGAAGGTGGTAGTGAATCAGTGGGAAACAAAAAGTGTCTTTTAAATGTTCACTGGAAATCTTTGCCCGCTAAAAATGGAATAATGCAATTATTATAAATGTCTAACCGTCAGAGAATCTTTCCTCAATTTACCCAGCTTTTTTTGGAGGAAGGCAGATGGTTCCAGCAGAAGAACACTGGATATGTGCTCCAAAAACTTGAAAGCTCAACAGTAGCAGTCCCAAATATTTAAAATATGTGATTTTGGCAGGTGACAACTGCTGAGGGTGTATCAAAAGAAAGACTCATAGACGATTTATTGGATAAATTGTATTAAATGTTAAAATTGGTTGCCCTTTTCTTCCAAACACTTCCTTGCTTGACACCCAGTCTTGGAACATTCCTAAGGACTGTAATTATTTCTCTGATGTTAACAAATTCTGACATGACAGTTTCCTTTAGACTGTCTTTGGCCTATAGAGCCTAACTTTCGGTATACCATCTCACTCGCGCACATACAAAATACTTCATATGCAGGGGTGGGATTCTACTGGTTTGGATCAATTCTATAGAACCGGTTGTTACGATTCTGCGCAGTTCAGAGAACCGGCAAATCATGTCCCTGCTGGATCTGCCCCTCTCTGCCTGCCCGCCCCTCCCCTCCCCTCCCTGCCCAGTCAGTCTTTATTGCACATGCGCAACATCACGTGCATGCCCGACATTGCTGACTGTGTTCTCCCCGCCCAGTCACTTCTTAAGGTATTTCTTTTTTCCCCTCCCGATGATCAGTTGTTCCAATGATCATCTGTGCTTGGATCCCCCTCGCTGTCTTACTGCTTCGTCCAGGAGGCTTCCCTGAGGCCCAGGAGGCAAAAAACTGGGGGGGGTTGCTGCAAAAAAATCCACTCACCCAGTCACATGGCCACATCCACCTAGCCACGCCCACAGAACCAGTTATTTAAAAATTTGAATCCCAGCCTGCTCATATATCTGTAATGAAACTGTAGTTTCTAAGTCAAGTCTCTAAGATGATATCATGTCCAGACTCAC
Source organism: Notechis scutatus (assembly GCF_049901735.1). Taxonomy (NCBI): domain Eukaryota; kingdom Metazoa; phylum Chordata; class Lepidosauria; order Squamata; family Elapidae; genus Notechis; species Notechis scutatus. Next base: position 147,984,486 of record NC_142010.1, read on the forward strand.
AGACTATCCAAAGAAGATAAGATGTGATAGATGATAGATAGATAGATAGATAGATAGATAGATAGATAGATAGATAGATAGATAGATAGATAGATAGATAGATAGATAGATAGATAGATAGATAGATAGATAGATAGATAGATGTTCAGAAATTAGATAAAACTGGTTTGGGGGGGAAGTAGTAAAACAACTCTCACTGAAAAAGTTTCTTGGATGAGAAGTGAGACATCTTCAAAGAAAAACCAGAAAGTCCAGTTGCCTCTTGAAAAAGCACCTTTGGGACAACCATGACCTGGATGACTGAGAATCTCCATAGACAACTCTCACTGATAGTTGTATAAATTTGATGGACATCTAGAGGACCAGTGTCTCTGCCTAAGAGGAATCCGTGTACTTTTATATATTGCTGAATTATAACTCCAAGCTTCCTTTATCCTAGGCCATGTTGGCTGGGAGGTCTAGTTTAGCATGATCTTCAGCAGGGATGTCAAACTGGCAGCCTGCAGGCCAGATACATCACACACAGGCCACACCCATCCCAGCTCCGCGAATGGGAAAAAAAACTTCACAAAACATCACGTGATGGCAATGTGACACCACAATTGACACCTGTGATCTACAGAGTCACCCCTTCATGGATCACTGCCTTGTTATGGTAAAGGGACTTGCGCAGCTCAAAGAAACTATGAGCTAAGCCATGCAAGGTCACCCAAGAGAGACAGGTCATAATGGAGAGTTCTGATGCTGGAGAAGGAAATGGCAACCCACTCCAGTATGCTGGCCAAGAAAACCCCATGGACAGTACCAAAAGGCTAAAAGATATGACACTAGACAATGAGCTCCTTAGATCAGAAACTCCGGAAGACAGTGGAGGGCAGGGGGCGTCTGGTATGCAATGGTCCAGGGTGTTGCAAAGAATCAGACATGACTTAGCAACTGAACAACAACAACAGAAGATCATGGGTTCATTACTTTGATCTAAATGAGATCATTGTAACAGTTACTGTAGTTCAGGTTCATTAGAACAGGTTGACAGAGAAATAAGTGTTTAGGATAGGAGAAAAAATATCTCTAGTTTCCTAAAGGAATCCCAGCAAAAATCAGCTGTCACAAAAATCAGACCCAGTAAAAAAAAAGATTCATTAGAAGGGAGGGAAAATACAACCATTAAATTGTAGAGAAAATAGTTAGAAATCCCCCCATCTCTCATAATGGGAAAATAAAGAGAAAATGGGCACAAATTAAATGATGGGACTTTTTTCCCTACAAGATACAGTAAAGATTACTACCTAATGGGTAAAGAAATAGGAAATAGGATACAGAAAAATAGGATTGATAGATTCATGAAGGATATGCTAGCAATAAATTTTAAACTCATTGAATTTGGTACTCAACGCATTTTGATTTAAAAATTTTGTCCTGGTACTCATCATTTGTTTGGTACTTGACGTGCAAGCTAGAACTTGTTAGTGTCAGTTACCTCATGTCTCAATATCCTTTCCAGCTGAAACAAAGGTCATGCATTAGTCATGTGATAGCTCTTGCCCTGTGCACATTCCCTTGTAGTCTTATCTTAGCTTCTGTGATCATTCAGTGTATTTTTGAGCTTTAAATTTATTTACATTATTCCTATGAGGAAAAAATTGCTCAGTACTTGGCATTTTTGGTACTTGTTGTGCCTCCTAGAACCAATTAATGAGCACCAAGGTACTATTTTACTAGCCACAATAGTTGAATTTGGGTATAGAGTGCAGAAATCAACAATTTGAGTCAACTGTTGTTTCCATGTCTTGCTTGTTGGTTTCTCATGGGTATCTAATCTGGACTCCAGTAGGATTTGAGTTGGCTGTTCTCAAGCTCATCTCTTATTTTTTCCCAAGAGACTCTTCTCTGGCAATTTCTACCTCTGTCAGTGGGGCTAAAATCATACAACATAGTCTAAAGCAGCATTTCTCAATCTGTTGTTATCCAGATTTATTAGAGTGTAACTCATGGAACACCTACATCATAACCGACAGCAGCAGGTTGGGAATAAATGGCTAGAGAAAACTGAAACATGGACAAAAGGATTGGAAGAAAAAGGTAGAAGGTGTTAGCCCAGAAATGTGTTACCCAGGGGCTCAGATTTATCACAAATGGTCTATTAAATTTGAGGGAGTCCCTTTAGGTCTTACTAGCTGTATCTGTTTTGTTGTACAAGATTAATTTTAACTGGATTTTCCTTGGTCCTTTAGTTTCAAACTTGCTTGGGGCTTCTGTCCTGAAAATTAGGACAGATTCACTAAGTTAAAGTGGTACATTGCTTACAATATATCTCAGTGAAAGTTGTGTGATATTAACTGGAGGGATCCTAACACTGAGCAAGATCAGTGAGCAAGTAACCATGGGTCCCACCTTAGAGAGGACAGTTCTATATTAAAACTTAGCTTAAAGATTAAAAGTTATAAGAAGAGAGGACTGGAAAAATCCTTGAAACTTCAGAGAAGACTCTATAATAGAAAGTCAGAATTCAAACCCATTTTTGAATACATCCTCTCATTAAAGGATTGTTCAATCCAAGCTCTTTGAAAGAAGGCCACAAGAAGGAAATGCAGGGACTTCAAACCAGCTTATTTATACTAAGCACATAAACAGCAGATTGAGTATATACACAAGTCACCTGGTCCCCTGCCTCTCTTTGTATTTCTAGTTCAATCCAGTAATTCTTTCTAAATTTGCTTCAGTAAATGTGAATTATCATACCTCAGATTTACTCATTTATTTTGGAGTTAAATCAGTGGTGGGATTCAAATTTTTTTACTACCAGTTCTGTGGGCATGGCTTGGTGGGTGTGGCCATGTGACTGGGTGGGTGTGGCTATTTTATTTATTTTTTGCTTTTTTGCCGCCATTTTTGGGAGCTTCCCAGCCTCAGGGGAGCCTCTGGGGGGACTTTTGCTCCCCTAAAGCTCCTCTAAGGCTCAGGAAGAAAAAAAACAGCATGGGAGGCATGGGTGGGATTCTACCAGTTCACACCTGTTCAGTAGAACCGGTTGTTAACATTCTAAGCAGTTTGGAGAACCGGTTGTTAGAAGAAATTTACTGGCCTAATCCTGTAAGGAAGGCAGGAAGGAAACATTCTGGTGTTGCTTACAGAAACTGCCTCTCCGTTAATCCTTATTACATTCTTGGGCAGGACTAGACTTCCTGTCTCTGGAACTTCTCTGGAGTTTTTTTCCCCTCCTTTGCTAGTACTTTGCTTGTGTGGAGTGACCATTCAAAGTTACAATGGCACTGAAAAAAGTCACTGATGACCATTTTTCACACTTATGACTGTTGCAGCATCCCCACAGTCATGAGAGGCCAGGCGAGGAGATGCGTGCCTCGATGTGAGTGATGTTGAGTTGGCCACACCCAGCCACTAACATGACCACCAAGCCATGTCCACCCAGTCACATGATCACCAAGCCATGCCCACCAACTAAGCCACACCCACAGAACTGGTTGTTTTAAAATTTGAATCCCACCCCTGATGGGAGGGGCATGCAACACCCCTCCAAGCTCCATTTTGGGAGCTTCCTAGCCTCAGAGGAGCCTCTGGAGGGGGTGTTTTTGCTCCCCTAAATCTCCTCTGGGGCTCTGGAAGGCAAAAAATGGAGGGGGTGGCTGAGCTCCTCCCTCCATTTTTTGCCTTCCTGGGCCTCAGCAAGGGGAAACCCGGCACAGCTGATCTATGCACAGCTGATTGTCGGGAGGGAAAAAGACAAAGGAATACCTCAGGCGAATGTCAGGCGGCGGGTAAGCGAGCATTGGGTGGGAAGGCGACTGGGTCGGGGGCGTGGCCAGTCAGAATTTACTACCAGTTCGTCGACCCACCTGAAATTCTTGCTTGCCCGATGTGATGTGAACTGGCTGAATACCACCACTGAGTTATATGTTGGCTGCCTTAATGGATTCTTATTCAGCCAGGCTGGATTCGTTTGAGAGAAATGCTGATAAATGACAACTGATCACCAGAATCCAACAGTCAAGAAGGATGCGCCTCTTCTTCAGCAGAGTTTGAGACCTGGCTATTCAATGATAGTGAAAAGAATCTGTCACAAAATGAAGTTGGGATTTAGACAATTCTCAGGGTTCATTCACAAAGACTATAACATCATTTGGGGGGTGGACAGGGGAATGGAACTAGACATAATCTGAATGGGAGATTTGCCTATTAATCTTCTGGTTTCTGTTGGCAGAACACAATTTACAACTTTAATAATAGTGCCATATTTTCTTTACCCAGGTTAAGTGGCAACACCTTGTCCGCCTTGGTTGATTTTGAAACAAAAAAAGTGCTATGCGCCTAAACCTAGAGCACTACATGTGCCAAGGATCCCATCTCTTAGCTACATTATTAAAGGGCCAGATACTTTGCTCTTGTGTGTACTTAGGTATTTTAATGTTCTCTACTGGTTTTATTTTTTTTACTGTTTTTATTGTTTTAAACAAAATATTTTAACTACAATATATGTTTTGAATTGTAACCTGTCCAGTGTCATTTACTAAGATGGGTGGCTATAGAAAGCAATCAATCAATCAAATAAACAGACAGACAGATAGCTAAACAAGTTTACACTTGTTTTAGTACTTGGATATATGTCAGAAAATTCCATGAATATAGGTCAAAATGAAAAGTTTTTTTAAAAAAAATAAAAACACAATAGCAAACCATTTCTCTTCCATTAGCCAGGCTTTGAGTCCAAGGTGAGGAAAGTTTATTTTCATTTTTATTTATTCAATATATTTTAAATTCTTTTAATAATTCTTGTATTCATGAAGATTCAAAATGATATATAATAAAACCAATTGGAATACAGCTATTACAATTATAGGGAGTATTCCCAAATAGTCTTTCCCCAATTTGGTGGCCTAGCATAGCTATTGGACTTCATCTCCTATAATCTTCATCTGTAGATAGCTTACATAGAAACATGGACTTAAGCATACTCATTTAGAGAGTCCAACACAATCTACTGCTTAAAGCACAAATTTAAATAAATCATCCTTGCTAGATGGCTACTTAGTCTTTTCTTGAATTCATCTATTGAAGGGGAACTCACCATCTTTCTAGATAATGAGATCCACTATCAAGCTGCTCCTACTGTTTTTTTTTCCCCTATCATTAAATTAAAAGCTACCTTCCTTCAACTTTAATCTGTTATTTAATATGAGGGAGATGTTTTGATCTTTTTTCTGTAAAACATTCTCCCAATTTTCTCTTCTCAGGGCTAAACTTTCATTCCATCTCTCTTCAGAGGGTTTATTTTCTATAGGCATTTCTGAACCTATTTTAACTGAATTGAATCCTTCTCAGTAGTTCTCAGAAATTGACACAATATCCATGATGGGGTGAGGTCAACACAGACATTGGATAGGACTGTTATGAAATCAAAAGGAAATATTAATGACTTTTTGTCTACTGGAATACAAGGGAGTCAATCGTATTTCTTTAAGATTGCTACACACAATTTCGGTTTTCCAAATCCTGGTTCTTTTGTAGCCCGATACCACCCATCACAAGGAGGAAATATCAACAGATGGGGAGGGGGAAATATGAAGGTTTGCAAAGAAAGTTTTATGGGGGAAAACCTTGAGAGGCAAAACATCCATCCCCTGGTGTTTTGAACACATGCCAAAGTGCATACCCATTACTATAATTGGATCAACTCTTCATCCTCACAGGAGCTATCCCAGGTCCTGTAATTTTAAAATCTAAATTGCTTTCTTTAACAAACTCTTATTATTCAATTACATGTTATTTTGCTTTTACTTTTATTATTACTCCAATCAGTGGTAGGATTCTTTTTTTTTTTTTACTACCAGTTCTGTGGGCGTGGCTTGGTGGGCGTGGCAGGAGAAGGATACTGTAAAATCTCCAGTCAGAGGTGGTATTTGCCAGTTTTCCAAACTGCTCAAAATTTCCACTGCCAATTCTCCAGAACTGGTCAGAACCTGCTGAATACCACCTCTGATTCCAATATCTAACTTCTGGCAGAGACAGAAAAAAAACCTGAGTGTTATAATTGAGTTTCAAGAAGAAAAATACTAGGGTAATTATGACTTCCTAAGCAAAATAACCAACAACTAATTCCAATTCTTCCCCAGAATATTAGTTTGATTATCACTGCAATCCATCAAAAAGATGGTATATGATCCAGTGAAGGCTAGATTGTCCTGTACCAAAACAAAAGCTAGTTAACTCCATCACTAGCCAAAACAATTGTTTTAACCAGGTACCCTGCTGATGTGTCAGGCTGATAATATCTAGACTATCCAGCCAGCGCAGCCATTGGCCGGAACAGCTGGAATCCTGGGACTGAGCCCCCTAACAGATCTGAGGAAAACTGGTTGGGAAATGTTGTTATGGGGCTTCGTCTGTGTAACTTCACTGTGACATTAACAAGACAAGTTCGAGGGCTGGGGGTGGAGATTTTCCATTTGAAATCGTACTCCTCACACTGCCATTGTTAGGAAGACTCTTGGAAATGAAAAGGCTTTATTGTTGTACTTCCAGGGTCCCTTCATTCCTTGCTCCTGGCCTGGCCTGCAATCTGGAAAGCGGCTTTAAACCTTCCACTTCAATATTTCAGGCAGCTGAGGACGGCTTTTGGAGCTCAGCGCTGAGTAAACAAACCCTCTCTTAAGCCAGGACTGCTTCATTTTGACTAAACCCTAACTAAACAAGGCGGCTTCATGAAGCAGAGACTCAACAGCCTTTGAGGTGGCCTCAGGTCCAGCTTCATTAACACCTTTTAATCCTACTGGCCAATTTTATATTCTCTAAATTATCCTTCCCAGGCTCCCCATGCTGTTGCAACAAGGCAAAGGACTCCACAAGAATGTCTTGCTCCTCCCAGGCACTTGAGAAAGTTTTTCCTATTTGGGTATGAGGAAAGGAGTCTGATCCCCTGACTGGGCCAGCTATCATAAGAGTTTGTGAGGGCCAGCAATGATGAATTAAAAGAAAAAGGAGGGGAAAGACCAAGAGCCCAAAACAAAGCTTGCACTGCTAATTTTTTAATGGAAGGGGAAAGCAGTTATCAAATCTGCTTTTTTGATACACAAAAACTTCGGGCTGTTAAAATAGTAGTCCAACTCTTAACTGGATGATGGTGTCACACTGTTCTTTGTAGTAAGCTGTGAGGGAGACAAGGGCAAACATCCTTTGAGGAAGTCACTGGCTACCCTCTTCTCTAGTGTTGGACTCCTTGGTTATTTAAAGGAAAGGCATCCCCCATGTAGAGTGAATCATAAATTGGATATTTAAAATAATATTGCTGTCCAGAGCATCATGGACATTTACATCCAGAGGCCAGGATTCTTCCCCTTCCTCATTCCACAGTTGAAGGGTGAATTGTATTCCAACACAGATGAGGAAATGGCTTCTTCTGCTATGACTTAAAGTGGGCATAGTAGCTCAAAGGGTTATTCAATAAGCCGCAGTCGACCAGTTTCATATGCCATGATGATTTTTCACACAAAATACAGGATTCACAGACAACATTAAGCTCCCCAAAAGCCACCTTCTTATTCAACAGCCTGTATCTTATCATCTTAATTTTCAATTGAATGTGACTTCTTATTCTCATGATAAAAAGTATCATAGATAGTTAAACTAAACTATTTAGAAACTAGCTAAACTATATTTTAGCCTAGATTGCTCTGCAAATCCAGCTCCTGTGGTTAATTTCTTGCCAATTTAGAAAGCTCATTGAATAAACCATGTTCAATTTATCTATGGGAGGGGGAAAATGGATTGTGCTAATGTGAGAAATATATGAAAATACTTAATATTGGTGAAAGTATTAGAAATTTCCACAAATCAATATTAGGGAATCTATATTCATTAGCATGAAAGGCAAGCTCAAGATAAAATCCAGTGAATTCCAATTAAGTCTTCCATGACAGCAACTTTGTTTTTTTTTTTTATTTTCTTATACTATTTTATGACAACAATGTCATCAGTTTCACTGATATCCTGTGTCTGTCGTGTTGTCCTGTCATTTTTGCACCAAACTGTGGACAAGGCAAGTGCAAATTAAGTTGTAAGGGCACCTGTGCTTTTCATTGGGAATATTCTGTTTATTCTGTTTATAAACTTGGTCGTTTCAAATCAGCATGGGAAGCAGATTAACAATGTGTTTTCATTACCTCCTATAAAAGGTTCCAATAAGGAGGAAAATGGTATAATTGTATGGAATGTGGAAAGAGGTTCAGATTGGATAGGGAGATTACTTTGCAGAAAGGGATAAGCACAGGATAAAAACCATATAAATGCCAGGAAGCTGGAAAGCATTTCAAACAGAGCAGTCAATTCATTTCTCATAAAAGGTTTCATGTAAATGTAGAGCATAGAATGGTTTTAGAATTAGAATAAATTGGTTTTGGTTATGCTGCATTGTGGTAGGTTCTGTGTATTTTGTTATTGGTTCTCTTGTTGTTATGTTTTTAGCCTATGTCAGTCACCTAACACTACTCTGTGCACAACTTGAGTGGTGATATAAATTACTTGATTAATAATAACAAAAGCAGCAACAATATCCTCTCATGATTTCCTAGTGTCATCATTGTTAACTGTAATTTTCCTGTCATAACTATTCATTCTACCCCCAGCTGGACTGGGAAGTTGCAAAGTATCTTGGAGAAGTACAATCAAATTGCATTGCCAGGAAAATTATATGGATCTATCCAGGAAGTCACCAAAAGTCAACCTCAACTTGGAGAGTTGACTGCATCCTGCTTTTGTTCTCTGGATGCTGGTGGTGAAAAGATAGAGCTGCATTAAGGAGCTGCCAAACATATCTGAAAAGATCTAGAAAGATCTCTTTCCATTCTGAAACACCCTTTTTATTTTAAATCCAAAGTTTCTACAGTCCTAATACACAGTAGTTTCCCCGTTTAATTTTATCCTTGAAAAATCCTTTGAGGAAGGTAAAGCTATCATCATTGGTTTAAAGTGTATTATATGTTTTAATTGATATGACTATGTAGATTGCCTAGGGGTTTAACCATTACAGCACTCTTTCTTTCTTTCTTTCTTTCTTTCTTTCTTTCTTTCTTTCTTTCTTTCTTTCTTTCTTTCTTTCTTTCTTTCTTTCTTTCTTTCTTTCTTTCTTTCTTTCTTTCGATGGCGAAATGACACTATTTCACTTCATGGTTCTAAATGTTATAGCAGCTTAGAAATCAAATTCTTCTTCCTTTCCTGTGGCAAAAGAAACTATGTTGAAGCTCCTCAGGAACCGTTAACACCCTTTGTCCAAATCCAGCAGCAAGCAATAACATAAGCAGCAGTCATAAAAAGAAAACCATGAAACATATTATTATAAATTCTTCAATGGGATGGACCTGAGACTAAATCAGAGGATTTGGGGCACATAGAACAGCCCTTGCTGGATAATCCAGTAGAAACTTGTATGGATCCCAGGTTGTGATGCCACTTCCAGTAATCATTGAAAAGCAATGTTTTAACAGCCCACAAAGTCTTAACTCTGGGTAGCCTAAAATGGCAGTGGTTCCATCTCACAGGTAATACACAGATTCCCTAAGTTATCGTGTCTGTCAATCCAGCCCCAATAATATACCAGTTTTCAATCCACTGGTGGCTAACAGAGCAGCCGCCGGTTCCCATAGCAACCTAAACAATATTACCCAGGCTTAAACGGATTCGGACGATATTAAAAAAGCAGCCTCTTTAGGAATTCCTGGAGCTGAGAATTTTAATTTTGCGTAATGCGAGCTGACACTGTGTTTATGAGACACTCGCTGGCTGTTTTCTTCAATTAGTGCAAAGAGGAGCGGATTTGTTTTCCAGGCTTAAGGGGGAAAGCATTATTGAGTTATGGATAGATGCAGGTCACACTGTCACTGCCATCAATCCCATAAGATGTAAATTCAGGGGAGATTTCTAGCGGATGCCGAGGTTTTTTAGTCCCACAAAGATAACTACAGTACCTCATTCACACAAGGGGAAGAATAAGTCATGGACAGGTTGATCTCTGGACAAACTTCAACGGTGAAGTGAGATAACTTCCTCAGTCCTCTCTGAACTTGGTTGTTTTCTTGCAGACATTTCATTACCAAAACATCATCAGTCCTATGTAGGTAACATCACATTAATTTGGGTAATGAAAACGTCTGCAACTAAACAACCATGCTCAGGGAGCACCAAGAATCCCTTCATTTCAACCCTGAGCTACAAACATTTTCCTTTATTAGATAACTTCCCCAAAGATGGGGCCAAGGTTCATAAGGAGGGAAGATATGCATAAATGACCACCACAAAACCCCAAAGCCAGTAGGTTTCATTCAACACTTAAGGAAGTACCCAACATAGAAGATGGAGGTAATGGTTCTGATTTTCAGAGAGTAGAAAGAGTCTGGCAAGTGTAAGGAGATAGTAGTGGGTGGTCTACCGAGCAGGTGGCAATAAAGCATTCATACTTTCTCTTTCTGACTGCTGTGGGATCACCTGGCTCTTTGCAGCCCAGGTGTGTTAAGTTTCCTGATTTGGGTGGTTGAAATAAAACCTCTCTCCTTGGCAGACCAATGGGACTGCGGCATGTGGTTGAACTGAGGAGACACAGGCCATGCCCAAAGCCCAAATGGATCACTTCTAAGTTCTGCAAAGCAAGGAGGCCTTTAAATCTCCCCTGGTTTTTTATCTTATGCCACTATGCTGGGTAGGGCGTTTGTTTGTGCATATGCTGCCATGCCCAGAAAATAGGCAGAAAATAGGAATGGGTGGCAAACTATCTTTGAACTCTCTGTGTAACCTTTGACTTTGTAAAGCTTCCCTAAAGCATATACAGGTAATTTTAACTTATGACCATAGTTGAGCCTAAAATTTCTGTTGCTAAGCGAGATGGTTGTTGAGGGAGTTGTGCTCCATTTTATGACCTTTTTGCCATAGTTGTTAGGAGAATCACTGCTGCTGTTTAGTGAATCAGGCAGTCATTAAGCAAATCTATCTTCCCCCATTTGATTTCCTCCATTTGCTTTTTGGAAGCTGGCTGAGATTACATGACCCTGGGATGGTGCAATCATGGTAAATGCATGCCGGTCGCCAAGCACCCAATTTTTAATCTTGTGCTTTAAGTATGGAAATCGGTCGTAAATCACTTTTCTGCTGTTTTAACTTCAAACAGTTACTAAGTGAATGGTTGTAAGTTAAGGACTCCCTGTACAGTCAAGAAGATATTGCACTGATTTTGAAGCAGCAGAGTGGCATTGTAATTAATCCTTTCCTTTCCTTCCTTTCTTTTCCTTCTGAGTTCTTATTAAAGCTGTTCTAGAATTTGCTAGTTCTCTGGTGGTAGCTTTATGAAATGGAGACAGATTTCAGAAAAACACCTATATACTTATTTAGATGCAGTATTTCATTAATTAGTTATTTTACCTAATTTATAAAGCCACGTATCTCACTAAAGAAGACTCCAGACGAGGTACAAGAAAGCTAAAACAATCGTGTTATCATGTGATTTCTTCTATTTTGAGAATATTTCCGTAGTAAATAGCTGAGGGAGAGATGGGCTAAGATTTTTGTGTAGTACACAGTGGCATGAAATCATGCCTGCAAAAATATGGATTACAAAGTGGCAATAAAGAGTTTTATACATCTTACTACCACCATCTAGTGATCACTTGGATTTTGCAGTTCAGATGCCATAGGCATATGTAGCAGAAAATCTTATTACTCTCTCTCTCTCTTCCTCTCTACCTTCTCTGTGTGTGTGTGTGCACGCGCGCGCATGTGTGTGACTTTGAGCTATTGATGCATCCTGACGACTGCCAAGCCCCTACAATTTTCTAGCCAAGATTTCAAAACTGATTTGCCCTTGTCTTCTTCTTAGGGCTGAGTGTGAATGATTGTCCCAAAATCACTCACCGGGCTTTGTACTCAAAGCAAAAGTAGAACTCATTCATGGTCTCTGGATTTCTAGCCTTGTGCCTCAACCACCACTCCAAGCTGGCTGTATTTTAATCAGCCTTATGTTTTGGCTTAATTTGTTTTAGCTGTTTTAATTTTTTTTTTATATTGGTTTCGTTTATTTATACAAGCTTTGTTTTTTTGTTTGTTTGTTTTTTTGACTTGTGAGCCACCGAGAGTCACATATGGGAGAGGGGCAACTACAGAAATTGAAATCAATACGTCAGAACAATATTTATAATCTGAGTAACATTTGGCATATTCTTCCTTTTGCAGTTTATCACATTGCCATTTTTTCCCCCTGCCCCTACACCATTTATGCTAGGGCTACCAGATTTGGGTTTCTGAACTCCAGAGAAATAGTTGCATGGGCTACGTCAGTTCTATCAAACTCCTGGCCCACGGGCAGGGGTGGGATGATACTGGTTTGGCCCGTTTCTATAGAACCTGTAACTGCAAAGAGCAGCTGACACCAAACCGGTTCGGTGTTTGGCCCACCGGCCTGCCTGGGCTCTAGGCTGTCCTTTATTCCCTACTTTTCCCTCCTTAGATGCTTTGTGTGGCACAGCTGAGGTTGAAAAAGCAGGAAACGAGGATTTTCAAACGCTGGGCACCAGGGTGCAGCGCTTGTCAGCTGTCCAGGCAGCACAGCTGATGATTTCTTGCAAATGCTGCACATACGATTGTCCTCAGTTTGGAGACCCGGCAAATCGCTCCACTGGCTGGCCCCTCCCCTCCCTGCCCACTCACTCCTTACCTGGCATGCGAGCCATCCAACTTGCCTGGTTTGATAAGTTGCTATTTTTCCTTCCCCTCCCCCCCCCCCACCATCAGCTGTTCTGCTCTGCCAGGAGATTTAAATTAGCTAGAAAGCAGGAAATCCTTGGATTTCTTGCTTTCTAGCTAATCTAAAAGCAGAGCCAAACCTTCCTTCGGACTGAAGCTTTTCAGTGCAGACTCAGGTAGCCGATTGCAGATAGATAGATCTCTAAGTGAATCTGTGATTCTGTGAGCAACTCCATCTGCCGCCTGCTTTGCCTGCTTTTGGGTAAAAGTTGCTCTTTTTTTATAAAAAATATCAATATTTACATACATGGTGTGTTGTAAGTTAATTTTGTGAGTTTGCTTGCAAGCAAATTTTATGTGACAGACTCAGATAGCCGATTGCAGATAGATAGATCTCTAAGTGAATCTGTGATTCTGTGAACAACTCAATCTGCCTGCCTGCTTTGCCTGCTTTTGGGTAAAAGTTGATCTTTTTTTAATAAAAAAACCAATCTTTACATAAATATCTATAATATTTACATACAAGCCATGCCCACCCAGTCACATGACCACCAAGCCACACCCACAAATTAGGCTTCTTCTGACCTGAAGCATTTTCTCACTTTACCTAACTGGCAGAAATAACTAGTTATGGATGTGAGCTTAATAAGAAAAGGTTGACCAAACAAGTCTCCATTGGTAAGAAAAACAACATCTTGCTAGAAACAATCTGCTGTATATACTTGATCTCTTAGAATAGCATATTTCATTACATACCTTTATTTTTCTGGGCACATCATGAAAATTTAATGCAGAAAAAAAGACACTAATAATGATTTCCCATGTATTCCTCAAAAGGCACATTATAATGAACTTCTAAAGACTGTCTCTGTTCCATTCACCAATAAAAGTGGACCTAGCAGTTCAAGCGTCTTACATATTTTTGGTTTCAGTTTAAAAAGGCTAAACCAGGTGCAGCTTGAGTACAAAGTGGGGATCAAAAATATGTAAAAAATCTCATTTTAAAAAAATGTTTCCATTTGGAGCAATTAACTATTTGAAGTCCATTGATGAAGGTCTGGATGCCAATTAGCTTAGAAGCCAAAAGTGATAGGCTGCACAGACAGATATATTGAGGTTAATTTTACCTACCAAAATAAAATATACTGTTTTTAAATGACTGGTTATTGCTGAGGAGACAAGAGAAAATTGTGTGATTCTGGCTTGTGAGTATTGAGTTGAAAGATAAGAGATAGTGAGAGTATCTGAGCTATTGGGAGTCAGGATTACTTTATCTGAATCATGGCAAGTGGAATTTCATTAATAGTATCTCTAAGGGGCACAACCCATGCATATTTTTCCAATCATTCAGTTATGTTCTATTAAAAAATGGCTGTATCCATGACACTCCAAATGTTGTTGAACTACATTTCCCAGCATTCTTTTCATATTGGCCGATGCTACTGTTAGTTTTAGTTCATCCACATCTGAAGGGCCCCATGTTCCACCCACTAGTTTAATGTTTTCATCTTCACTAGCAAACTTGATGGAGAAGGCAGTTGGCAGATGCCCAGGAGATACGGATGGAAAAACAAGAGATTAGCTTAGACACAGAAATAAATCACTGACTTTGAGCCTGGAAGTTGGTACTAACTTCAAAGAACTTCTCTGCCACTAAAACTCTGAGACTATTGTCTGGACAATTTTATTTTTGAACAAAATTTGTCATCACTGTTGCATCCAAAGTTCACTGCAGAGGAATGCTTACATGTTTGTGCTTGTTTTCTATAGCATTTATATAGCTGCCCATCTTTCAGAGCTGAAAGATATCTCTACATAATTCTCAACATTGTCCTCCAAATATTTTTATAAAGTTCTGATAGTTTGCATTTGCTACACTTATGCAGGACTGCAATTGCAAAGAGGAAAGGATGTGTGGACACGGAAGTTACAATTGTTTGCATGTTTTTAAATCACATTCATGGTCTAAATCAACTTTTCTACTCTGAAACTGTACATATGACCTCCAGGAATTCACCGGGGCCAACTTATAATAGCAGATAGCATTTATCTGCCATCTCTGACTGCTTGCAAAAATATTAATTTGCCAACATCTGACAACTGACATATAATGTCCTATTGTTTCTCTTATTCTTCTTTTATTTTTCTTATATGTACCCATTTTATGTATTCACAACTATGTATACACTTATAGTTATTATCTTGTAAACAATTGGCAAATCAAATAAATAAATAAAAAATAAATAAATAAAATAATAGGAGTGACATTCTGGGGAACAAATTTGACTTAGTTCTAAGAGCATATTGTCCACTTTATACCCAGTTTTATTTGTGATTAGAACATCTGTATACACTGTTGTAAAAAAAAAAATTTTATAATTAAATTGAAACAATTAAATATTGAGTTAAGCATGTATTAAAATGTTATGTAAAACATATAAAACAAAATAAAATAAAGTAACAGAGTAAGAGCAGATTTTTTTAAAATTAAAATGTTACTGCAGCATTTCCACTGAAGAACTGGGTGCTGAAGTCGGATTTTGAAATAACATATGGAGATCAACATCCCGCTTTCAAAGACTGAAAATTCACCCACTTTCTCTTTTCCACCAAAAGTTTATTTTATCTCCTCTTGCACATGCATTTATTATGTTTCTGTTCTGCTTTTTTCTCCTCAGATGGTTCAGGGAAGGATGTGTGGTTTTCTCTCCCCTCTCTGCTTCATTCCCAGAATAACTCAGCGAGGTGGAGAGATGGTCTGGGGCCACCTCTAGTGAGTTTTCTGGCTGTATGGGAATTTGAATCCCGATCACCCTGGCCGACGCTCTCTTTCCAAAACGGCTTTTTAATTTGCTCTGGCTGTTTCTGTTTGCCTGTCTGCCCGCCTCACACCTATGTGCCTCCTCTTTTCTCAGCCGCAATAAATGCAAGAAAGAAAACGAGCAGGCAACTTGTCTCCTCTCTCTCTCTCTCTCTCTCTCTCTCTCCCCCTCCCTCTCTCTCTCTCTCCGTCGGAACAGCCCCAACCTATTCAAGCAGAAGTGTAAATCCAAGCGGAGAGCATTAGGCAGGGATGAGCCTTCCCTGGTAAATCCTCCCCATTCCGCGCTCAGCAAGAGTTTGCTAGCAGGATTAACCCACGCCTTGTTCTCAATCCCGGTTTATGAGTTTCCCCGCTGGCTGGGAGGATCCTGTATGTTTAAACAACAGGCTAATTAATCCTCATTTTATTACTTTCTCTTGTCAAGTGGCTAAAGAGAAGCTGTCAGCTCGGTGAGCCGCCCCACTCGCGTTTGTTTAGCTTCCAAATTACTTCATCAGAACCATCTGCTGCAAACGTCTTGGCTGGAGTTATTGATTTCTCTATTCAAATGCCTCGCTATGCCAGGAGGCGAAGACATTAAAAAGAAAATTTTAGGGTCATGGATCCAGGGTAGCGCTGTTTGTTATTTAGGTCAGGGAAGGAATGCCTCTCCAACTGACAGGTGGAGTTATGGACAGAAACGGTTTACAAACCGTTTGGAATTCGAGAAACAGGCAGGTTCTTCAGGAATTCTCCAATGCCAAAACTGGAGGAAAACAAGCAAATGTAAAGTCTTTAAATCTGCAGGAAAAACACAACCAGGAAAATATGTTGAAAGGCACATTTTATCAATTATGGGTTATCTCTGTTTTAATTTATTTATTTTTTTCAAAGAGGTGTGCCATGCTTCTTTCTATTCAACTTTGTTTTCATTTTACTTTTTCTCAAAAAAAAGTATGCTCATCCCATCTGATACAAAACTGATGAATAACAATGCAGTGTTTCTTCAACTAATTGCAACAATGGTTTTAAACCCATTTTAGTTTAGTAAAAATAAGTCTTGATTATTCAAGTTTTGGCATCATTTATTGTTGCTGTTACTGCCATTTCTAGCTCAAATGTAAAATGTTCAGGTGGCATTTTTTTCTGGCTGCACGAGAAGGGAACCAATTTTAAATAATTTTACAGTAAGCCTCAACTCCAAGTGATTGCAAGGAAATGTTCCAGGAACCTTTCAGGGTGATAGGGTAGAAAGTAATTGCTATTGCTTTCTTCATCTTCCCATTGTAGCCTTCAGCCCCCTTGCTTCTTAGTAGTCTCTCATCCAAACTCTAGTAACCTGGTCCAATCTTCCTATGCTTTTCAAGATCAGCCATAGTAGACTAGATGCTGCCACCTAGCTGGACATGTGTTCAATTTTTAAAAGCAAAGGAATTATAGTACATTAAGGGGTGATGGTTCCTTCAAATTGTTCTCACTTCTAAATTTGCCCCGTTAACTGACTTCAGGCTGAGATATTAAGTCTCCTTTCTTGGGCATCAGCTGCCTCAATATCTTACATAGCTACTAACAATAACCCTTGTGCTCTTTATATTACAGAATGTTTTCAACTAATTGAGGTTGAAGAAGTTTTGCCAAACCAATAGAGCTGAGTAGTGGAATGAATTGAACTAAGCCGTTTGGAGCACAGTAGAAACTCCTTCTCAATCTCACAGTTCAAGTTGAACATGCAATTGCACTGAGGTTGCATGACACAACATTTCAATATTGTGCCACCAAATGGGAGATCGTGTGTTTCCTAGGGACCGCAGGTTGTCTGCTTGTGGAGTAGGGCCCATTGGCAATCGGATGGGAAAGCTGGTGTACATTGGAAAAAAACAATCTTTAACTTTACTGCAGTTCATGTACAATATAAACATGCAAAAGAGAAGTCTAAAAGTCTGCAGAAGGGAATGCAATACACTGTAACAAATTAGGCCTCTTCATCAGCTTAATGCCTTATCGTCTTAATTGCTTTGCCCCAATTCTCTCTCCTCCCCCCCCCCCACTCCTTTTGGTCAGGCTTTTCCAGACCAAATGCAGCGGCTGCCTCAAAGCTGTGGCTCCTTCTGAATTCATCATGCGGGTGCTGGAGAACGTCTACCATGTCCACTGTTTCTCCTGCTGTGAGTGTGAGCGGAGGCTGCAGCGCGGAGATGAGTTTGTGCTGAAGGAAGGGCAGCTGCTTTGCCGCAGCGACTATGAGAAGGAGAGAGAAATGCTAAGCGCCATCAGCCCTGCACCCACGGAGTCAGGTGAGACAGGAGTGGCCACAGCTAAGTAGAATGAGCCTCAACATGTGCAGAGAGGCCCTTTTCATCACACCGTGTCCCATAACCAGCTCTCAGGCATCTGAGGCCACTGAAACACAATCCTCTGTGGACAAATGAATATCCAATCCTGTTAGCTGGTTTATTTCCAAACCTGCAAAATCCTGAATACACAAGGTTGCAGGAGAAAGTCCCCCTTGATGTCATGAGTTTCCACTTCCAAAGAGGCAAAATGTTAAAATTCATGGTATCCAATTTTCTGGTGTTATGCCCAGACTGAAGAATTCTACTTTCTTTCCTTGAATTCTATCTCCCTAGTTAATGCTAAAAGGGCAGATTAAAATATAGCTGGATAGAACTCCTATACTCCCCAGGGATGGGAAGAGAGTAGCAGGAGATATGCTGGAAGGCTATAAGAAGTGCAAAAGGCTGCACATGTCAAAGTCGCTACACAGCAATGAGAAGAACTGTAGCTCCTTTCCCATACACCTTTCTCCAGTTGCCCTGGATATAACTGCCATCATCTATATTCTGGGGAGGGTAAGAGCCAAAGTATCTAACAACCATCATGCTTTAGAACAGGGGTGTCCAACCTTGGCAACTTTAAGACTTTAAGCTGGCTGAGGAATTCTGGGAGTTGAAGTCCACAAGTCTTAAAGTTGCCAAGGTTGGACACCCCTGCTTTAGAACATCTGGATCTGAGCCAAGCATCAGAGTTGTTGTGGTTGGGCACCTGCTAAAACCTAACATTTTTTCAGAGGACCCATTATTGACCCAAGGCAATTTCTCATTTTTGGTTAGGGAAAAATGCCTAGAATCAGTGAACTGGCTCTGCTTCCCTGCAATCCAAATCCCCAATTAGAGAAGAGAAGAGAAAGTGGCTATAATGGTCTTGGGGTGGTGGGAAGGAGCACATAGGGAATCCGTGTGTGAGGGCTTGCTAAAAAAAACAACAACCATCTAATTATAAACTGAGTAACTAACTGGAATTGGACAACCTGAAGCATGTATGTTAAAAATCCTTTAGGCATACACATTAATAGCAAACATACAAATCTTCATTCCAATACAAGAGGAGTTTCTGTTCTTCTATTCTTGTGTGGAAGAAGTTGCAAGAGAAGTGGAAGGCATGTGAAGAACATTTAGCTCCTTTCCTGGCTTTGTCTTTATCCATTTAACAACGGGGTGGGGGGAAGGGGAATTTGGAGTGTTCGGCCAAGTCATTTTCCATGTTTCTGGCATCTGTTTCTGGAATAGGCCCATCTCCTCCTTGTCTTTTTAGGTCTAATTTGCATAAGTATTAAAGCAAAGTAAGTTAAGGGTTCATTCCACTCTCATAACTTTTGCCACTTGTTCACATGTCTGTACCAGCAAGGACAGAAAGAAGGAGGAAAAGCAGAAGCAACAGCAGATCCCCAAATTGACCCTTAGCCTCTTTTGGGGGGCCTGGTTTTGACACATGCCAAACCATGCCAGGTCCTGATGCTTACAGGTGTGCGGCTATTGAATCTTTTGTCCCTGGCATCTTTTTACATTTTTAATATTTCAATCAGGGAAGATCATTCTCTCAATTTTTACATTCAAGACTGTCAATTTTGTGGCAAGACCAGGGTTAGGGTTAGAGTCTATCTCAAGGGTCTTTAAACTTGGCAAGTTTAAGACTTGTGGACTTCAACTCCCAGAATTCCTGAGCTAACATGACTGGGGGAGGAATTCTGGGAGTTGAAGACCACAAGTCTCAAAGCTGTCAAGTTTGAAGACCCCCTGGTCTGCTGTATACTGTACCTAACAGAATCTGCTCCGAGTGGCGTTGTTTGGTAACATCCATTCAGAAAGGGTAGGTGGTTTGGTAAATGAAAGGATGGCTAACCATCCTTGGGTGTCTTACATTTCTAGGGAAATTTCCCTTGCTGGTGACCAGCCAGGGACTCCGTCATAATCTATGTTTTCTTTCATAGTGAAGAGTGAAGATGAGGATGGGAGCCACCCACATGGCAAAGGAGGAGAGGAAGGCAAGGATCACAAGCGCTCCAAACGCCCACGCACCATCCTCACCACGCAGCAGCGACGGGCATTCAAGGCCTCCTTTGAAGTCTCCTCAAAGCCCTGCCGGAAGGTTGAGTTTCTCCCTTTCTTTTTTTTAAAGCAATGCTACCACAACATTGAGTGGAGGGATGGGTGACCTGTGGTCCCAATAAGCACTCTAATTTGAAGCCACCATTTTTAATAATAGCTAGCAGAACCTTTTCTGTAGCTTGTTGCTTGGGAGAAAGAGAGATGTCAGGGAGAGTAATTCTCACATACTTTAGGCTTTAGTCACAAATTGTAGATGTTCACTAAATGTTCATAAAAATATGCAGAAAATATTAATATGTTGTTGCCATCCGGTGATCGCCTGGCCCTGATACAGTTGTCCTAGTCTCTGATCTCACCTACTCGTGAATCAACCCCACCCTCCAACCATTCAATCCGTAACAGTTACACCCGAGGGAACGTGATTCTCAAGAGAAAAAAGATTTTCCACCATAACATGTTTCTTTCTGAAAGAGGACATCAAGCTTACCTCCTTAGATTCACCACAGTGTCTATTTTCTGTTTCAAGAACCATGGTGGCACAGTAGTTAGATAGAATGCAATACTGCAGGCTACTTCTGCTGACTGCCGGCTGCCAGCAGTTCGATTCTGACCAGCTCAAGGTTGACTCAGCCTTCCAAGATCAGTAAAATGAGGATCCAGATTGTTGGAGGCAATAGGCTGATTCTGTAAACTGCTTAGAGAGGGCTGTAAAGCAATGTGAAGCAGTATATAACTCTATTGCTATATATTGGCTATCTCCTTTCAACCCACCCACCCCTTTTTTTTTAATCCTGCCTTCTTATTGCTCCCTTCCTAAATTCTTTCAGTTCCTGCCTATTTTAAGAGAGTGGCCAGTTCAACCTTTAGCCTTTACTTGCTTTACTAGAATGCAAGCAATCTACCACTTCATCCATCTTCCCATAACTCCCCTGCAAACCCCAATCAGACACCACATTCTGTTTCCCTTTCCCCCACTTAATTTAGGCATCTATTTTACTTAACCCAATGACCAACTGCCAAAAAGGGATGATGAGTTTTACTTCTTCCACCTCTAGTAATGTTGTGGGATAGTCCAATGTCTCCTTTATCACACTCGGATGCTAATATTTTAGCTGCTGGATGCTCCTGTCTTAAATATCACCTAAGCTCTGGGTCTCTCTTCCCTTGGAAGAAACCCTGCTGTGCCCATATATTTGCTAGATCTCTGATAATACATTGAAAGATGCCGCATTTATTTTATTTATTATTTCAATGTTGAGGCCATGTGATTGGGCAGCTGAGAGATAAAAAATTTAAAGAGATCAAAATTTATCAAGAGGAAAACGAGACGGATAACCAGGAATCCCAAATCCCCCAAAGCCGAGCAGAGCTAATGATTACAAAAAGGGGCTTGACACCCCCTCCCCCCATTCTAGGGCAAGACCTGGGGTAACAACCAAGTCCCAAGCAATTTGCAAAAAAAAAAAGAAAGAAAGAAAAAGAAGAAAAAAAAAAAAGAAAGAAAGAAAAAAAAAAAGAAAAAAAAAAAAAAAGAAAAAAAAAAAGAAAGAAAAAAAAAAGAAAGAAAGAAAAAAGAAGAAGCATGACTCCCTGGAAGATATCATTTCACAGGATAACAGCCATCACCAAAAGGGTCACTTCCTAAAGCCCATAAGATGATACTGCTTAATCAACAAGACATGGAGCATACCAACTCTTGCTGATCTGGCTGGATAGGTAAAAACATACAGAAGCAGGTGGTCCTTCAAGTAACCAAACCGTATGCCATGCAGGGCTTTATAAGTGATAATCAGCACCCAACCCCAATCTGAGAATTGGTGTAACTGGCACACAAGGTGAATCTATTTAAAGGCCCTCTTGGCTACAGCTGTCACCAGCAGTTCAAGAGAGGTGCCAGAGTATGCACCAGTCTTGCATGGAGAATTGTGACCCCATTAAAGACTGAAGATGGGGGGATCCCTGGAGCCAGAGGGGGTCAAACAAACCTTGTTTGTCTTGTTGGGACTGAGCCCAAGTCTGTTCTTCCCCATCCAAGTCTGCATAGCTTCCAGGCATTGGCTCAGGACTTTAAACAGCATCACTTGGTCATTTCAGGGTTGAAATGTATAATTGGCTATCTCATGGCTCTAAAACAATGGATGACCTCATCCAGCAATTTCATGTAGGTGGTAAGCAAAAGAGGAGAGTGAATTGAGCCCTGCACCACCCCGTAAGTGAGGGGTCACAGAGCACAGCCCACCCAAAGTCACCCTTTGTGCAGGGGGATTCCTTATTGTGACATGAATTTAGCTTTTTAATAACTCCTTTTCTGTTTCCATTATGGGCAGGTGAGGGAGACATTAGCGGCTGAAACTGGTTTGACTGTCCGTGTAGTGCAGGTCTGGTTCCAGAACCAAAGAGCCAAGGTGAGCGATCATTTCTGAGTTTTGCATTTGAATGGCAGTTTATCTCCAGCCAAACCAGGGGAGACAAATTTCTGCTCAGCTTAACTTTGAGCTAACTCGTTTCCTAAATCTAGAAAATCTTCAACAGCACAAATTCCAAAACAAACATAATTGTTGATGAGAATTTGGAGAGCCCTGGTTTAGCCAAGTACAAAATGAAAATTTATTGGTTGTGGGTACCAACTTTATAAACAACCCTACAGTCTATTTGTTTAACAGCAATTTCATCTGGGGAGGAATCACTAAGGGATAACATTTTATTTCCTGTTGTAAAGACTTTTTTTTACTTCCATTAATATAGAAGGCATTTTTAGCTGTTCTTCAGCAAAGGCACTCGTGGCATCTCACAAAATGAAAACAACAGACCCCTAAAACCCTTGCCAGTTTCCACAGTTTGAATTGTTGTGACAAGCACAGCAGCATGTAAAGGCACTCTTTTGCTGATCAGATAGCCCTTGAAAGAGTGATGGCGTTTGGTGATGGTAATCAAAAAAGATTTCCTGAGCGCTATTAAGTGACGGAACTGCCAACCTCCTGGACTGACAGGGTCTCATCCCTGAAGGTTTTCCAGTAACACTGAGCTTGGATCACCTGAGGATCCCTTTCCTGGGCTAAAAGTTCTCCAAGATCCCTTTCCAATCTGATTCTAAATCCTAAGTCCTGGGAGGTAATGGATCTATAAAGTAGGGGCAAGTCAAAGTCCCCTCTTTCCCCACCACCCCGTTAGACACCCTTTGTCTCCCAAAGTCCCCCTTTTTTTCCAATTTTGGAGGACATTCTGTCCTTCCTTCCCCCCTTTGTTGTACATCCACCCAGATGCATCCAAACACCTCTTTGCAGATGAAAAAGATAGCCCGCCGGCAGCAACAGCAGCAGCAGCAACAACAACAGGAGCAAGAGCAGCTGGGAAATCCTCGTCTAGGGACAGGGAGGGGAAATGGACGCAGCAGCAGACAGAGCAATGAGGACAGTGAAGGTAAGAACATCTCAAGAATAGCAGAGTTCCTAGAGATAGGTTGGTCTTCTTCTGGCCCATGTTGGCTTTTCATGCGTTCCTTCAGAAACGGGGACCATCTCAGTTTTGTATTCATCTGTTTCAAATATGCATTTTTAATTAATTTTATTTGCAAGGTTCTGTTTAATGTAACCTTACAATAAAGGCCGTGCTGATGGCTCCTGGTCATGTTTCTTGTATGGACTATTTAGAAGGGCTAAAATATTTGTTCCTAAATTGTTGACGTTTGGTAAGCTGGCGAGAAGGGGTTTTGAACTGCAAATTTCATCACATCATTTGGTGAAGAGAGAAATCCCAAAGAGAGGTGGTCCCAATCAGCCCATTAATCTAGAATATGATGTTCTAGAGCCCAAGTATTCCTGCAAAGCAGAGGTGGTATTCAGCAGGTTCTGACCAGTTCTGGAGAACCGCTAGTGGAAATTTTGAGTAGTTCAGAGAACCGGCAAATATCACCTCTGACTGGAGATTTTACAGTATCCTTCCCCTGCTACGCCCACCAAGCGACACCCACAGAACCAGTAGTAAAAAAATTTGAATCCCAAGCTTCCTTTAGCATCTTTAGGGCTTCAGCCCCACTTAGCATTTAAATTAAATGTACAAAACCACAGCTTCCAGAATCTACTTCGAAAAATGCCACTGCTCCCACCCCTAATTTCATACAGTCCGTCTGAGAAAATCAAACATACTCATATAGGGTTTGTATAGGGATATATATATATATGGATATATATATTGATGCTTCTGTTAGGGAGAAGCCTATCATCCCCATAGTTCCCTAGGAAACCCCATGACAGTTAGAGTACATCAACATTAAACACAGATAAGTTTTTACCAAAGCCCTATCCAAAGCTACATTTGGTTCCTCAGCACTTAGGAGTTTCCACTCACTCATGCCAAATTTTTATCTGAAACATGAAAGCCAGAAAGACACTTAATAAACAAAAATGAAATTCCTGCTATCAAGAGAGCTCTACAAAAGCAATTCCTGTCTATTTTCAATATAGCCAGGCACCTTGGGTAAGAAGTATTGAGCCATCGTTTTGGTTATTATAACGCTACATCCATAGTCTCCTCCATTTCTTTTCTTCCATTTGCTCACTTAAGAAAGGCACATCAAGCATTGCACATCTACCCAATAAATCTCATCAGATTTTGGAGAAAGTAGCTTTGATTGTTGTTCATTGTTCTCTATAAAAAGTGTGATTGTTGTTCATATCTCCTAGTGATGTTTTGCACCTTATTTCCTATTGCTTCGACAATTGCTCAATAGATAGTACCAGTGTGCATGGAATAGATGGGCTCATGGTACCCTACTCCAGGATTGCCCAGCAGCAGCTGCTTCCCTTGGATCAGAACAGCTACAGCACAGACTTGTACCGGCAAGGACTCACCCCACCCCAGTTGCCAGGAGATCATCTTCATCCATATGGTGAGCTCATCTTCCTCAAGTCCCTTCAGTTACTCCTTTTCAGATATCCAACCACTGTATCACCTTGTTCCGATATACCCGCAACATGCTTTTATTTCTTGCCAGCACTGTTTTAATGTGGTTGCATATGTCTCCCCACAACAGAAAGGCAGCCATCAGTCCCATTTGCCATTTCGATTTTTCCCTCCATCAGCCCCATTGTCTGTTTCTATTTTCCCTCCATCAGCCCCATTGTCTGTTTCTATTTTTCCCCCATCAGTCCCATTGTATGTTTCTATTTTTTTTCTCCCTTCAAAGGCTATCTATGAACCTCTATTGTGCAGTGAATTGTAATGCATGTCATGCATGATTGTGTGCATGCATTTACCTGACATTGAAAATGGTGCTTTTTGCATTGGCCTTGAAACCGAGAGGAAAGGGAGCAGAGGGAAGAGAGGCTATGGCTGTCCTAGGCAATCTTTTGCTCTGACTAGTTCACCTGTATGGTGTGAGCTACAACAATAGTGAGATATACCATAGTAGCAGCTACCCAACTTTCTTACTGAAAGTGGGGAGCTGGTTCCTTTCCTTTCCTTGAGCCATCACTAAGTTGGAGCAAAGAATTACAGACCAGAAGATTCCATGATGCCATACTAATTGAATCTGGGTGTGGTTGTATTTTCTGACCCATCATGTTTCTCTCCCAGAGGTTTTTTTTGATTTACTCTAGTTTGAGAACCTTCATCTTCCCAAGCAATGTCTCCTCTCCTTTTCCATTTAGATTCGGAAGGTGTTTTCCATGACATGGACAGCGACACGATTGGCCATTTGGGTGACTGCCTGCTGTCTGCGGCTGAGGCCAACCTCCTGCAAACTCGAGTGGGCAATCCTATCGACAGGCTGTACTCCATGCAAAACTCCTACTTCACCTCCTGACCCTTGGCTCTTCCACCTGATAGGAGCCGCTCTGGGTGTAGAAGGGAGTAAATGGCGTAGAGGGGGCAAGACCAATGGGCAGAACTCTTTGGACCCCGTAACACTAACAAGGCATGTGAGGCTGTCAGGCCCGTGCGCGATTATTCCTGGGCACTGAGAATTGAACCAGGGAGGACCTTGCTACACTGCCTTTCCCGTCCCCTCACCCAATGTCCTCTCGATGGGCAGTTTCATATTGTGTAGCTGTACGTCTAGCATTGTGTTCTTTGTGTTTAAACTGCAGGGCATTACACTTAGTTGATACACCAAGCACAAAAGCAGGAGTTACTAGCTCATGGTAAGGTTTCCGTGCTTTGGGGGTGCTTTTTCTCAACTTTTATTGACATGGAAAATTCCCTTCCTCTGGAACGTGCTAATGTACAGATTAGCTATGAAGAAAACAAATTCCCTAAGCTAAGTATATCATAACTTTGACATTAAAAACGTTGATGAGGTCATATTAACTCTTAGGGCTTGTCAACCCATAAGAATTCTGGGATTTCTAATTCATTAACAAGAGTGAAGTTCTGAAGTCAAAATCCCAGCCTCACAGAACTGCAGATTAGAGGGTACTTCTTGGAAAATGAAACAGTTTATAGTTGTTATGTATCATACCTCTTCCAAGTTCTATGGACTACTGAGAAATGGTCTAGATTAAGGGCACATAGCCTGGGGAACTATGGATGTCATTTGACTCCAATCGGCTCCAAAACAAAACACGGTCAGTGATTTGCTGTGATGAACATGATAAAATTTAAGAACATCTGGAAGGCCACAGATTTCCCCTCCTGAGATAGATGGAAAACTACCTTTATGGTACTCAACGTGCACTGCACAGGTTTCTGGTCAATCTACCTTTGAATATTTTAGGACCCTTCATAAATCTCTCTTGCTACAATTCAGCAATGCGTCATCCCTGAGCAAGTATTGGACTGTTGCCTTTTCTCATTTATCACTTTGATATACTATCTGCGACACTGAAAACTATACCTCCTCACCCATCTTTCTTGTCCAGTTTTGCTGTGGTACTAAGACTCCCCAATGCCAATGCTGTGTCTCCTTGATCCGAATGAATTGTACAACACGGCACCCGGTGAAAGACATTTTTGAAAGCTGTGCAGAACAGCTCAACTGTGCAGAATGGGCTCCTTAGGCTGATGCTAAGGACAGTCTTTCTATGAATATGACTGAAACTCCCTGATCTCTGGGTTGCTTCTCAGCCACGGATACTTTCCACTGACCCTCTGGCCTTAGCGGAAGACTTTGTGCAAGATAGCCTCAGTGATACCCTTTCATTGGTCAAAGCAACTCAGCAGACATCATAAGCAATGTTTTCTTGTTGCCACTGTAGCATGCAATTCTGGATGCAATAATAAGGGACCACTCAAAAGGGCAAGCTTTTCTCCTGGGCCCCCCAAAAGACATACTTGTCTCCTGGACCTCTGAGCCCCTTTTACATTCTGCAAATCTATGAAGAGGGTAGGAAGTATTTTTTATTGCTGACGAGTTACCACACCGCAGGATAACAGAAAGCTCTGTAATACACCAGGAGGAAATTGGATATACAGCAAATGGGTCTGCCTGAAATGATTTTCTAAAAAGCAGGCTTCTGTCTTTTGGGTTGGCCACCAAGTTCAATGGTGGCCAGCCTAAAGGTCAATGGCGCACATCGTAATGTTAATCAGCAGCTCATTCAAAAGGAGATCCTAAGGATATAATTATATATGAAGGACTGGAGGGAGGGGGGGGGGAAGACTGCTGTACAAATTTGTGGTAAAAGGCTGAGCTCTTTCCAATGCATATCCTCTGCCTTGTTTTGAACTTTTAACTCAAGTCACTTTCAATCAGTAAAGAGGTTGCAGA
Organism: Notechis scutatus; assembly: GCF_049901735.1. Classification (NCBI taxonomy): domain Eukaryota; kingdom Metazoa; phylum Chordata; class Lepidosauria; order Squamata; family Elapidae; genus Notechis; species Notechis scutatus. The sequence goes on from NC_142010.1 coordinate 148,012,114, forward strand.
CATTACAGTGAAAAATTGTCCAGAAGGCATCGCACTGCTTATCCCTGTCTTAAAATATTTAACAGGGCACTGGGCCAAGTCACAATTGTTCACTTATTTTTTCTTCTGTCCTTGATCTTACTGAACAGCTGAACCAAGCAAACTGACTGTTGTACCTTCATAGTCATTCAGTGTGTACCAGCATCTGCTATGGACACAGGGACAGTTAGATCCAAGAGGAGGAAGGGAGACATACAGGTAATCCACACTTAATGATAAATGGGTCAGGCAACTCCACCACTAAGCAATGTGGTTGTTAAATGAGACATCATGTGACTGCAATCCCAAAAGTTTTTTTTTTTCCAAGAGGCAACTGGACTTTCTGGTTTTGCTTTGAAGACGTTTCGCTTCTCATCCAGGAGCTGAAGACGCTTCTTGGATGAGAAGTGAAACATCTTCAAAGCAAAACCAGAAAGTCCAGTTGTCTCTTTTAAAAAAAATCACCTTTGGGACAACCATGACCTGGATGGACTGAGACTCTCCAGAGACATCTGACTGCAAATGATGATTCCGCTGCTGGTGTCTCCATTAACCCTGCTTGCTGGGAACCTTCCATGAACTGGGCCAATGGCGATCACATGACCACGAGACACTGCAATGGTTGTAAACGCCTGCCAGTTGTGAGCATCCTAATCATGTGACCCTAAGGACACTGAGACTGCCTTAAGTGCAAGGACCAATTTGTAAAATCCCTCTTTCGGCACCATCCCAACCTCAAATGGCCACTCCACAGGGTAGTCGCTATGCAATAGCACCTGTATTATCACAAATAAAAATCCATAGTTGCACCGCTCTGTCAGCACAAGCCTGGCTTTGGATTAAAATGGCACCCTTATTCACAGAAAGCCCTAACTTAGCTTTCATTTTTGCCCTTAACCCAATTATCTGTCCTTCACCCTTTTTAAAAAAATTATGTTTCTACATGAAACTGCAGCTCTATAGCCTTTCAGTCCTTACTCTTTTAAAATCCCAAAGCTATCTTGGGGCTGTGCCTGGCAAATACAGGATACAGGTGGTCCTCGACTTAATGACCACAACTGAGCCCAAAAGTTATGTTGCTAAGTGAGAAATTTGTGAAGAGGGTTTTGCCCCGTTTTACCACTTTTCTTGCCACCTTTGTTAAATGAACCACTGAAGGTGTTAAAAGTTAGTAACACTAACTTAAGTGTTACTAACTAGTGTGGTTAAATGAATCTGGCTTCCCTATGGACTTGGTTCATCAGAAGGTCACAAAAGGGGATCACGTAATGCTGCAACTGTCTTAAATATGAACCGGCTGTCAAGGATCTGAATGTAAATCACGTGACCATGGGGATGGGGTCATGACACTATGTTATATGGCTGAAAAAAGGTCATAGGTCACTTTTTTCAGTGCTGTTGTAAATTCAAACGGTCACTAAACAAACTGTTATATGTCGGGGACTACCTGTATTACATGCGAGGCAGCCAGCTTGCTACAGGGCAGAGACTGTTTCTGCTTGAAACTGCAAACTCCATTTGAAGAGCTCAGAATAACTGAGTTGGTTATAAGAAGGGCGCCAGCATAATAGGGTCCCCTCTCAAAAAATCATGTCTGGGTTTTTTTTTATTTGTTTGTTTAAATCAAAGATACTCCTCAGGGTAGGATAGCTATTTAAGTCCCTTCCTTTTTCTTTTGGTTCATAGACTTGTTTTTTTTTTAATGTGTGCAGCTTAGAACTGTATCTTCAGAGGTTTGGCTACCATAAGCTGCTGCAGAAGACCTACCCACAGGACTGACCGCTTGGCAGTATCCCCGCCCCACAGGCCACTACAGGTAGTCTTCCACTTACAACCATAATTGAGCTCAACATTGGTGTGGTTAAGCGAGACATTTGTTAAGTGAGTTTTGCCCCATTTTATGACTTTTCTTGCCAGTTGTTAAGTGAATCACGCCAGTTGTTAAGCTAGTAACACAGTTGTTAAGGGGAATCTGGCTTCCCCATTGACTTTGCTTGTCCGAAGGTCGCAAAAGGAGATCGCGTGACCCCCGGACACTGCGTCATAAATATCAGTCAGTTGCCTAGCATCTGGATTTTGATCACCATGGGGAGACCGCAATGGTTCTAAGTGTGAAAAATGGCCATAAATCACTTTTTTCAGTGCTGTTGTAACTTTGAATGGGCACTGAACGAACTGTTGTAAGTCGAGGACTACCTGTATTTCTGGTTGAGGATCAAAGTGCTTGTGATTTTCATCCTGCTAGAACTGATTGAAATGGGTCAAGCTCCCATACGCAGATACAGGATTAAAATGCTGAGTAAAGTTGAAAGGCTGTATCAGCACAGTGGTTAAGGCAACAGGCTAGAAACTGGGATGCTGAGCTCCAGTCCTGCCTTGGGCATGAATTTAGCTAGGAAATCTTGGGACAGTCCCTTAGTCCTAGGAAGGCGGCAAGGGCAAACCACCTCCAGAAAACTTTGCCAAGAAAGTTTGTCCAGGCAGTTACCAGGAGTTAACACTTGACACGAAAGCACTCTACTGTACACATAGCCAGAAAGACATCCTTCCCAAGACACAGAACTGAAAGCATGAAACTATTGTGGCGTGCATGGAACAGCCAGATGAATCGTGTCCTCTGTGTGTGTTTATACAGCTGTAGCTTCCTCCAGAAATATTTGCACTAGGTTTGGGTACAGTGAGTTTTGAAAAGGATTTCTGTGAAGCAAGCACAGAGTCATCAGTGCTCTCCAGATGTCATGCCTGCTGAAAAGAAGAATCTCACCTTTCCATGCCTGTTGTGATCCTCTGTTGTGTTGTGCTGATGTCTTTTGCATGTGCATTTGGAAATTAAAACAGAGAAAAAACAAAGGCCTTGCCTGCCTACGGTACACTGTTTGCATTTTCAGATCTTTGAGGTTCGTGTTGAGCATGGGTGAAGTTCCAAAAGGAGTTGCTTGTACACAACTGGACATCAGCAGTATTTTCATGTTAAGAGTTGTTTGCTTTATGGAAAGATTTATCATTTATTCTAGATACTGGTTATAGAAAGAGACAACTGAATAATTTACAGGCAATCTCAAGTCGCCCAAACTTCTATGGCAGACCACAGGGATCTGTTGCTTTTCAAAAACCATTTTCCTTCTCCCCCTTCCCTGTCAGCATCGTCTCCCCAAAATTTTGCAAAGCGGTTTTCCTGCTGTGACATGAAGAGCCCTGGATACCATCTCCATTTCCTGATCCCAGGGTGCCTAGAGGTTTTAAAGATTGGCCTAGAAAATATATTGGCAAATTTGTAGCTTCACCTTGAAGCAGAATATCCATGTCACACAAAAGGTGTGTGTGTGTGTGGGAGGGAGGTGTTTAAAGATGCTTGAGAGCAGCTAGCTGCTGCTGCAATATATTAATCCAGGAGTTGAATTTTGTTCTTTTGGAAATTCTTCATACGAAATGTTTTAAAATATGACAATATCAGCACTGAAAACATTTAAAAAGAGATTAAAAAAAACCTGCACGATTATACCCAATACACATATATTATATGATTATATATACACGGTATTAGGAAATAAGGCTGGAACAGTGATCATTAGCAAGGCAGAGGCATTTGGCCAGTGAAAGCAGCAGTTGTGCAGGCCTGAGATTTCTGAGGTAAAACTAAAAATCAGGGAGCCTTCCCTGTCCAGAAGCCAACAGCTGACGGAAGTATTTTCAGAAGATCTAAGCTGGTCATTTCACACCAATAATTATTCCTATATCACTTATTCTATAGCAGCTACGCTTCTGAGTAATGTTTAGGAACAGGCCAGCATGGGCAAGTCACTTAGCATCAGTTGAGTGGAAAGGTGGATAAATTCTGTTTTGAACATTCTGCTGTCTCCAAGACTACCGTCTTGAAAAATGGCAGGGCGTAAGAGGACCACAAACTACAACCCTCTTACAATTTCCAGTGCTATAAACAGCCTATATGTAGTCCTTGAGTTATGACTGTAATGGAGCCTGCCCATCATGGTTGTAAGTTGTGATGCTTGTAAAATGAGTCACCCATGTGACTGACCCAATTTTATGACCTTTTTGTGGTCATTAAGCGAACCAAAACTGAACCGCTATGGTCCAGTTTTGTCAAAAAAAAAAGCATTTACTTCAGTTTTTGGGCAAAACCATCATAAAATGAGGTACATGATGCAAACAATTAAAAATGTGGGGCCAGTTACCAAGTGCCCAACATGCCCAATGTGTGGTCATGTGACCATAGGGGGGCAACACTAGAACTTCAGAACCAGGTTGTAAGTACATCCAGGGAGACCTATTGTAATTTCAAAAAAGGTTGCTAAGCAACCAGTCGTAAGTCAAGGACTACCTGTAAACAGACTCAATTCCTGGCGGCAGAACAATATAGACACTGGAGATGTTCTAAGCTGTACAGTTCAGAATGCAGTTATAATCAAGAAGAATCATTATAAACTGTTCCCTCACTCTGGAAAAGGGTAATTTCTCAGGGAATCATCTGCATAGGAACCCACAGAGCAGCATATGGTTTCAAAAACCCACAAGAATTTCCATGGAGCATCAGAAAAGATACAGAGATAGAACTTTTGGGATGGAACGCAACTGACCATACATCCTTCAGAGTCCCTGAGCAACAACAAATCTGATTGGTAGAGAACAGAGCCCATCATTACTAGATTGCATGAGGCACATCCAATTTTTATGAAGTTACAGCACCCTATGGAGCTCCTTGTCATTCAATAAAACATCCATTTGGCTTCATGGGATCTTGTTGCTTTCCTTTCTGACACCACATTTTTGCATAGCCCCACATTCTCTTAAGCATCTGAACTGCAAAAAAAAAAAAAAACTTGCATCTTCTACTAATAGGTACAGCCATTGTAGTTATTGTAGAAAGTGCAGTCAAACATTATGGATACTCATTTCCCTCAACACACAAATATTTATCTAAGGAAGATTACATTTAAAAACAACAAAGTACTTATTCTATATCCACAAATACTTCACTCATCTAGCAGTTTTTTAAAAAAGTGTAACTATGTAGTAGACCAGTAGGGCTACCAGCAACAGCAATACCTTGTCATGTGGATTCTGTTTTATTTTGCATGATTTAATCCTTTGGAATCTGTAAACCTTATTGATCCTGTACTGGGTGGCACAAACATACCTATTACTTTGTTTAAAAAGCAGTAGCTACCTGTATGTATTATTATCCACCTGGGGATATTCCATTTCTAACGGATGAATTGGACAACATGGCCTCATCTTAGAGGAGCAAAGGGAGTGGGGAAGAGGCACACCACGCAAAGCAGCACAGCACCAAGAGAAGCTTGATCTTCATCTATGGGAGACCAGAGGGCTTCCAAGTCTAAAACTGGAAGATGATGACACAAAGAAATAAGATAAAGCCAGGGAGAAGAACTCCGGAAGCCATCCTCACCGCAGAAAATGCTCATTTTATTTTTCACAGATTGAAATCAAATTGAATTAAGTATACTTGGCTTGGCTGGCTCATGTCTGCTACTGGGAAGGAGAAGGGAATCTGCAGACCTGCAGATATTCTATACTGGACTCTTCCAGAATCCCAAGCTTGAGCAAGTTACCAGAAGATACCATGTCCTGACAGCTGTCAGTGGTGGACCTCAGAGAAAATCTGAGGTCCACCATTGACAGCTGTCGGGACATGGTATCTTCTGATAACTTGATCAAGCTTGGGACTCTGGAAGGGTCCAGTATAGAATATCTGCATAGAATCCGGTGCTGGTTGTGATTATTATTGCTCACAAAATTAGGGCCCATAAAGGAACCCATGCACACTTTTGTCAAGCCTTTTTCAAATTATCCCTCTCCCCCTTTATACGCTTATGGAATTAGGACATGCAGGCATCTGAATTCTCACCAAGAACATATGAATGTTCATATACTTCAACACCTGTTTCAGGAACGGGTTTGTGCATTTTCTCCTTTACCATGAGAAGTAGTTCATGGGTTAACTAATGTGCAAAGTAGCTATTAGAAAAAATGGTGCAAATCAATGGTCCGTTGATTCTTTGCACCATCCATGTCCTCCACTCACTCTCTCATAGCTATTGGCTATATATGACTTTTCTTGGAGGCAAGCCATTGTGTCAGTGTGTGTGTGTGTGTGTGTGTGTGTGTGTGTGTGTGCACCTGAGCACACAAATGGAATGCAATTCCCTATACTAGCCTCTCTGTGGATTTCAAAAGATGTCTTCCTGCGCCAGCAAAAAGAACTTGGACACCAAAAGGCCTTGTGCTGATTTATGGACATTCTCAAGAGCAAACAAGAAACGGTGTGTAAAATGAGGACATTTTTCCACATGAGGAATTAAGGCAAAGCTGACAAGTTGCTTGGCAGGAGATGGCAATTCAAGGGTGCAGTGGTTCAAGGCAATATTCCCATCCTGGTCTGAGGTTGTGGGATGGGGTGGGGAGTTGACCCAGAGGGAGGACATAAAACAAGTCACTCTTCTGCACTAATGCCCATTAACACCACCACCCATTTAGAAAATTTCATTAATTAGCTTTCACGTGATTTATGTTCCTCCAGGGAGGAAATGAAGCAAGTGTTTAAGAAAGCTGCACCTTCGGTATGAGTTTTTCCCCCCCAAAAAAAGTTTTCTACATATTAGAGGCTAACTTCCCAAAGGTTGGTCATGGTAAATGGGGATCATATGCCTTTGAAACCAAGAAAACAGAACAAATGGTTTCCTGCCCCCCATCCCACCCCTAAATGCCAAAACTCACAGCTAACAAATTTTTATTTCTCTGGCTGGCAACTGTAGACATTGCATTCTCCACAAATTTTAAGGACTTCAGTTTAGGAGAGCTAACAGTCGTAGTCCTCAATGAACAACTGCCATGTTTAGTGACTGTTTATACAGTTACAACTGAAAAAGGCAATTAATAAGTGAGAGCTACCTGTATTTCCTTCCCGGATAAGCAGCACTACATAGAAAGCAGAAAAGGAGTAAGAAATATGAGCCAAAAGCATGAGATACGAAAAAAAATATGAAACTACCCATATCCAGTTTACATTTAACACCAATTGTACTTCTTCACATTTTTCTATCCTTGTAAATTATCCTCGCTTTCACAGTGCCTCACATAATTTCTTAAAACGTCACTCTTCTGGGGAAAATTCATTAATTCAATCCAACCACAAATGTCTGGTGTTTTCTCCCTTCTTTTCACCTATATATTCTTACCCCATGTCTTTCTTTTGCAATTTGATCCTGATTATTGGTAAGCGAGATGACCTTGACGGAAATATACAAGAAGCCTTACCTAGGCAAAAGGGCTGAAACATCTTTTAAGTCCTGAGAAATGAGATAATATATTTGGAAGCGGCTCAGGCAGGTACATCCCTAATTCATAGTATAAGAAATATAAGAAGATAGAGGAAATACAGCACACTCAGGTTTTCAAGACTCTTGTTAGTCAGCCAAGCTGAAGGAATATAGTTTTAATCTTCCTGTGAATTTAATTTCCTGGTCTTTAGTGAGGCTGACATTGATAATTAATGTTCAGCTCCATAGTCCTTATTGCATCTTACAATTGGCTACATTCTACCCTTGGCCAATAACTTAGCATCAGCTACTTAAAAATCTACATGTACGCTCACCACCCCAACTAACTTCTAAAGTCACATTTTTTATACATTTACCCACGAATAGAGCAAGCAAATAAGGGAATATCCATATTTGTCATATTCTCTGCTAAACCATTCACCAAGCATTCTATTTTCATCCATGCTTTTTCTTCCGTCACATGCATGTACTCCTCCACTTACAACCACAGTTGAGCCCAAAATTTCTGTTGCTAAGTGAGACATTGGTTGAGTGAGTTTTACCCCATTTTACGACCTTTTTTTTAAACCACAGTTGTTAAGTGGATCACTGCAGGTCTTAAAGTATTAACATGATTGTTAAGTGAATCTGGCCTCCCCATTGACTTTGCTTGTCAGAAGGTGACAAAAGAGGGTCACGTTGACACTGTAACCATCATAAATATGAGTCAGTTGCCTAGTATCTGAGTTTTGATCATGTGACTATGGGGGTTCTGCAGATCATAAATGTGAAAAATGATCATGTCACATTTGTTCAGTGCTGTTGTAACTTCAAACAGTCACGAAATGAACTGTTGTAAGTTGAAGACTACCTGTACGGATTTTATATGGGCAGTGTATTAATATGAAACTGGCAAAGGTTTTTATTGTGCATTTGTTGATTTAGAGAAAGCATAGGATGAAGGGGATGGGCTTGAATGTTCTTTCTACGTTCTGCATTCAGCAAATTCCAAGTGCAGAAAGAACATTCAAGCCCACCCCTTTCATCCTTTGCCTTCTCTAAATCAACAAATGCACAACTTCTTTGCCAGTTTCATTTTAAGACATTGCCCATATAAAACACTTTTCAATATTATTACCACTTGTATTCTTTTGATCTGAGTTCTACCGAGTATCTTCCAGGAACCCTTATCAAATTAATTTCACAGGAGTGTTACATTCACATATGGTACCTTTTCCCTTTTACAAGGTAACAAAATTAACATTCCTCCAATTAACAGGCATAGATAGACTTCATACATACATTAAACAAGTTGCACAGTCACTCCATAATCAAACCACATTGACAATTTTAATATTTCTGCAGTTATGCTGTCACTACCAATCTGCGGCTTTTCTATTTTCCAACATTTTACAGTGTCATCTTCCTTCCATCAAGCTTCGGATACCAATATAGCATTCATTTCAATTTCACTCTTCAACAAATCACCATCATTCTTCTACAAATGTCTAAAATATTTCTTGCATTTCCTAACTTCAGTTTCATTTCAGCACTTAATTCTAAATTCCACTCACTTTGCTCCTTGTTTTATCTTCCCAATCTACTTCCAATTATGTTTTTTTTAATCAAAATCTGCATTTTCCTCCCTCACCTAATCATAACGTGTCCTTAGCCTCTCTGATCACATTCTTCCCTTCATCCTTAACTTTTCTCCCTCTTGAATTTTTTCCTCATCCATTTTTTTCCAAAACTTCATTCCACCATACATCCATTTCTATACTCTTTATTAATGTAGCTCTACACTTCTCTGCAACTGTAATATCTCTTCCCTCAGTTGTTCTACTTTTACTCTTGCTTCTTTCCCTCCCTTCCTTATCCATTTTCTACGATCTATTTTTGATTCTACCAGATAATGGTGTATCTCACATTCAGAATGTCTCAGTACCTCTATATTATTCAATAATTATTTCAATCTGCCATCATAAACAATCAAATCAATCATGCTTTTAGCTTTAGTCACTTTTCCATGCCTATGTATGGACTGACATGCTTAAATCTTTTTTTTTCTAAGAGGGCACTCATCAAATAGTCGCCATGGCCATTCAATATTAGCTCTTCATTTGATTTTCTCATTCTTTCATATTTATTCATGCCTCCTTACAAATAATTTCCCCTGCCCTATCATTTCAAGAATGCCATCTAATTTTTCCCAAAACTCGTATCCCATTGGCTAAATGATATAAGCAATGCAACATGTGACATACTACAAACATCACTCTAATAGTATTCAAAGTTATGAATATAAATCCAGTCAGAAGCATTATATTTAAGACTGATAACTGTTGAACTTCATTAATGTAATGTTGCATTTGATGTCCTTTTTCTTGTCACCTTTTACAACACAGCCATAAAGCAAAGAATCAAGAACGTTCTAATGTTTACAGAGTGCCCTCTACTGACTACAAATAGAATAAAATTAATGGATTCATGTGTCCTCTGAATCAAGTTTGTATCCTAGTGACTGAGTGGCATGAACATGTATTTTTCTTGGTAACAATACAAAAAAAATGTATTTGTATCTTCTTTGCAGACTTCTTTTTGGCTTCCCAATCTGTATAAAACTATGGTAGTCTATGGTGACTGTCCATCTAAGAAATTAAGTCTGACCTTGTTTTAGATTTTTCAGGTCAAAGTTGGCTAGGTGCTTCCCATTAGCTGCACAGAAACAGAATACCCTGAGGCAAGTCTTACAGTCCATGAGAGAAGATTAAAATACTTTCAGAGAAGTTCCAGGACAAATTAGATTCCTTTTTTCTTCTGTTCGTTAATCTGCCTGGATCACTCTGCTTTGAGCCATAGAACGTTGCAATTCTGTCTGCCAAATTGGGTCAGAAAAGATGATTCGGGGTCTTTGCAGTTTACTGTACGGTGCCTGCAAAAGTTCCAGGCATAATAAAACATCTACTTCAGATACCTAAGTTGGGATTCCATTTCAATGGGCCAAGCTGAGGTATCTTGGATGGCTGCAGATAAATGAATGATGGTGATAGCTGGAAAAGATGATAGATGAGAAGCTGGTGCCATTGTTGGTCAATTTTTTTAGTCTTAATGCCACTTCAAGGAATAGCAAGGTTTCTGCTGAAGAAATCAAAAGACTGGATTGTGAAAAAAAAGTGGGGGGGGGGGGGAGAAAAGACACACAAAATGAAATATTATCCTTCTAAAATCCATTAGTAAGTTATACCACCCAGGATCCAAATTTCCCAAATGCAAGATAAACAAGCAAAGAATTGTCATAGTCTTTTAGTCATTTTTCAAACTGGTTTGTCAACAGCTCATTGCTTAGTTGTGAGTAAAGTACTGTTTTCTAAATTAAGAGTACACCAAGTATAACTTCACTGTTCAATTAGGTGAGCTAAGTCAATTCACTAATTATCTTCTAGGGCAGGGGTGTCAAAACTTGTGTCATCATGTGACGTATCGTGACCTTTCCCTTTGCTAAACCAGGCATGGCCAGCGTGTGATGCATCCTGCCCAATGGCTACAAGTTTGACAAGTTTCCACAAGTTCTAGGGGGTATTTTACTTCAGACACATTGGTGATGTGAAAAAAACTGGGAAAGGTGGGAGGAAAGAGAAGAGAATGAGCACCAGCAGGGTGGATGGACTCAATTACAGTAGCAATGGCTGCATCATTGGGAGATTTCAAGGAACAGGTTAGGGGTAGATCATAACAGAAAAAAAAACTATCATTGTGGTCACTAGGACTCAAAAACAACCCGAGAGCACATAATCATCAATCAATCAATCTAAAGAGTGCAATGCATGATTTCATCAATCCCAGTTGGTGAATGTAATGAAGTTCATCAGCTACTATTTTCCACCCATTATAAGAAATTCAATGCAGCAAAAATGCCCATGTGATATGCAGAATGTCTCGTCTTTTTGGTCCAGCCACCACCTCTCAAGTTTCACAATGATACAATTTGGTCTTGGGGCAAGAGAACAATGATTGTTCAATTATATTTTTGACTCCTGTATCCCTTATAGAGGGATAAGATATTGTTACTGCTTGTGTGACATATATGTCAATTCTTTCAGCTTTTCTCACATCATGTCAATTGGCTGCTACAATGTGGGCAAGACATGCAATAAATTAATTCTAGCTTTATATTATTTTATTTATGCATACACACATATACCAATGACTAATACAAACATTTAGGGGCACCAACCTTATGTATTCAGTTTCACCTGGTCAGCACAGATGAGAAATTTTTGGAGGTGTTCAGAACATTTGATTGAAGAACTCTGATTTGTCTTAAGGCACTCCTCAAATGCAGTAAATGGCTCAGCACAATCTCGGCGAATCTTCTGAACAATTGGGCTACAATAAAACTCCCATAGATTTATAAATAAGAAAAAAATGGACAAAGAACAGTGCAGGAACTTAGCAAGTTGCAGTGGTTACACACAGAAATGATATGAAGTCTACACGCAGGTAATGGAGCGAACATTCCTCAATTAATCAAAGCCAATTTCCCCACAAAGGCAAAACAGCACTCCAGCCCAAGGGAACTTACTGGGATGATGTACATTTGGCCATGTCAAGTTTGAGTTGGTGACAGTCCAGCTGCCAGGAAGAAGGGTTAGCAGCCACACACCGGCCATATTGCTCGGTTTCTTTGTGGCAGTACCGCAAGGTTATTTCCAGAGCTGCCTGCCTGTTGAGAGAGAGAGGCAAGTTTAAAAAAAAAAAAAAGCTGAATGTACACTCTGCCTTTCCACCACATAACGACAAAAAGAAATGCAAAAATGTTTAATAAAGCTTTACAGCATTATGAAAAACACATGGAAGTGGCCACTTCTGATTTAAACACTGTTCAGTAGCTAGCCCACTCATCAAAAACTTGCCAGAACACAATTGGTTTCCCCTCCGTTGGGACTGCAAAACTTAATTCTCTCTCTCTCTCTCTCTCTCTTTCTCACTCGAGCTATATTACACAGCCTTGTAACTTGCAGAGTTTCAAAGATAATGTATGTATTATTGCGTAAGTTTTCCGACATCATCGCCCACCATTTACTACCATGGGTTGTCAAGGTCACCAACTGAGTCAGGTTTAAACGGAGACCCAGCATGGCTGCTACTTGTGATGACACTGTATCATCACGTATGAAGTAGCAAGTACTGGAAATCCACTGCTAAAATGTCGCCATCTGCCGCTCTCCTGGTTTCGCAAACCGATCAGGTCTTCAGGCAACAAGTCACTGGGTTATGTGTACATTTATGTACAGTGATCCTGACGGTAAGTATTATGGATTGAAACCTCTACAGATGCAAATTAAGGACCAAGGAAAAAAGAAAAACGGAGTTTCCCCTTAGATCAGAAAAAGGGCTTTGGTGCAGAGAAAACACACTCACATGCTACACTCGACTCCGCAAAGCCACACTGGCTCCTTCCTTGTCCCCAACACGCATGTTCCTTCTCCACCACCGGGCCTCTTCTGCGCATGTTCAAACCAGCCGCGGCGGGGCGGAGCTTAAAACCCAGTCACCAGGACACGAGAGAACGCCTCACGGGTTTCGCGCACGCGCAGTTTGGAACGACGCGGTCGCTTCGCGGAGAGCCACGTGTATAGCTCATTCATAAAGGGGCGTGAGGTTGAAGCGTTGGCTCCACCGGCTTTGCGAAGGCGCGACGCATGCGCACTTTTAACGCCCAGGCCGGGAGTATGCTCGCTCAACGCGCTTCATTGGCGCCTACCCCGGAAGTGGAAGGAAGCGAGACCGAAGCGAGCCGGTGGCGGCGGCGGCGGCTCCCGGAAGAAGGATGGTGGCAACAGCGGAGGCCGGTCCCGGGCCGGGGCCGGGAGACGAGTTGGTGCAAGACGTGATTCCATATCGGAGGCGGTCGCGTCTGTTATGGGGGACGGTGTTGCCCTTCTGCGTCCTGTACCCGCTCTGGCTGTGGGTTTGGGGGGCGAGCGCCTTCGCCTGGGCTTGGGGGTCAGCCGCCGGCACCGAGACCCCTGAAGCTGCGCTTCTTTTCCTCGCCGCCATTGGGGTCGTCCACCTTCTCACGGCCTTAGCCGGCCTGTGGAGCGTCAACGTCCACTGCTTGCTCTACTGCTGTTGGGTCAGTCCCGCGCCTGGGGGACCACGCGGGAGAGGGGCACGGAATGGCGGTGGGCGGGGGTATCGCCTTTGCACAGACATTGGCATGGCTTTCTCTGCCTGGGGCTTCTGAGATCAGATCAGGGGAAGTGGGGAGAAGCAGTCTCCCACCCCCACACGCACCCCGAAGCTTTTCACAGGCTTTACAGGTGGTCCTCGACTTACAGCAGTACATTTGGTGACCGTTCGAAGTTACAACGGCACCGCAAACAGTGACATACGACCGTTTTTCACACTGATGACCATTGCAGCATCCCCATGGTCATGGGTGCTTTCCATTCAGATGCTTGACAGCTGAACTCGTATTTATGACCATTGCTGTGTTCAGGAGTTGCTTTGCAACCTTCCGACAAGCAAAGTCAACTGAGAACCCAGATTCATTTAATGACCATGTTACTAATTTAAAACTGCAGGGATCCACTTAATAAAATAAGGTGAGAAAAGTGGTAAAATGGGACAAATTCACTGAACAAATTTTTCACTGAACAAATTTTGGGCTCAATTGTAGTCGTCAGTTGAGGACTATCTGTACTTTTTTGAAGAGGTGTTGGTGCTCAGATATGTCTAGAGGGATTCCTTGCACGGGGGCTCTGGACTGACTGATAAGATGGCCAAACTTTGCACTTCTCTCCTGATGGGCAGTGCAAAGGTACCAGAGTCTTAAATCCAAATGCTGTTGAGACTGAAAGGTGAGAACAGCTGTAAAGCCTCATGGAGACACTGGGATTTTGCTTCTGTATTGTGCTGCTACTTTAGGTTTTGTTATGAAAACAAATACCACACTTGCTGAGGCATTGCTTTTGTTAAGCTTACTCTTGTTTAATGTCCTGACTGTAATTTTAATGTGCTCAAGTTACAATGAATAGCCTTCTTTTTGCATGTAAAGGCAGTTTATTCTACATACATAGATTGCTTATTTTGGAGTCTAGGAATGTAACAGAATGCAATAGGTAGTGGTCCTTTGAATTTTAATGAATGTAATTGCATTGGAAGTAAATCTGCTTGAGATTCTTTTGTTTAAACTCATTGATATGGATGGGATATTTTGGATTGCCCCTTTCCCTTTAAAAAAAATGAAGCTTTTTTTAATGGTTGCATTTTTTAAAAGAATTTTTAGTTTTAGTCAAGATAGTTTTATTTAACATATTTTTAATATTTTTGTTAACTAGTGGCTTCCTCCAAGGAAAATAGGCTTGAGATCCACCACCCCCCAGTACATTATTTTGAGAAGCTGTGGTTTCTTGATTTCCAAATGTGAGTGCTTGCTTATAAAAGGAAACAAGTAGTGATTCTATTAAAGTTTTGCACCTCTATGCAAAACAAAAGGGAAAATGTATCTGAGCACATCAGACATTTTCTTGGTTGAATTTGATTACCTATTGAATGACAATTTCTCATCTCTATTCCTTTTTAAAATTCTCTACAATATTTATCTTTCATGAACAATTGAGTATTCCCCAAATTTCCATTCTTGGAAGACATATTTTTCTCTGGAAGAAAATTGAGTTTTCCAGAGCCCATCAGTATCAGCATATATCCAGTTTGGAAATTACATAATAACTGATCAAACTATCACAGTGACAAAGAGACTTAAAAGTAGATTTCTAGTTTCTCTTTTTTTTTGGAAAATTAATATAAATATAAATGCTGCTTGTGATTTTGCTGTGTTAAAGCTTCATTGCAGTAGTGGTTGGAGAAAAAAAATTGTACAAGATAGGATGCTGGTTGTTCTTCTGGTAAAGGTATATCTAATTTCTGGTAAAGATTAGATAATGTCAGATCATAGGATGTTCTACTTTGGTACTCATGATAATAATTTAATTATATCTGCCTCTTTAACAGGAATTATATGACATTACTGTACTTTCCTTGTATTTACTTGCTGTCTTTAAAAGAGAATATGAAAAGGCTATAATTTACGGGTATATATTCAGTTTGTTTTCCAAAAAGTCCTAGTTTCAAAGTCACAGAGCAAAATCTGCCTATGATTGGAAAAGTAGTATTTATTGGAACGGCCAATATTGGTTAAAATGAATTGTTAGATTTCAGCAGTAGAACAACAGACCAACTGGAATCATAATCTGAATTTAGTAACTAGATGAAAGGAGTGTTTGCTTTTAACAAAGCATGTACCATAATAGAATGTAGCTAACAGTGACTATGATCTTAGGATAGGTTGATTCAAAGAAAGATTATGAAGCTGTAGCTTTCTGCCTCTTATTGTCATTTGGTGGTGTTCCTCAATTATTTTCTCACCGGTAACCTCCTGCATTGTTTAGAAGGTTTCTAAGCATTCCAGACAGGTCATTCTGCACAGTTCTTATTATATGCACGCCTAATGGAAGAAGCCTTCACTAAACTGTAACAAGCATCTACATGTTGCTTTGCACAGTTGCTTTCTAGAATTGATACATTGCCATGGTTCATTCATTTTAAGTATTAATATGTTCTGTGTCTGATTATTCCAGAAATGTCAAAGGTAAATTGCAGTCTTCCATTAGTTATAATACAAAATATTAAGCCAAGAAATTCTTCAAACCCCCAAGCAAAATCAGTCGAAGCAAAAATTAAGACTTTTTTTTTTTTTTTAATCAGACAGTGCATGCGATAAAGTCATGGGGTAATACTTGAAGCTCATTTGTTTAATGCCTGATGGACCTCTTTTGAGGAGAGCGGTTCAGAAATGAGACACAACTGTAGAAACAGTTTCTCCCTGATGCTACTCACTTAGCCCAGGGCAGTGGTGGCGAATCTTTTCGGCACTGAGTGCTGAAATGGGAACACGCGTGTGTGTGTGTACTGAAAACTGGAAGAGCAGCTCTCTGACACACTGTGTGGGAGCGCTGGCACGCGTGGCGTAGGTTTGCCATCACGGCCCAGGGGATGCTATCTTTGATGAACAAAGGAGGGAAACTACAGGGCTTCTTTGCAAGTGGCATGATTAATGAATCCTACAAAATGAATGCATTATTTAAATTTCTACTATTCAGAGTGAAACTTCTAAAGTAACTGGTATGGTAATTCATTACAGCTCAGTGGAAATAGTCAGTGAAAATTTTTGTATATACGTATACAAACAATGCAATTTGTATATGTATATTAATGAAATATTACAGTGAAAAGAATCTGCTTTAAATGTATGGTTAACAAAATTGCAAAGTCGTAATAAAAAGAAAAAATGTAAAGAAAAAAATTCTCCAGGATTTATCTTATTTTAGCATTGCTATGATCACATTCATTTCACGTAGCTGCATCAAATTTTTGCTCTACTGTAATGAGCCTCTTTCTAATCATGTACTTTCTTTTGACAGCATCTTTTTCTATTTTGCACACACAAAGATTAACAGTGTCTAAAACTTCAAGTGCAACTGCATGTGTTTTCTAGCCTTGTATTAACTGAATTTTGGGTGTGTTAAACATGATTTGATACCAATTTATGATTCACATTTAAACTGAATATTGCATTATTCAGACACACTAATTGCAACCAACCTATTTCAAGTTTAGATAAAACCAGTACAATTAATACAAATGTAGCTTTACCCCAAGTGCAGCTGTTTCCTCTCTCTTGTGGAGAAAATACTAAATATTGCTTGATTTGATCCAAGTTCTAAAGACTGATTGTTCAAACTATTTGTCTTTCAGGTGCGCAATCCAAGGAAAGCCACCTTGGCCAAAGTTGTGCCAACTCCAAATAATGGCTCCGCAGAACTGGTATCACTCCACCGAGATCAGGTGAGAAATTAAATAATGGTGTTAAATTGAGAACAGTTTCTTTTTCTCATCAATTTGTTATTATCTCACTGCCATTTGCAGATTTTGACAGTACTTTGTGCAGGAAAAAAAAAAGATATCGAAATGTGGATCTGATCTCAAGTAAGATAGGAATGTGTACTTAATGGCTTGGATCCTGAATTCTCTTCACAAAAAAAGCTTATTTCAACCATCAAAGGATTTCTAATTTAAGGGAAGGAATACCTCACTATCCTACTTTCCTTTAAGATTCCTTCCCATCTGTAACACTTGCCTCAACAGATCACAATTGCAGTACCTACCATACTACTGGAACAATATTCTAGTGGTACCATGAGTTCTAAGTGAGAAAGATGTGAAAATGTATCTCCCCACTTTTCCAGTGATATTCTCTTGCCAACAGATACAAACATTTGCTTTTACAAAAATTAAATCTATTTGTGACTAGCAGCTTTATTCTTTTTAAAACTGGGTTGTATCCCTTGCTGTAATGTTTATGTTTGCCTTGGCCTGTTGTAGCAGGGAGACCAGTGAGCAGCTTCCTCATAGTGTATCACAATGGCAGAAATCTCCAAACCGGCTCCATGTGCACAGAACGTTAATTTGTGTGTCCTTTCTAGGGAGAAGATGGAGAGGAGATTCTTTCCTTTGAATTTCAAAAAATCAAATACTTTTGTGAGCTAAGTGAAAGCAAAAAATTCCTTCCTGTGGCATTTCCTGTGGAACACCCACTGCAGTATTATCAGAATGCTCGTGGCTACCAGGAAGATAAAGAAATCAAAGCAGCAGAAAAAAAATACGGCACCAACAAGTAAGTGGGACAAATATTTATCTGTAATATTTATCATAAACCTCTTAAGACAGGAATATCTAAGCTCTTGACTACTGACTATTCAATTTAATTAGTGTATAGATATTGACAGCGTGTTGGTGATTTATTACCTAGTATTGATTGCCATATGGAAGAGAAGTTTCTAGTTAATAATTCACAATAGCAAAAAATAAATGAAATATTTTATTGCTTCTTACTGCACTTCTTCATTAAGCTGATGTGTTGCCTTTCCACATTTCCATCTATCTACATTAAAGTATATATCTGCCAAACATTTTCCCCTAACACTGACTTACAGTTCTATCATTTGTAAATTAACTAAGCTGAATGTAGATATTTAGCAGCCATGAGAGTAATTGCTCTCTATCTTGCCAAGATCACTTTTATTCCAATCTTATTTCCATTGCATGAGGTGGGTCTACGCCAACTCTCCACGGCCAACTTTTGGTCAACTCGCTTTGGCCAACTCATTACGGAAACTCACGATAGCCAACTCGCCACGGGACAAGAGTTATATTAATATTGAAGAAATAGTGGAAAAGAATCCTTTAAGAAAGGATGCCAAAGGAGAGATAAAATGAAATGTGCATGACAAAAATTAAAATATTTTTAAATTATTTTAAATAATTAAATTGGACTGTTGAATTGTCCTGCAGCAAGTTGGCCATGGTGAGTTGTCCCGCGGTGAGTTGGCTGTGGCGAGTTGGCCACACTGAATTGGCCATGGCGAGTTGGCCAAAGCAAGTTGTCCCATTCCAGTATGAGGTTGCATAAATCCTGAGCCCATTTTTATTCATTTTCCTGCCTTTCAACATTCCAAATAACCCATCTTTCCATCCTGTATGTGGAGGAATTTGTGGAAGAAAGTTCTTCACTTCGTTCATCCATCCCCTTATTACAAGCTGTTTTATCCCATTTAAAGACCCACTGTGTTCAGGCATGCCTTTGTAATTAAAAAAAAATTAGCTCTCTCAAAGGGTATAGATCTGCTTTCCTTAGCCAACTGTAGACACAATTTATCCCTTTATTGCCACTTTAATAACTATAATTTTCTCATCTTAAAGGCTAAAGCAAAACAAAAAAACCAAAACCCCTCAGTTGTCACAGCTGTATCCCAGTTTTCCTAAACTTGGCACTTTCAAAGTATTCTTAATTAATTAATTAATTAGTTTTTGTTCTTACCCAGCATGCCGAATGTTGATGTGGACTGGGGATATGCCAGGATTTTCAGCCACAATGTATATGAAGGTATCAGATTAGCCAGGGCTGCAGGAACAAATCAGTAATGCAATTACATCACCCAGTAGGAAGAACTCAGTATCTGTCAGGAAAACTAAAACGGCAATTCTTGTTTTTCCTAATTATTTAATTATAGTTATTTCATTAAGTATTGATAATTATCCACTGATGGTAAAAATTGGGGGTCTGACAATGACAACTAAGGAGCAGTCCTGGTTAAGTAGTGCCTGAAGTTTTAAAGTTCTGAGTTTTGAAGGACATTTGATGAAGCCAAAGTGAAAAGAGAAGCGAGCGAGAAATGGGTAAAGAAAATGAAACCTTCAGGATCCGAAGCAGAAGTAGAGAATCTGTGATCCTCTTGACAACGTTGTCATATCTCCCAGAATACGGAAGGTTAAATGCAGCAGAACCGAAAGTTTTGCAAATTGAGTGGGCTCAAGAAAGGGCGAGTGCTAAAATGAACAAGGATTCTGCTTTTCACACAGGGCAGAAATGGTTGTGCCAGAATTCCTAGAACTCTTCAAAGAGAGAGCAACAGCTCCTTTCTTCGTCTTTCAGGTAACAAAAGCACAACATCAAGTGTCTTTCTTTTCTTTTTTGCTATTTGGTCTGTTTCTTAAATTGACAAAGGGGTAAGCAAAATGCTGCTGTCATTCAAAGCTGTTGATTCCCAGATCATTATGAGTTGCAAGCTTTTGGTTTATGCAATTGGCTGGCTGGTATGGACTTGTTCAGACATCCTCAGCAAAGGAAGTGGAAATATTAATGTTTTATGTTTATATAAACAGTTCATTGTGGCTCCTAGCTTCCCAAAAGTTGCTGAACTGTGTGATCCCTAAAATCCTTTGATTCTGTTTTTCACAGGTATTCTGTGTGGGTCTGTGGTGCCTGGATGAATACTGGTATTATAGCGTCTTCACTCTTTCCATGCTGGTAGCTTTTGAAGCATCCCTTGTCCAGCAACAAATGAGGAACATGTCTGAGATCCGAAAAATGGGTAACAAACCCTACATGATCCAGGTAAGAAAGAGCAAAAGATGATGAGATTCAAGTAAAACTTGAAAGCTCCAGTGCTGCTGTCTCCTCCTCCTCCTCCCCCTCCCTCCTCCCATCTGCAGAGATTCTAATGAACTGTTAGCTTTCAGAATACTGGAGGTCCCATCGCTCGGGGTGATGTGAATAACAGTTAGTTGCTGTACTTGTTAGAAAGAAGAGCTGTCAGGGAAAGCAGAGTGGTTGATATGTGGGAATTTCAATAGGACAGGAGCAGTTGCCAGAACCTTAGAAGCTAAGATAGAAAGGTGCTTAATTATCAATATCTTTTGTATTTGTCATTCAAATCTGTACATTTTCCTCCCCTTCCAGTATTCCCTGGCTTCTAAGGCGTCTCTTTCCATTTTTCTTGGCCTTGTAAAATGTATTGGTTTCTTCCGGGAAAGCAATGATTAAATTTTGAATAAATCTAGGAACAGGCTAAATTTACAAAGAAAGTGTATATTCATTCCACCCATTTTCTACTCTTACATTACATTATTTTTATTCTTTTGGTTAAATGTATCATGAAAGTTACATAGGCGGGTATTGCTTCTCCAGAGCCACTTCAATCCTGCCCGAGGATCAAAAATATTATTTTGCTGTCTCTTTATGTTTCAGGTTTACAGAAACAGGAAGTGGCGGCCAATTTCTAGTGATGAGATCATTCCAGGGGACATTGTTTCAGTCGGTAATAGAGGTTCCTTACTTGTTGCAAATAAACTACCTACCCTTTTCTATTTCAAAGGGTTTTTGGCTTTTGTCTGTATTCGGATACTCCTATATCTCAGTAAAACTGCCAGGTATCGAATGAGGATTAGGGCAGAAAGAAGTCTGTCCAGATCTGTGAGGCTACATGTTCTGATGTAAGCTGAACTTAGGCTAATATTGTTACTGAGAGGAAGAACTTGCTAGTAAAAATGTTGCTTTTATGTCAAAAACTGTACTGAAGGTTTCCCCCACCCCCCACACCCCGGTCATTCCTTGTGTAATTTTCCTTGTGAACTTGCAGAAGGTAGCATAGAAGAGGCAGAAAACATTTGGGTCTCATTGGAGAGACTCAGGAAGGCATATAACATACTAGCAAAACAGGATTGATATGCCAACAACCTTTTCTTGCTGTTCAATGAGAAAATCATCCTTCATTGGTGCTGCCTAGACAGGCTGAGCTCCACTAAGATGAGGAAGGAAGAACAGCTTGCAAGTCCTTCACAATTCTTAATCTAGATCCTGACTAAGTCCATTTTTTCCTCTCAACTCCTTTCTGAGCATTCAACTTTTTTATTCCAGGCCGCTCTCCCCATGAAAACCTTGTACCATGTGACATGTTGCTGCTACGAGGAAGGTGTATTGTAGACGAAGCCATGTTGACCGGAGAGTCAGTCCCTCAAATGAAGGTTTGTGTCAGGGTTCCAAGCAATAGACCTATAGAAAGCAAAACTCTGAGGTGGGTAGGTTCCTCAAAGAATAGCTTTATTGGATATCTCATATTGGCATGTATCTGGTGAAAACCTATTCTGAAAGCTTCTGTGGTTTTCACTAATTAAAAGTTTGTAACTTTCTCAAAACAATCAGTCATATGGTCCAATCATGGCACTGTCTGGTTGCCTGGTGACATCACTCCGTCTTCCTCTACCCAGGTGTGAGGATGTCCTTGGTTCCCAAGAGGAAGTATTTTGTTTTGACTACAAAACCCCAGCTCTTTAAAATCCCCCCTCTCTATCCTTCAGCTCCAGTGTGGCAATACTAAAGCATCCAAGATAGCTTCAGTCAGATCAGCTCCAAGATTGACAGTTTGCCTATTAGTGACTATAATTTGGTCAAGTAGTGTTGTCAGAATGCCATGCTGTACAAGCTGTTTCCTTGACCTAGAAATGGAGTCAGGATAAAGGGGAAAGAATGAAGTCAGGTAGACTGCAAGAATCATTGTAAAAGTGAAGAGAGAGAAGGAAAGAGACTAAACAATGATTTTGCACAAGTGTAAAGTATGTATCGAAGGAAGATTATGAAGAAGTACCTTCTGATATTGGAAGAACCAATGTTGCCTATTGGTTGAAGGTGGGGAAATGACTAGGTTATATTCTTTCACGCAGAGAGAGGAATTATTAAAACAAGGATAACTGCTAAATGTAATTACATTTAATTAGCTAAATGTAATTGAAATAATTGAGAATGCTGGATGATAGATAAATGGGATGGTTGTAATGCACAATTGTAATAAATAGGAGAAAGTATGTTGGCATTTCATTGCTCGTTTCTCATTGCAATTGAAATTAAAGTGAAAAATAGATTAAAATAGTTATTTCTCATCTTTACTTTTAAATATTCATACAGAATGGCATACATTAAGGAAAAATGCACAAAATACCCAAAACTGATACATCAGTAAAAATGTTTTTATATTAAATAATATTAAATATCAGAACATCCTCCCGCCACATATATTAAAAATTCTTCATCTCCCCATCTTGCATCTCTCCATCTCTTCCAATTTTATAATGTTCTACATTCTTAAATTTTTCATCTTAAATTATTCGGGTTTAATGTTTTATTATTTTGTTGTGTTGATTAAATTGTACACCGTTTAATTCCCCTCTCTTAGGGAGGTGGCAAGTTAAAAAGTTCATTTTTATATATAAAAGCTGATCAAAGTAGAAAAGTTCAGACTCTCTTTGTATTGCTGTTTCCCCATGGAACTTAAAAATTATGCTTTGCTTTAAATCATAATCTCCCTGATTCTGGGACCAACTGTCATTTGAATAAGGATAATTATTTTATTCTAGAAAATATGTGATTTGTGTAAGCAAAAATATAAAGAGAATTCAGCAAGGATTGGCTGCTTACAACTCTGCCTATCTCAGCAAATTTTGTGTTATTCGCTTATTGTTATTCGCTTCTGTTTTGTCCTACAGGAGCCAGTTGAGGATTTGGATCCTGATAATGTCCTGGATATGCAAGCGGATTCCAGGTTGCATGTCATTTTCGGGGGAACAAAAGTTGTGCAGCATATTCCACCACAAAAAGCCAGTACTGGCCTGAAACGTATGTAGCTACCAAAACTAGTGTGAACAAAATTGGGAGCATGGACAAGGGAAGAGATGGGGGGGTGGTCAATAAATTATAATTTCCCTTAGAAAAACATTTTTCTAGAATATTGTACTCATATACTGCTTCTCAGATCACTTTTGTCAGATTCTGAGAAAGGGTAGTGCAACACATTGACTGAATTTACTGATACAGCTAGTCCAAGCAGGCTCTTTTCTTCAACTTATAAGTTCTGCCTTTTTCATTTGATATATGATGACTTTTTAAAATTTTGCATAACTGCCATAGTGTTCACCTTTGCTGGGGGGGGGGTGTTTATCCAAATTCCCCATTTAAACTTTATAGAGCTGTTTTATAGAAATATACAATATTTTCCTTTCTCCCTTTTGCAGCTGTTGATAATGGGTGTGTGGCCTATGTTCTGAGGACAGGCTTTAATACTTCTCAGGTAAGAACCTCTGTGCTTTTGCGTGAAAGCAGGCATGCGCCTTCATCCTGGGGTTCATTTCTCCAGCTCAAGAAGCAAAACTTGTAATTCAGAGCTCATGATTCTGTCTGATTAACTTACAAATCTAAGACATAGTACTACCCAAAGTCCTTTAAAAATAGAACTCAAAGCAAAGATGAAATTGTGACGGTGTGATTGCTCTTTATTTTAAAGAAAGCCCAATTGTCTGAATAAATATGGAACAGTTTTCAAGTCTTCCATCTGCTTTCTACTATTCTGTGTTATTTATGTTTAATTTGAGGCTTTTTAAATTCCTAAACCTTAATAAAATGTTTCTTTAAACATTAGGGTTTTAAGGGAGTGGTTAGATTTGCTGACAGGGTTTTGATAGCCAAAGTACATTGACTTTTTTTGAGGGGGGGCATAATACTGCAGGGAAGGAAATTCCACAATTCCGTGAGTTGCAGTTCAATATGTCTACAGTACTCTAAAATGGGGAACACTTATGGTATTGATGTTATTATAAAACTTTCATTATAGTATTTTGTTTTTAATATTTAAATCTATTGCTTAACTATGTATTTAATTGTTTTAGATATATTATTCAGTTAGAATGTACCAAGCAAAATCGGATTGGGTATTTTAAAGATTAATTTGATTAATTTAGTGGGGAGATAGAAAGGCATCATACTCTGATTAGTGATTTCAGGAGAAATTTCTTTCTTTTTAAAAGGAATGAGACAAAGATACAATAGAGAATGGACAAAGATATAAATATAATGACTCAAATTAAGATGATTAATTAAGATAGAATCAAGAAGAGTGAAATATGTGGAGAAGTTAATATAGAAGACTTAGAATGGTAAATAAAATAAGTAATGATATGTAAGATGAGCCTGAATATAATTGAAGTCCATGAAAAGAGAGATACCTGGGTCCAAGTTACTTTCCAAAAAGATCTTTTTTATGTTTTGTGTGTTGTGTGTATATGTTGTTTTTTTGGGGGGAGAATTAATAAAACCTTGTAGAAATTTAAGAATAATGGTAACTAAGTCAGAAAGAAGTAGATGAAATAATAATAATAAAACTGAATAAGAGTAAAGAGAAATAAAGGGAAATTGGATAAGAGGTTTTTGTATGTTTATATGGAAATGGTTTAAAACAGAATTATAGTTTATCTGATTTGTTAAATTTATAATGGAAAAAGGTTTAAACATGTAATGGATAATGATGACTTGTGTGTTTTGAAAATTAATAAAACTTGTTTTAATAAAATGGGGAACACTTCTCTAGATATTAGTCACATTTTTTGTTCTATTCTGTCAATAATTTCTCTGAAGTAGCAGACTGATTATTCTTCCTCTCTCTGTCTTAGGGGAAGCTCTTACGTACAATCCTCTTCGGGGTGAAACGGGTAACTGCCAACAATTTGGAAACTTTCATCTTCATTCTTTTTCTCCTTGTCTTTGCCATTGCTGCTGCAGCCTACGTATGGATCGAAGGTAAATTTGGGCCTCTGTAATAAAGAAGAGAATATATAGCATCAGTAGGAATGGCAAGTGTGTTGATGAGGTACAAAAAGGGATACTCAATTAGAATGGCTGCATTATTAAAGAGATAGGTGTCTTATTGATTTGGTTGCTTTATGGAAGAGATTGGTTGTTGTTTGTTGGATTCCACAGCATTGTAGCACATCCTTGTACTAAAGAGCAAGAAGGAATTTTAAAAAGAAACAATATTCTTGATACATTTCAAGATTGATTATCGAGGGAAAAAATTCAGTTGTTTATTCTTCAAAAGGTTCAGTATCATGCAGATATTCAGTAGATAGTCTGTAGATTGAGGTCAGAAGATACTTGATTTCCCCTCATGTACTTATAGTTTCATTGTGCCCTAGCATGTGTTCTGGGACTTAATCATCTTAGTGAATTGTGCAGCCATGATATGCAAATGTGTATCTCTTGTTTCTCTTTCCAAGGCACTAAAGACCCCAGCAGGAACCGTTACAAGCTCTTTCTGGAATGTACTTTAATACTAACCTCGGTTGTTCCCCCTGAACTTCCCATTGAGCTTTCCTTAGCCGTCAACACCTCACTCATTGCTCTTGCCAAATTATGTAAGTTCCAAGACTCATGGGAGAATGAGACTGCAAACTTTGAAAGTGTTAAAAGTTTTAAAGACAATGATATTTGTGCTTCTGGGAAACACCCGTCTTTTATACTAATTCTTTTGCTTATTGACTTGATTGGCTGGGACATTGTGGTTTGTGATACTATAGCCTTAAATGTAAAAAAATGTGGTTTGTAAAACTTAGCAAACTGTAAAGAGCTTTCAAGTATTTCCATTTAAATCATGAGTCTCGAGCCAAACTTCCAAAACTTCAAAAAGGATTTATTGGGAGTTAAAAAGTCCGGCACTGCCTGGGTGTAGCCGACTCTGAGACACATAATTCATTGTCACCCTCGACCCTGGGTTTTCCCCCACCTCCTGGGTGTATCATAATTCATATTCTCCAATGGGACACATCCATAGCCAAGAGTCATCAATCATGCTCTCCAGTTAGAATTTTGTGTGGCAGAAACTTTGGTCAGCTAGTTACTATTTTTGAAAACATTTATGGAATGCATTTTTGGTTTGTAAGCTGCCACACTGCTCCCCCCTCCCTTTCTGTTGTCAACTCTAAAAAGAACAAAAAAATATTTTATGAGTTGACATTCTTCTCTGCTCAATTCCTTCTTTCATTTTTGGGGAATCGAAATCGTACTAGCCATAATTTTCAGTTTGTCTTATGTGGTGGCCTGGGTTCATTCAGATATATAAGGCGGAGCTATTTTTAAATTTGTAAATACAATGTGAATGAGGGGGGAGTGGATAGAGGGTATTTATAAAAAGTAAAGAAACATCAGATTTTTATTATTGCACGCTCACCCATATCTGTCTTTTGTCTCTTGCAGATGTTTATTGCACAGAGCCATTCCGCATCCCCTTTGCGGGCAAGGTCCAGATTTGCTGCTTTGATAAAACTGGCACACTCACCAGTGACAACCTTGTGGTGAGAGGTGTGGCTGGGCTTAGGTAAATCCAGGCTGAGGGAAGCAAAGTTGTTTGGAATTTATTTCTGCTCCATTGACTTGCCCACGGTTTCCTTTTCGTAGTTTTTGTTGTTTCCTGATGCTAAAGAGATCATAAAGAGATAGGATCACAGGAATTAGTTGTGTTTAAGTTGGGAGCCAATTGTTTGAGGCTGTGGCCTTTTGATCTTATTGTAGAGAGGGGAAAGAAGTGACACCTGTGTCGGACATTCCAGTTGAGACGCATCGGGTCATTGCCACATGTCATTCCTTGATGCAGCTGGATGATGGGACACTGGTGGGTGACCCACTGGAGAAAGCCATGCTAACTGCTGTGGAATGGACTCTGACAAAAGGTAGGCTGGATTAGCTCCTGGGTGCCCTAAAGCAGCTTTTCCTGCTCTCTGTTTTTATAAGACCCACCGGCATTTTACAGAAACATGGTAGATTTTCTGAGTTGCAAGGAACTAAGAATGTAAATGCCCATATCTGTTCTATGCTAACAGACTTCATTTGGGCAGTATACAGAGAATTATGTCTCAAACATGCAAAATAACTTGTTTTTGTTAATGGGTTGTTTGCACTTTAGTTGTTGGAATTTATTAATTTTAATCCTACTTTATCAGCACAGAGTCACTTTGTAAACTCAGTGGCCACGTAAATGGTAACTGGGAAAGGCACAGTAGGTGGACCTTGAACATAATATCCCATTGAGTTATATCCATGGTGAGCTTTCCCCTGGCAAGAAAAACAAGCAGAAGAAATGCTTGCTATCTAAATGGTGTACTTGATGGGTCCTGTGTTAAAAGTAACTCCGAAAGCAAGTTTTCAAGATTTAAGAGATGCCCACAAAAGTACAGTTGCCTGTTCAAGTATCTGTTATTGTAATAGCTGTTTGAGCTCAACATTATATCTTTCCTACTTTCCCTTTACAAGTTTTTAATGAATTAAAAAAAACAAAACCTCTTCCTTAATTTTATGCCACAAGATCCCTTCCTCTGGAATGTATTATTGCTGAGAACCAAATCAGATATGGAATTCTGATCCTAGTCGATTTAGACATATTTCACAGTTTTATTATCAAAAAAATAAAAACAAACCTTTTCTCTATCTCTTTCCTTATGCAAAAAAAGGGTTTTGCAATGTAAGTGAACCAACACATGGAGCTGTATGGTTTTCCCAATATAGGTGTGTACATTGCAAAACATCACATCTATCACAACCAGTTCACCTTGGGGAATATTCAAATCACCAGTTGCACACCCTTCTCCCTTATTATAATGGAGCTAGCAATATCACTCTAGCAAAACCTACTGATTTAAATTTCCTGCTGATCATGTGGTTGTCCTTAGAATGCCTCCACATTTGCCTCTTTTTTTTCTTTTCTTTTTCTTTTTGAGGGAGGGTGGGTATGTGCCCTTAAGTCCGTTTTTGAATCCTAATGACTGCCTGTAGATTTCTTGGCCATGTTTTTCAGAATTGGTTTGCCCTTGTCTCCTTCCTAGGGCTAAAAAAAAGTGTGGCTAGCTCAAGGTCACTCAAGCTGGCTTTGCGCCCAAGGCAGGACTAGAACTCAAGATGTTGTGGTTTCTAAACTGATGCCTTAACCACTACACCAAATTCTATGGATCGCTGCCTGCATTCCTACCGCTCTTGATTCTGGAGAGTCCGCAGCACACTGAATGTGTTTGATGGGTCTGGGATGCCCAGTCTCTGGGAGCACCTCTGCTCCTTTAAAGGGATTCCATGATAGGGTCCCATGGTTGAAGAAGGGGAGAAGGTGTGCTCCTGACATTTGGATAAACGGTACAAAAAAGGGGCTCCTTTTGTCTCCAAACCCTCCCTCCCCTACCCCGGAATCCAAAGGGAAGGTTACCGCTTGCAATGTTGAACCCTTTCAGGATTTCCCGATCTCTTTGTTTCCAGATGAGAAAGTTTTCCCCCGAAGTATTAAAACTCAGGGACTGAAAATTCACCAGCGCTTTCATTTTGCCAGTGCCCTGAAAAGAATGTCGGTCTTGGCTTCCTATGAGAAAGTCGGATCCACTGATCTGTGTTACATTGCCACTGTGAAAGGGGCCCCGGAGATGCTGCATAAAATGGTGAGCTCTTGTCTGCAAATTCCTTCCCTGTGGGCATGTTGTTGTGGTGGTGGTTTTCAAAGGCGGCTGTAAGGGATTTCAAAATACATGAAACAGTATATACATTTCAATAAACATTTTTTTGTTTCAAGTTGTGAATGGGCCAGGACAGAATAGAATGAGCTGGAAGGAACCTTGAAAGTTTTCTAGTTCATCCCCTTGCTCAAATAGGAGACTTTATACCCATGATGGCGGACCTATGGTACGCGTGCCGGAAGTGGCATGCAGAACCACTTCTGCCGGCACGCGAGAGGTCGCCTGGAAGAGGTCCACTGCGCATGTGCGCACGCACCACCGCCCAACAGCTGATTGTCGGGTATCTGGTATGCATGTGTGGGAGGTGCGTGTGTGGGGGTCTTGCACACATGTGCAGAGATGTGCGGCGTGCGGAGGTCTTGCACGCATGTGCAGTGGAGGTAGGGCAGCTCGCATTGCCTTCTGGGTGCTGGCTTATACATGCAGTTTTCGGTACAGGAGCCGAAAAAGGTTAGCCACCACTGTTCTATACCAGAGCTGTCAAACTCCCAGCTCCCAGGCCAGATGCATCACGTGTTGGCCACGCCCACACCTAGTTGAGCGAAGGGGGGGAAAGTCCTGATATGTCACGTGACACCGCCATGACATCGTGAGTTTGACACCCTTGCTCTATACCATTTCAGACAAGTGGCTGTCCAGTCTCTTCTGGAAAGCCTCCAAATGAATTGATTAATTATTAACCAGTGGAAAAATTAATGGGATTTAATTAATTACACGCCCATGAAATTGATGCCTCAAACGCATGCAAATCTGAGTTGCTTTGGCATGGGAGATTCTTAACGGCTTGAATAGCTGCACAAAGAAAGCTTGCATTTGTTGCATGCGCCTAATTGTTGATGATACTTTCGTTGGTCAGACCAAATAGGGTTGGGAAAGAAAACTCCACCTATAGCCTTGCCACATACAAGTGGAGAAAGCTGTGTAATTACTGCAGAAAATTACAGCGTGTACATTTCACCTCCACCCATGTTTCCGTTTGGATGGTCATCCGTTTTAATTGTGAGAACATTTTTCCAAGTCTTGCAAAATATTTTTTTAGAATACTGTGATGTAATATTAGATGGGAACAGAGTGAGAAGAAAGTCTTGGCTTTACTGACCAGATTTGGAATGTGATTGCAAGTAAGTTAAGAGTTGCATTCAACGATCAGCTGTGCTGCAATACTCTGGAAAGGAGAATAAGATGGAGGCAGTGTTCTGTTGCTGGTTACTCCAGTATCTGATTTGCTATGATGACTCTTAACTTGAATAAACTATGAATAAATCTTCATATGCTTTATATTCTGCCTTTCTACCTCAGTTAAATGCAACTTCCTTAGCTACTGAGAGACGAATCCTTCATAAAGTTGATAATGCCTTTTCATAAAGCCAACTAAACTAGTGTCTGTTGCAAGTGGTTTTTTTTTTAAAGAGGACATAATGATAATGTTGTATTCTATTATATTTATTAAAATGCGTAGTCGCTTTTCAGGACCAGACTTTTTTTTTCAGAACAGGGTAGACTAGTTAAGAAACAGTGATCCGAGTGTCACAAGGCTTATTTTTCAGGGTTAGCTGAAAGGATGTAGATTGGTGTTCTGTTAAACGCGCCTATGATCCACAGGCTGATAAAGGTAGACCTTGACTTATGACAGGTCTTGCATTTACAACCCTCACAGCATCCCAACCATGCAATGTCCCAGGATCTTGTGATCACGATTTGCAACAACTTTCCCAGTCAGCTTCTGACAAGCAAAGTCAATCAGGGAAAGCCAGATTCGCTTAACAGCTGTGACGTTTTACTTAACAACCATGGCAAAAAAATAAAAAGGTAAAATCAGGTGCCAACTTGCTTCCTTTTCTTACCAGCAGAAATTCTCGTCCCAATTGTTGTGGTTGCAAGTCGAGGACAATCTGCATTTCTCCATTTGATCAGTTAACTCCTATTTTGTATGGTAAAGCAGAGCAGGTACCTCCAACACTCCTGGTGCCCTCCAGCTATGTTAGGACTATTGCACCAGTATCCTCAACCATAATCATTGGCTGCAAATTTGGCAGCCATAATGCCAACCTACCCAGAAGGATGCCTGTTTGGAGCAATATAACATTGGCTAAATCTTTTTTTTTTTTTTGTCTGTGTGTCCAGTCCGGAGGACCCTGAACTTCCAGCACATGCTGGAAGTCTCTTTTGCATCCCATAGTGACGTGTGCCTTTCCTATGTGAACGCAAATGCGAGTTGGCTTCGTGATTTTCCTTTTCAGCAGTCTTTTATTGTAATGGTTGCTGTCTTTTTGTGCAGTTCTCTCAGTGTCCAAGTACCTATGACGCTATTCACACAGAGATATCACGTGAGGGAGCCAGAGTTTTGGCCCTTGGCTACAAAGAATTGGGGCACCTCACTCATCAGCAGGTAAGCTTCAAATCTTCCCCCACAGCTCGTATGTGCCGTAAGACAGTGATCCCCAACCTTTTTATGCGCGGCCCGGTACCGGCATCAGCTGGGCGCTGCCATTTTTTGATGAAAAGTGCTTCGGTGACCTCACGGAAGCACTTTTCATCAAATAATGGCGGCATAAGCGCTCGTGAGCTTTTCCGGGTAGAAATGGCTTTCTACCTGGAAAAGCTCACCGGAAGCGCAGCCGCCTATCTTTTTGATGAAAAAGTGCTTCCGGTGAGCTTTCTACCCGGAAAAGCTCACCGGAAGCACTTTTTCATC
The DNA here is from genome assembly GCF_049901735.1 of Notechis scutatus. Lineage (NCBI taxonomy): Eukaryota > Metazoa > Chordata > Lepidosauria > Squamata > Elapidae > Notechis > Notechis scutatus. The sequence continues at coordinate 148,043,896 of NC_142010.1, forward strand.
AAAAAGATGGCGCCAGCAACCAGCGCCCAGTAGGACTTGTTCCGCGGACCGGTACCAGTCCGCGGACCGGTGGTTGGGGACCCCTGCCGTAAGATACATCGGTGCTCCGGGAGATACAATCAATGAATGATAGTGGGACTAACTCAATAGTCCCTTTAGATTTATAGGTAATGGCTTACATGCTCCTTTTTTTAAGCGGGGTATTCTTTCCATTTACTTCACACTTGGGGGGAGGGGGGAGACCAATGGGAACGACCACCTTAACTGTGAATTGTTCCATTTTCTTCTTGGTAGCAAACCACCCTCTGCATATTCTGAAGGTCTCATTGAAGACAGAGAGAAGAGTAAAGCCTGTCGGTGCCTCCTTTCTTAGCGCGAAGCCCAACCTCTCTCCTCTAATCGGGGGAAAGAACTACAGAATTCTAAATAAGCAGGGGGGAGGCCACTTCTCATTCATGTGGCAAAATCCTGCTTTTGAGGGGCAGGTGGGGGTGGTGGCTTAGGCAGTATTGTGATCAGTGGTGGGATTCATCCAGTTTGTACTGGTTCGAATGAAGGGATTGTTAAATTACCCCACCCTCGCTATCCAAGTCGATCCACTGCATTGCAATGGAGAAACAGGCAAGGGAAGGAGGCGGCTGCTTTCGTCCTTCCCTTGTGCTGGCCGCTCCATTTCCTGTTTCTCCATTGTAGCGCAGCTCCCAGGACCCACTTTGATAGCCGTGGTGGTGTGGTGGTGGTAATTTTAACAACCAGTTTCCCCAGGGTCAGGTTGGTTGTCATGGGAGGCTCATCCTGCAGGTGCGGTGGAGATGGGCCATGCCTCCTACAACAGTCAAACTGACAACAGACAAACCGGTTGTTAAATTATTTGAATCCCACGACCGATTGTGATGTTGCTGTACTCAAAAGGCCAGTGGCACAGTTGCCACTTGGAAAATTGCTCTGGTGCATGAGGCAACGGAGAGGGTGAGGGAATTAGAAAGAGCCCAATTGGGAAAAATAATAAGCTGTAGAAGTGCAGGCAACATGGCCTTGGATAGCAAAGCCTTTCTTAAGGGCAGCGGGTACGGTCTGCTGTTGCTATAGACCAGACAGCAAGCAACAGGGAGAAAAGCAAGCAAAGAAAAAGCATGAATAGAGCAAATGGTGTGAATTAGCTTCCTCAGTGTGATAAGAATGTTCTGTGATATGAACCCTCCTAAATTGCGATGCACTGCAAAGTTTAGACTGAGAACTAAACCTGAGGACAGATGGTTTCCAGTGGATTTAAGGAGCAGAGGATAAACTAGAGAAAAGCAGGAGTGGGGAAAGGGGGCAGTTGTATTGGAATGGGTTGTTCTAGGAAGAGGGCCTATTGGCAGAGGTTGTATTCATGCATTATGTTGTGTGGTTTGCTTTGTTGAATTAAAAAAAGCACATTGGTTATTTCATGGGATGCAGTAGGCCCAAATCAATAATCAATTTGAAATCAAGGCCGACTTAGGTATATTATTAACTCAGGACAAACATGGAATGAAAGTAGAGTCATAAAACATGAAAGTCATAAAGATGTTGGAGTATGGAGGAAAACAAATATTTAAATGTAATATGGATTCATTTCATAAATATGCTTAACTTTGTGACTTTTAGAAAGGTGTGGAGTAATTTCCAAGTTATCATTTATGGGGTTTGAGATTGGGGGAGTGTTATAGCAATAGCACTTAGACTTATATACCACTTTATAGTGCTTTCCAGCCCTCTCTAAGCAGTTTACAGAGTCAGCATTATTGCCCCCAACAATTTGGGTCCTCATTTTACCCACCTCGGAAGGATGGAAGGCTGAGTCAACCTGGAGCCTGGTGGGATTTGAACTGCCAAATTGTAGGCAGCTGGGCTGCAGAAGTAGCTTGCAGTACTGCACTCTAACCACTGCGCCACAGAGGCTCCTATATTATTATATTAATGTAAAAATGTTTTAGCTATAATCAGCTTTTTTGTTTCCTATCCAAAGGCACGAGAAATAAAGCGGGAGGCCCTGGAATGTGACTTGAGGTTCACAGGCTTCATTGTAGTTTCCTGCCCTCTGAAAGTCGACTCGAAGCCAGTTATCCGTGACATACTGAACGCTTCCCACCATGTGAGTTGTGGCTGACAATCTGCGGAAGGAACCAAGAAGAGGGGCCTAGGCAAAAAAGTTTGAGCCACTTTGCACAATTTCACCAGTCTCCCTAATTCCTCATCCCCTCTTCACGTTTGTCGGATCTGCACTTCTCTTTTGTCACCTCCTCCAATCCAAAGGGATGAAACATATTGTAGTATCATTTTGTCTGTATGTCCTTAGATAAATTGGCTAGGGCAGCAGAATAACTCTTAAAAAACAGTCCATGGAGATTCTCAGTCATCCAGGTCGTGGTTGTCCCCAAGGTGCTTTTTTCAAGAGGCAACTGGAATTTCTGGTTTTTCTTTGAAGACGTTTCGCTTCTCACCCAAGAAGCTTAAAGAGGTCGTCTATGTCAAAATTGAATAGCCCTCTCAACAGAGTGGGGTGGGATGCTACACCAACAGGATATCTCCTGTCTACATACAACACAGTCCTTTCAGCACTTCCAATAAGGCTCCACACCCATTTGTATCACTCAGGTGATCCTGATGATACACATAAACCTCCAGGTGACCTTAATGACCCGCTAAAAGAATGCAAATGACTAGTTGTCTGCAAGGAGTATAAATCCTTTCATTCCCCCACCATCTGGTCAGAGCTGAAGAAGCTTCTTTAGATGAGAAGCGAAATGTCTTCAAAGAAAATCCAGAATTCCAGTTGCCTCTTGAAAAAAGCATCTTTGGGTCTTAAAGCAGCAGCTAAGCAAACAAACAAACAAAAAAATCATACAGGAGCCGATGAAAAACAAGAACACCCAGTCAGGCATCTGGTTTTCCTTTGGGGACTGAGCAACCCAAGCATAGTATTCCTATTATGGAAGGTGAACAGTTCTTCTTTTGGATAATGTATATTTCTCCTGTTTGGAATGGAGGACATAAGGCAAGCACAATGTTTCCGTTTTGAAGCATGGGCATTCCCTCTTTATCCCATTATACACAATAGGATGTCCTTATTTGAGAGACAGAGGATCAAAACCGTCTGTCCAAAATTGCTTGGGGGGGGAGGGGGAGGAAGTATACTGATCTGGCATTTTTAATGACCACTGGCCAGGACGCTGCTTTCGTGTGCACGGTTTGACCGGCTGCTTATTCAAGCAGTTAGTCCTGAAGTAGGTTGCTGTTTACGCACAGCAGCTTCCCCGCACGTCGCCTATAGTCAGGTGGCACACAAACCTACCCTTTTAACCCCACTCTGCAGGTAGTGATGATAACAGGTGACAGCCCACTGACGGCTTGCCACGTGGCCCAGGAGCTGCACTTCACCCAGAAGGAGCAGACGCTCATTTTGCAGCCACCTGGTAAAGGTAAATTTGGGGGAGGTGGGGGGCGGAGGTGGGGGGGAATCCCTGGGAGGAGCAAGGGAGGGAGAGAAGACAGATGCTGCCGCCACTTTGCATAGAGCACGCCATCACTTTATGCGGCATTTGCTCTCTAGGACAATATGAAAGCCATCGCCTAGCCCCTTTTTTCCCTGGGAGTCAGTAAAAAAAAAAAAAAAATCACACGGTGCTGTTTTGGTAGTTGCTGCTGCCTGTTGTTTTCAATGGATTTTCACTGGGTGATTAATTTTCAAGCTGTGGTATCCAGGAGAATTACTCCCCTGATACCCCACAGTATTAAATTTCCTGAAGGAGTGCTACCAAACAGACCACCACCTACCTCACTGTGCCTTAATTCCCTTGTCTGCTCTAGGCTCCGGTTGGAAATGGCAGTCCATCAGCGGCACTACTGTCCTCCCAATTGTCCCAGACTCACTGCGGGAACTGACCAGCCACCACAACCTGTGCATCACAGGGGAGGGTCTCGCTCACCTGCAAGCTACAGACTCGCAGCTGCTGCTTAAACTCATTGCACATATCCAGGTCTTCGCACGGGTTGCACCCAAGCAGAAGGCAGGTGGTCTCTTATCTTTGATGCCCAGCCCAACTGCTCCTTGGCTGATTGACACAAAGATTGGGGGGTGGGGGGATATTTTTATTTTATTTTTTATTTACAGTTTGCTAAATCTTGTCCGACAACAGACACATCTCTTCTAGAAGTAAGTGGTAAGGTTAATAATTTTCTGCAGCAACTGGGAAGAAACTGGCCTTCCAGCTGGTGATGATGGTGTCTTGCAATTCCCATCCATTTCAGCAACTACAGGCAGTCCTCGACTTATAACCACAAAGTTCTGTGGTTAAGTGAGACATCCATTAAGTGGGCTGTGCCCCATTGTCCGGCCTTCCTTGCCAAAGTTATCAAGTGAATCACCGCAGCTGATGAGTTAGTAACCCAGATGTTAAAGGAATCTGGCTTCCCTACTGACTTTGCTTGTTAGCAGGTTGCAAAAGGGGATCGATCCCATGACACAGCAACAGTCATAAATATGAAACCAGTTGCCAAGCATCTGAATTCTGATCAAGTGACCATTGGGGGGTGCTGCAAGGTCGTAATTGTGAAAAACGGTCATAAGTCACTTTTTTTAACTTTGCACTGCCATTGTAACTTTCAAGGGTCACTAAATGAACTTGTAAGTCAAGGTACTTGTACAGTTAAAACCAGCAGTGATGCGAGTTGTATTTTGAGCAAGACCTGAGAAGCCACTCATTCCTGTAAATTGACAGCGTACGCACTCCCTGGATTATCGCGAGATTTGTAAAAAGAGAACGGAGAAGAGGTTGGACAGAGAAATTCCAGAAACACCATGAATTTCATGGAACTGATTTTAAAGCAGTCACTGCTTATGCCAATGGATTGTTGGATCAATAAATGAGGGAGATGCTTGATAAGACACATAGTGTCCTGATGTATTGGGAAGGCAAGTGTTAAATACAACTAGTACAATAATGCATGAAAATGAAAACATTTCTTACCAGAATAACTTCTGTGTTCATCGGTGAAAAAATGAATGGAAGAGCACATACCTACCTAAACACTTATACATCATACTGTTCTCTTTCAGGGTAGGCAATGTTATGTAGGAACAAAAACAAGCTGACCCAGTATGATATGTTCCCATGTACTTTTTTATGTTGGCATTTGTTACCTGCCATAATAGAGCCACAAATTTTAAGATAGGCAGAGCTATGGCCTTAGTGGAAGGTGTCTTAAGATTTCAGAGTCTTGGAATTGGACTCATCTACACATCTCTGAAATGATTCAATGGGTCACTGTGTATGTATTTTTTTCCTTGCCGGTACTAACCTGGTGAAGTTTTTAGTGTATTTGTGACTTATTTATTTATTTTTTCATTTTAGGAGATTACAGGTAGTCCTCGATTTGCATCTGGTCATTTAATGACTGTTTGAAGTTATAACAGATTTCCCCAGAGCTACCTATAACTCCTGTTTGAAGTTTAGGAGAGTTACACACATTCTGCAGTTATATCATTGCATTTTGTTTGGGCACTTGGCAGCCAAATCACCTGTATGATTGTTAGTGGCATCCCATGTTTACATGACTGCAATTTTGCAACTTTTTTCCGAGTTTCCAGCCAAAAGAAAGTGCCCATTGGAGAGAATGACCTTTCTTAACGACAGCTACAAAAAATATCCCACCCCCCCAAATAAAAATCAAGTGTAGTCACATGGTACCTTGACGTATGACTGTAATCTCTTATGACCATAATTCTGGACTTAACTACAGTCATAAATTGTGGACTGTCGGTACAGAATTGCACATGTTGAGAACCTGAGCAAATTTATGCAAATTTTCTTTGTTGATTCTTTGTTTTCCCATTATAGGAGTTTGTGATCACAACACTGAAGGGGCTTGGCTATGTGACTCTGATGTGTGGGGATGGCACTAATGATGTGGGGGCTCTGAAGCATGCTGATGTGGGTGAGTGTTCGTTCATTTAAAGATTGTTATTTTGATGAAAACTGGGCCTGTTTGTTGTTTTAATTGCTTAATTATTAACTTCCCACGAATTGTGATCCTTAAAAAAGGGATACTTTTATTTTGAAGTGATTCGTGCCCTCATCGGAACAAGCATCTGAGAAGCACTCTTTCCTCAGCCAGGAGGAAGATGCCTCGTGACAAAATGTATGGCTGTAAATTGTATGTTATCTGCTGACCAATTATAGTCTAAATTATTTAATTGTTACTGTCTTTTAACTGATGGGACGAAATACTAAAGTGTTTAATCAAGTAGTCCAAACTAATTGTCATCGATATTTCTACAAGGTGAATCAATTGGTTTGATTAAAAGTCTCATCAGTGCAAAGTTAAACAAATCACCCTGTTTAAATGTATTTATTTGATGAATTTATTTACTGTATTATATTTATACGACCAAATCAAAATTGTATTTATGCTTCAGAATCTCTGTTAGAAAGATCCGTTTCCATATTTCTTCATTTAATGTAGATTTTTTTTAAATTCCATAGTCTATAAACGATAGCAGATAGAGCGTGTTAAATATTATTCATATCAGTGTTTCATGATCATCGGTTTCTGACCCATTAAAACCTCCATACCTTGCCCTGTTTTCCATCTGCTCTGAACACGGCTCACCAGGCGGCATGCTTGTGTCATCAGGGGATATGATTCTTTCTTGCAGGTGTAGCTCTACTAGCCAATGCCCCAGAGCGGATCCCCGAGCGCAGAAAAAAGCCTCGCGAGGGAGTAGCCGATGGGAGACCTACCTCCTCTTCTCTTGTTGGAGGCAACATGAGGCCCACCTCCCGAGCTGCCAAACATAGGCTCATGTCTCTCAGGGAGGAGCAACTTGCTGTACAACGAGTAGGTTGTTAGATCTGTTTTACTCCTCTTGTCTCTTTGCTCTTTGCCTCACTTACACTTCTGGCATATCTTTTTCCTTTGTGAACCGCTGGGGAGGGCGGGGGTGGGTGGGGAGAGGAAAGACAGAGCTCCATCTACAAATCCTTATTCAGTGCAGGTAGAAACAGTACTCAAATCAATTGGAATTGTAAGAATTCCAGCTCAGCACAGCTGGAATTGCTTAAATTCCCAGTGCTTTTGGATTAAACAGGGATTGTGCTCTTCTCTTTCCTTTTCCTGGAGAACAGCTTTTTTTCCCCGTATTGGGGTTTATTCTAGAGCAGTGGTTCCCAACCTTTTTTTCGCCCCGCACCCCTAAAGAAATTTCACTCGAACCTCGCACCCCCTGAAATTTAGACTTTAGGAACTACTGAACGCGTTAAATATATGGTAGGATTGAATCTTTTCAGCTATGTATGTGACGGCCACTAAATAACGATACTTAACTCTAAAATGAAAACAAAGTTAATCCATTGCATAATAAATAAAAATGCCAACATATAGCCAATATCCTATTATTTTCCTGGACTTTTCTCGCACCCCCTGGAATATCGTCTCGCACCCCCAGGTTGGGAACCCCTGTTCTAGAGATAGAGGTAGTCCTCGACTTATGACTGCTTGTTTAATGATGGTCTGGAATTGAAACAGCCTCAGGAAGGTTGCTTTTGGGCCATCGCGTAACATTCCATCACCAGTCCTCAGTCACACGATCACAATCTGGATGCTTGGCAACCTATTCGCATTTATTACCAATTGCAATCATGCAATCGCCATTTGCATCCTCTGTTGGCTCCCCTGGAAAATTAATGGGGAAGCCAGCAGAGAACTTTGCAAGCTGCCCCTTGCTAAGAGGGCTTCCCCCTTGTCCCTGAGAGCTGGCTGAAAGAGCTATCTGCCTAGGGGAGCTGAATTCCTATGTTGGGGTGTAAAAACAGAACTTGAATTCTGAAGACATTGCACCCTGCGGGAGAAGTCCTTTCTGCACACGGGGGAGCTGAACTTCTTTGGCAGGCAGCTTTTTTAGCCAGCTGCCAGAGACAAGAGGGAAGTCAAAATGGAAGCAGGGAATGTAAAGGCAGGGCAGTTAAGGTGAGGCACCCGGGATGCCTTGGGAACAGGGTTGGTAGTGGGAGGCCTGGCGCGGGCCATGTTGGAGCGTCTCTGTTCAGGGACTGAAAATCCTCCTTGGATTTTGGCAGGGGAAAATTTCATCTCCTGAACAGAATCTCCTGAGGCACCCCACGCTCCTTATTTGGGACTTGGCTTAATGACGTAAGATAGCTTAACAACCACAATTGGCAATGCCGGATGGCGGTCATTGAGCAAAGCAGTCATATGAGTGTCTTGCTTAGTGAATGCTTAACTATTAAGATTCCAATCCAAATTATGGTTGTAATTGAGGACTGTTTGTAGTGCTGCAGATAGCTTGATTGGGAGCTTGCTGTACATTAAACAAGGATGTCCGTCCCCCCCTTTGTTTCTGGCAGGAGAGGATCAGCCAGGTGCTAAAAGATTTGGAGGAGGACCAAGTACCCATTGTGAAGTTGGGTGATGCCAGTATTGCAGCTCCATTCACCTCTAAGCTTTCTTCTATACAGTGCAGTAAGTATGGGAAGAAGGAAGTTTATACTTAGGGTGGAATGTTGTGCACTTAAAGGCCCACACTTCATTTATACAGCCGTGGCATATATTCATTTGGATGCTTTACAGTGAAAAGCAGATAGTAACCAGAGTGATTTTATTTTCATGCTATATAACCAGCAGAATTCTGTATGCTGAAGGGGACTTTTATCTCTTAAGTCTAAGTTGTGCATCACAACATAGAAAACCTAGACCTTAGAGAAAATTCAGTGACTAGAGCAGAGCGGGAGGAAAGTGTCATCACCTTCTCTGGAATTCCAGGGGTCTTTCTAGACTGAAGGGCAATGGGAAAAAAAAAAGCACAAAGTAAACAACCTTAAACAGAAACCTTCTCTCATCTTCTGCAGTCTGCCATGTGATCAAGCAGGGCCGTTGTACACTGGTCACCACGCTCCAGATGTTCAAGATCTTGGCGTTGAATGCGCTCATCTTAGCCTACAGCCAGAGTGTCCTTTATTTGGAAGGTGTGAAGTTCAGTGACTTCCAGGCTACACTGCAAGGCTTGCTCCTGGCTGGCTGCTTTCTTTTCATCTCCCGATCCAAGGTATGGTGGAAGAAAGACGCCTTATTGCAAGTTGGAGGGGAAGGTAGGAAATGCGGTCAATGGGTGAGGAGTCCACCTACAGTTGAATTCGTTAGAATGGAATAGACTAGAGCCCCCATGAATAGGTAGTGAGCTGGCCATAAAATTTGGTTCTGTGGCATGTAAGGATGTGCACAAAACCAAAAGAAAATGCAGGTAAACTGTTCTCGCTTACCAAATCATTCGTTCAGTGATGGGTCATTGAAGTTGCAGCCATTGCAGCGTCCCCATCATCATGGGATTGCAATTTGGGTGTTTGGCAACTGGTGCATAATTACAATGGGGTTGTTTTTAGTTTTTTTTAAAGGTTTTTCTTTATTGAACAAACAAACAAACACAAACATAAACAAAAAATACATTAAAAATGTTGAACATGGTACAGTCTTCCTAACATCTTGGTCTTTATTTTGCTAAGTCCCATAATAATAATACACAATTTCATTCCATATACATTAAATATACATATAATCATTCCTTATTCTCTTGAATCTTCCTCTTCTCTAGCCAACCATAAAATTTGTCCCATATTTTATAGAAGTCCAAATCCTCCTTATTTTTTAATTCTTTTGTTAGTTTATCCATTTGTGTGCATGTCAAAATTTTGCTAAGCATTTCACACTCATTTGGAGTACCCTTATTTTTCCATTTCTGTGCATACGCCAATCTTGCTGCAGTAATTATATGGATTATTAAGTAAATGATTTCCTTATCGTATTTCCTCATATTGATCCTTAACAGAAAAAACTCCGGTCTATGTTCTATTTTCATCCCACATATTTCTTCCAGCCACTTACGTCATAATTACAATGGTTGAAGCACATGGTTGCCATTTGCAACCCTCATAGCTGGTTTCTGCCAAGCAAAGTGGAGGAAAGTCAGCAGGAAGTCACAAGTCGTATAATGTCACGTTTAAAGATTGCAGCTGGAACTGACAGTAAGATGCCCTTGGTCTTATGTCATCACAATTAACATTGTGCTGCTTAGAGATAGAGTTGCCAGTTCCTGTTGCGGTTGATAAGTGAGGACTATTTACATTTTTTCCCAGCTAAGAGCCAATAACCCCAAACCATATTTTAGGAATTGAAGTTTAGTTTCAGTGGAACAAAATTCAAAATATTTTGGCTGTTTTTACCTTGGGGTAAAATTGGGTAGACACCTATGCCGAACCAAATTACAGAAAATTTGGCCAAGGAAATGGTTTTAAAAATAGTTTGGAAACATTAAACTCTCTCTCTCACACACACAGCATAGGAAACATGGGGCACACATACCTTATCCACTGAAAAATGTTTAGATTAGAACTTGGTATCAAAAGTGCCTGCTGCCCTTCTCAATAAGAACAGAACATTTTCTCGGAGGTTTTGTTAATGTTTTGATTTTTTTAAAAAAAGTAAAGAATTTCATCCAATTTTATGAGCACTTGAACCCCCTAAATCAGGAAAAAGATATGATACTTCCTTTGCTTTTTGGATGTGTGTGTCTTATTTGTCTCTCACATGCCCTCATCAAAATTATGAATGTTGTTCATTGCTTATATTTTTGCTTGCACATAGCTATAAAACAAGAGACTGCTGGCACTAATTAACTTGCACCAGTAACATTCATATAAAAGCAAGCAGAAGATACAAATATCACCACTGATTCTGGCTACTGCAGTGACTTGGTTGTATAAAGTTGGGGGATAAAGCAACACCATCGCAATGCTTCAGTACAGTATATTTGAAACCGACACGTTTTGTCTCACGCTCAACAAAACTACAAGTTTGCTCTGATCTTGAAACTTGTCAAAACACATTTTTTGTTTCATGTCGAGAGCATACAAAACACATAATGCAAGGTTGACTGTTTTTAGGTCATTTTCCACACAGCTGATAGTCTCCCTCTCTCAGCTCTCAGAAGAAGGCAAGGGCAAACCAAAACTTTCCAAATGCCTTACCAAAAAACCTACATGGACTTGTCTAGGCAGTCGCCAGGAGTTGAAAATTGATGAGAACTATTTAGCTTCTAGCGCTTTTGTGTGTGCAAAGCAAGTTTCAAAATGGATTTGAACCAGCAAAGATAGGCTTCCTTTTGATTTCTGTGTCTTAAATTCTTCCAGCAGATTGACAGGCCTTGTCTCCTAAGGGGGTCATTTTTCAAAGTAACCATCCTGCAGGATGCTTCCCAAGGGAATCATAGTCAGGCTCCAAACTTCCTGTAGAATTCTAACCCTGACCTATTTCTTCTTGTTTCCAGCCTCTGAAGACACTCTCCCCAGAGCGCCCGCTCCCTAATATCTTCAATCTGTACACAGTTCTTACAGTGCTGCTACAATTTATGGTCCATTTTGTCAGTCTGGTATATCTTTATCGAGGTGCACAAGCCCGAAGTGAGCCCAAGTGAGTGCTGCTTGGATTTAAATACGAGGGTATAAAGTAAAGAAATAAAAATGCCTGAGTTACACAGAAATATAGATGTTCTCCAGATATGTCGCCTTCGGATTCCAGAATTTTCAGTGATGTTTCCAGAATTTTGTGAGTGGGAAGTCAGGTCATCTGGAGGATAACTCAAGCCTGGAAGGGCTGAGAAAAATATTCAAGGGTCTTTCTGTTTCTTTAAGGAAAGAAGACTTTGTGGATCTCTATAAGGAGTTTGAACCCAGTCTTGTGAATAGCACTGTTTACATCATGTCCATGGCCATGCAAATGGCTACATTTGCCATTAACTATAAGGTAAGATGTGCTTTGTTTTTATAATTTCATCATTGCCAATACTGATTTATATAGTGCTAGGACCTGATGCTGCATTTCAGGCCTTGCATAGCAAGTGATATGCAAAGCAGTAGGTGCTGTGATGAAACCAAATTTTAACAGGACATAAGAGGAAAAACTACAAGTGTCTGATTATGCCATGCGGAACAATGAGAAATATGACTACTGGTATAGATCAGGGGTGTCAAATTCAAGGCCGGATCTGGCCCACGGGGGGCTTAAATCTGGCCGACGAGGCCAGCCTGGAAATAGCAACGGACTGGCCTGGAGTGCCTCTGCTAGCGAAAATGGAATCCCGTTTTCAGCCTGGACAGCCTCCAGCATCCTTCCAGCCAAAATGTGGTACAGGGGGGCTATTTTGGTCGGCAGGGTGTTGCAAGAGAGGCGTTCATCCCATCTCTCCTCTCCCCCCCCCCACCCACCCACCCACCCCCGGCCAGCCCATGGACGAGAACTCCCATGCTGATCCGGCCCTCGAAGAAATCCAGCTTGATTGACACGCCTGATATAGATCATATGGATGAGCCCATTTTGTAGTTTGAAAGTTAATGGTTTTGGCTGCTGATTTAGTGCGTTTTGATTGTTGGCCATCCAAAATCATTTATACAAGAAGGGTAGCAAGATCAATTAAACAAATAGTTATTTATGGAAACTGGGATCAGGTCCAATTTTAGAATGTTGAGGTACATTGTCCTTTCTTAAGTGGAATGATTATAAATAAAGAGTTCATTATAAGTAGGTGGCCCTGATGGCAGTTGCACACGTGATGAACTTTTGAGCTTTTATAGAACTCCCACCTAGTCATGAAAGGAGATCAAAGGTGCCAGGCTGTTTTAGCAATTTCTCAGTCCTATTTGACTAAGGTAGGTTGGATCCAAACTTGCACTTTCACCTATAAGCAAAAAATATGCTCCCATCTGTCATAATAAAGCTCACAGCAAAGGTGAGGCTGTTGTCACATGTAGCCAAGGATGGGTTTCTACCGATTCTGTCCGCCTCTGTAGAACCGGTAATTCTGAAGAGCAGCAGACATAGAACCGGTTCTATGTCTGCTGATGTTTTTGCCCACCTGCCTGCCCAGGCTCTTACCTGACCTTTATTTCCTGCATTTTCAACTTCAGCTGCCATGTGAGGCACAGCTGCAGTTAAAAAAGCAGGAAAAAAGGGCTTTTTCAAACGCTACTTCTCTGCACTCAGCACTGCTCAGCTGTCCAGGCACCAGGCTGATGATGGTTTACAGGTGCGCACAGTGTGCAGGGAAGCACATAGTAAATCACCAAACCTTGTAAGTCACGTGTAGTTAATCCTGTCGGATCCCACCCCTGCACATAGCCAGGTAGCCAGCATTATGACATGAAACACCCGTTAGTAGTGAAGAGTCTTGCCAGAGGAATTGTTATCTTGATCAGCAGTAAAATAAACAAGCTTTTATTAGTATGTTGTTTCTACTCCTAAATTACTGATATGGTTTGACCTTCTTTCCATACCTTGGTTTTATTTATCTAGGGCCACCCATTCATGGAAAGCCTAAGGGAAAACAAACCTCTGCTATGGAGCATCATTATTTCAGGATTAGCAATTGTAGTCCTTTTGACTGGCTCCTCCCCAGAGTTCAATGAACAGTTTGGACTTGTGGATATCCCAACAGAGGTGAGTAAGCAAGACTTTTGTTAAGCATATCCCCCAATATCCCTTTTTTCCAGCTAGCTGTAGAAATTAAAGTGGGGAAAAACTATATACTGTTAACACTGGGTTTGAGAACTTCAAACTTTTTTGAATTGTAGGTGTTTTAATGAGTTCTTTACTTCCAGCAAATGCAAAGTAGTCTCGGAGGACTAAAAGGTCCACAGTGTTATGATTCAGTAAGCTACTGCAGCTGTTGCTTGGTTATACTGGTTTTAGAAAAATGTTTACTTGATGCAGGGACTTGGGAGACCACCCCCCCCCCCCAAAAAAAAGGCTTATTTTTTGCTTTTGTTCAGGGCAAATGATAATTGAGGCAAGGTAAGATGTGTTTGCGAGAAAGAACTGAAAATTACTCAGACGCATATAGTAAGATCAAGTCTAAGCAGCCTCCAGGTGTTTTGGAATAGAAGTTGCAGGCCTTGCAATGTAGTGAACAAGCAAGAATTATGGAAGGTATAATTGGAAAAAATTAGAAATCTTTTATTGCCTAGCGGCCTTTGGCTAAATTATTTTTAAAACTTAATTTTCTGTGCAACTTATGAGTTTAAAAAAAATATAACCAAAGGAAGGTTGTAGCTATATGCTTATAGTTACCAATAATGGATTTCTTAGTAAATTTATGAGTGGGACAGATGACCAGCTTACTAAATTCCTTGCTTACTGGATTTTGGTATCACATTAAGCAAGATCAGCTCCCATCTTTATTTCAAGATTATAGAAGAGTTTTCATACGTACTAGATACGTATGTAGATACATATTAGATTTGAATGCAATATGAAAAATGTTCTTTTTTGGACTTTCTTGGTACATCTTGTTTATTTTTCTATTTCAGTTTAAACTAGTGATCACTGGAGTTCTGGTGACCAACTTCTTCATTGCTCTGCTCATAGACTGGATCCTGCAGTTCCTATTAGGCAGCACAAAGCTCAAAGTGCCTTCTTGAGACTCATTCTTCTCCCTTGGCAGAAGTGAAGGACAGCCAGGAAGAGACACCACTGAAATACAGCACTACGAAAGGAATATTTATTCTTTGATAGCTGTTTTATTCCAATTGGGGACTGGCAAGCAGATTTTTATTGTGTTAAGTCTGGAAACCACAACAAAAGTTGTGCAAGGGCCTACATTAATCTTCACGTGTCTGCCAAACAGAGCAGCAGTTGTTAACCTTTGTACTGCCTCTTCACTCCTCCTAGAAAGGTGGTCATGAGATTTGATAATAAAATGGCAATCAGTGCATTTTGGAATATGCAGGAATGTTTTTTTCTTTGATTTCATATATCCTTAGTTCTTACCTCCCCATATGAAATCTTGTCGCGATGGTCATATTTGCAATTCTTTAAACAGAGATCTGCCTAAAGAAGGTTGCTGTGGAGAAATATATTTCATTTTTCATAAACATACTTTATTGGCAGGAATACATGTTTCAGAAAGTTTGAAATGGCCAGAAATAAGTACAGAGATAACTTTTCTGGTCGAATAAGCCTCTTATTTTTAAACTTTTTTTTTTTTTTGCAAAGAAAGTAGATATGTTGCTTGGAAAAAGTGTGTGCAAAAGTAGTTCTACTCGTACCTATAGTAAAATATAGTATCAGCAGGATTATAATTATACCAGTTTCAGCTAGTAAAGCAGTGCCCCCAACAGCACAATCCCTTTGAGGCAGGCACTTCATCCACTTAGTTGAGTCAGCTTCCCTAGTGGCAAGAACTCTCAAGGAAATGACTGAGGCTATGAAATGGTGGGTGGGAGTCTCGCAGCTGCATTTCTTTCAACTACAAAACTGTAGTCATACTGTACAAAAGCAAAAAATATGGTTACAAAAAAAGCAAGATCTCCATATTCAAAACCAGAAGGAGTTGCAGCTCAGCTATAATACATGAATATATGTTTGTAAGGAAACAACGCATTTGACTTTGCTAAAGAAAATTGCTCACCTCTTTCTCAATATCAGCAAGAGATTTGATGTGGAAGTTTTTAAATATAGAAAGTACCTAGAAAATAAACAAATACAATCAGCCAATTAATCTAGACTGTAATTTATAGAAGTTATTCCTATCAATATTGCTAAAACTTAAACTAATTTCTCTACTAAGTAGGTTCTATGGTCCTTCCATTCTTACAATTCTTAGTTACTCCAAAACAGCTACAGGAAAACATGTTTCTCATTAGCAACATTTAATTTATTTGAATTAGGTGAGAGAAAGGTCACTGAAGTCTTCTGGTAAGTTTTTAAAAAGTAAAAGTAATTTGACAGCTGTCAGCACTCCACCTGACATAGGTTGCACTATGTTTTCCCCAATACATTATCTGTTTCATCAACCAATCATTCTTTTAAATTATATTTATTGGATTTTTTTTTCATATAATATACCGTCTGTGCCAAGACCACTGATACCACACTGGCTGGGAATATTGTGAATAGTAGTTTCAAGTCAGTTGGAGAAAGCCAGACATTTAACAATCTGGAATGGAATTCAAGATTATACCACTGGGGTGATTTCCATACATATCTGGAACACCTTCGAGCTACTTCCAGTTTGGAGATCTCTCTCTAGAAGCGGACTCAATTCTGGAATGACATGGCCCTGAGAGAATTATTTTTTTTTGCAGTTTCATTTCCAGAATAATGAATGTTGCATTAGGAAAGAAGAGATATGTGTTCCTAGAAAAACCTATAGTTTCATCTATTTTGTCCTTTACACTGTTACATGACTCCAACAGAAAATACTTACAGTGTTACCACGAGTGACATTGTTCTCAAACTTAGGATGCAGAGTAAAAGGGACTCCATCTATGGCTAAGAAGGAAACAAACACTCAGGTTCAGATTGCCCAAGGGAAAAGTAACAATATTTTAAAGTGAGTGATTATTTACAGGTCATCAAGGTGGCATACAACAAATCATAATACCGTAGTGAAAGGTTAAAATCTTGTTACAATGGTAAATGGTTTAAAATGTTATATAAAATGTAACAAAATATTATAATTCAAATACCCACTTTACAGAAATACCTTCATAGATTTTCTAAACCCAAGAAAAAGCAACACAGAAGTTCTTCTATACTGTACAAGAAATCACTGCAAAAGTAATGTTTTCAAGAGGGCACTCCGCCAGTACTTAGAAAATGTGACATAATTCCCAGGATGGACATCTAAGTACAATAATTGATGCACAAAATGTAGGAAGTTGCATCACTATCTGCAGCCTCATTTCAATAGAATTCCAGAAAGCTGCAAAACAGGCAACTCCAAGAATACAAGTAGTCCTCAAATTACAACCATTTATTTAGTGATCAAAGTTGCAGTGGTACTGAAAAAAGTTATAGTTTTTACACTTATGACCATTGTGGCACTGGCATCTTCATGGTCACGTGATCAAAATTTGGATGCTTGGCAACTAATATTTACGACAATTGCAATCCTTGGGTCATATGATCATCTTTTGCAACCTCCTGACAAGCAAGTTCCATGGGAAAACCAGATTCACTTAACCATGCTACTAACTTAACAACTGCAGGGACTCACTTCACAACCATGGCAAGAAAGGTCATAAAACGGGGCAAAATTCTTAATGCTTAACAACTTTCTCACTTAGCAACAGAAATTTTGGTTGTAAGTCAAGAAATACTTTATTTAATAGGCCAAGAGAATACTTGACAATTAGTGTAGGTTCTTTCAATGTTCTATTCCTATATCATGTTCCACTAATCAAGCTGTCATCCTTAAAACTGACCTCTTACAAGGTAGACTGCCTCAAGAAAGGCTGAGGCTGGTGTCAGCATCGCTATGAGAAAAATCAGGGGTAATGCAAAATTAAAAAGCACAATAAAGTTTCAAACTTGACCTTTCAAAGGATGCAACTTCTACCAGAACACATTGCATCCCACCTCCCATACTAATGATCATTCTGGTCTGGATTTAATTTTACTTTGTTCACTTTAATCTAGGACCCTATTAAATTTGAACAGATAAAAACTTTAAGCACATTAAAAGCACCTAATTCCAAATAAATTTCCAGGAGCTTCATATGCTAAAGCATGTATAAAAACATGCCCAAGTCTATCCTTTTCTAGTTCACATTTTAGGAATGGTCCAGTAGCTTTCCAGAAATTAATCTGAAGTAAAAGCAGGCATGGTGTGCCAGCTGAAACAAGCCTAGATGAGGGCCAAATCACATTCTAGACACCAGAAAACCAGTTTTAAAAATTGGTTTCTGAAAAACTGAAGACCATCTCTCAAATGGCTAGTTCACTGTAAACCACAGAGACAGAATGGAATATTCCAAGTCTAAGACAGTAGGTTTTACATATTCCTTTCATTAAATAAAATCAAATAAAGATCTTGTGTGACTTCAGAATAATGACCCACATCCAATAATGGAATTGTTGTAGTTGAATGGCCAAAGATATCTTTTCAGGTATTCTAGAAGATTAGCCAACACCCCTGCCCTCTCCGTCCTATATTCTGATTCTTGATAATATAATCCAGATAGGTCTAGAGTTAAAAGGACTCCCAATTTCAAAACTGCTTTACTCCTGTAGGCAAAAAACAACATCTTCCTGTGAAGATATATTAATCTTTAACCATGGCATCAGTTCTGTCCTGACAAATGTAAACAAAGCAGCCATCATATTACTGGGCTATATATAACAAAAGTTGCCTTAATTATAAAAAGACCTATGCGATGAATCATGCCAAATTTCAAGAAATAATAAATATATCCACTGGAACTTTTCTTGAAGTTCAGTTCTATGGTTCTTTCTCCCATAAAAGCAGAATATGCTTCACTTCCTTAAACAGAAGGTACTTACCTGAAATACCACAGGCATTTGACGTATCATATATAGATTCATTTTTCTTAATGGTAGTTTGCCTTTTGGAACCAATAGATAGAGAGTCTACACTGAAAGGATTAAAATGAAGAAACACACATGGTCTGTAAGTAGATTATGAACTATTGTTTCAATCATTCCCAGAATCTCTATTAGCTTTCATAGGTACTTGCAGCATTTCAAAAAAAAAAAACCTTTGCTCTAGAAATAATTGTAAACATAATTGTTCTTCCTGAGGAAGGTAATAATTGCACAGTACAAAAATTAAAAAAATTAAAAATAATAAAAAGTGAAGCATTGTATCATACACACATAGAATAATGCACTTCTGATACTTAGACAATCATGACAGAGCCAGAATAATTATTGATCCCTGTATTCATCAGAAAAGATTCTCCACAAAGTACTATCTTTGGTATGAGAGATTACTTTGCATGCACTGAGAATGTGGTTGTAAAGACAGAGCAGCCAGATTGCAATCATGTGACCATAGGAGTGGTGGCGCAACATTTAGTAATGGCCAGAAGTGCATTACAGGCAATAAAGCACTTTTTGGAGGCCATCATAACTCCACACCATTGTTAAAGGAGTGGCCTTAAATCAGAATTACTTGCAATCTTCCCCTTCTTTTGTCACTCTCCAGGATCAGTTTCAGTCCTTGCAATAGACAGTTTTCTTCTGCCATGTAGGCTATTCATGTGAATTAGGGTTGTAAAAATCATTGTTAAATCAGTAAATAAGTAAGTTTACTGGAGATAACATTACATGTGGGGCCAATGAGTATATGGTGAAACTAAGATGATGATTCAACAGAAACAGAAGTCCTAATCATATTAGCAATAAGAGCCATTAAACACAATGGGACATGCAATAGAACAGAGATAGTTCTTTGATTTTGTTTGCTTAATGACAGTTTGAATTAACAAAGTTCTCAGAGAGTTTTACAGTCTGTAAAGCAGTTCCAACTGTTACAAACATCACATCCACTCAGAGAGAGAGAGACATACACACACACTCCAATCATGTGATCGCAACCTGGGTGTTTGGTAACGTGTTCGCACCTTTAACTGACTACCAAGTGCCTCACAATCATGGGAGCTCCCATGGACGCTGCCGAAGGATTTTGGCTCCAGCATGCTTGCATAGAACTGAAATCCTTTGTGCCTGCTTTCCTGGAGCTAAAATCCTTCGTGCCTGCTTGCACGAAGCTGAAATTATTGATGTTAGGGTTTATCATTTTACTGAACATATTTTTATGGGTCAATTAACTGCTGCCACTTTTACACAGCTAGTATATCTGAGCTTGTCCTTGTCTTCATCCAAGGTATGACATGAGGATTAATTAATTTAACTCATGAGTGTAAGTTCTAAATATGAATATGGCTAAATATGGCTAACTTTGACATTATATTTGTCTGTGAAACATGGCTCAATGCATCTCTCCCCGAATCCATTACCACAGTAAGAGACTATCATGTTTACCGATCAGATCGTGAAAATCGTCGAGGAGGTGGTGTTGCTATCTTCTATAAAAAAATCCTTACATCTAAAAAATATCCAAGTTACCCAGGAGCTTGCTCTTCCTGAGACCATCATCTGTGAACTATCCTTAAATATCACAATTCGATTCTTACTATGTTACAGAGCACCTGATTATGACATCGAACATGTAAACAAGCTAAATACATTACTAACATGGGCTGCATCCTGCCCATACCCTTTTATCTTTCTTGGTGATTTCAATCTACCTCATATTGACTGGACCCTAAATGATTGTACAACTGAAATCATACACACAACCTTCTACAATGCTATTACAAATCTGGGACTGGAACAACTAGTAACCAACAACACTAGACTAAACAACTGCCTCGATCTCATCTTCTGCAATAGTTTGAATTTAATTTACGGAATACAAACTAAAGAACCCTTTTCCAGTAGTGACCACAATATGATTGACTTTTGTCTCAACATACGTCCACACAAAAATCACCACAATGATGTAATCCCCAATTGTAACTTCAAAAAAGGCAATTATGATCTTATACACAACGATCTCTCATCCCTTGATTGGCAATCTCTATTCACTGGATGCAATACTGTTGAAGACCATTACAACATATTTTTACTTGAAGTCAAAAGAGTCATCAAACTATATGCACCAACAACAACTCCCAAAACAAAACAAAAAAAGCAGATTACCCATATCAATAAGGAAACTTCAATCCAAAAAGAGATCACTCTGGCGGAAAAACAAATCTGGTCACGTTGCCAATTTCAAAAACCGATACAAAAATTTATGCCATCAGATAAAGACCGAATGCACCAACTATCACATTAAACAAGAGGAAAACCTTCTAAGCACCAATTCCACCCATGCTTTTTACAATTTTGTAAACAACAAACTAAAAGACTCAAGGTCCATCCCTCCCTTGATAGGACCTGATGGTAAAGACTGCAACGACAACACCATTAAAGCCAACATCTTTAACACATTCTTCGGCTCAGTATTTGTAAACAGCAATGGATCATGCCCAGTATTTCCTAGCCGTACCACAGATAACAACAATGATCTAATACATATCGATTTCACAGAAGACAATGTTGAAAAGCACTACGCAACCTAAAACCATCTCTATCTATTGGACCGGATGGAATATGTGCCTACTTCTTAAGAAAGCTATCCACTGCCATAGCCAAACCTCTAAGCATAATCTTTGAAAAATCTTTCAGGACCAGCTCCTTGCCTAACCTATGGTCACAAGCCACAGTCATCCCCATCTTCAAAAAGGAGACCCAAGCCTAGTTGAAAATTACAGGCCAATCTCCTTATGCTGCGTCACCTGTAAAGTCATGGAATCAATTATTAACCAATCCATCATCCTTCACTTAGAGACAAATAACCTACTCTCCAATAAACAATTTGGTTTCAGAAAAAAACTATCCTGTAATCTGCAACTCTTACACTGCAAAAACATATGGACGACACAACTCGACCAGGGCAAAGCAATAGACGCAATCTACATAGACTTCTGTAAAGCCTTTGATTCAGTGGTACACGACAAACTACTCCTAAAAATAAAATCCTATGGTATCTCTGGACAACTGAATAACTGGATAGAAGCATTCCTGTCAAACAGACAACAAATGGTCAAAATCGGGAGCGTACTATCAAATCCAGTACCTGTCAATAGTGGTGTTCCCCAAGGCAGTGTTCTAGGACCAACTCTCTTCATACTCTACATAAACGACCTCTGTGATCATATTAAGAGCAATTGCGTTCTCTTCGCTGATGATGTAAAGCTGTTCAATACCACAGACAATACTGCTACCCTACAAAAAGATCTTGACTATGTATCAGAGTGGTCAAACAAATGGCAACTTCAAATCTCAACAAATAAATGCTCTGTCTTACATATTGGCAAAAAAAATCAGAAAATAAAATACAAGCTGAATAGTCAAGATCTTGTTGATGACCCAAGCTCTGTAAAGGACCTTGGAATACTCACCTCTAATGATCTAAGTGCTAGAGCCCACTGCAACTACATAGCCAAAAAGGCATTAAGAGTTGTTAACCTAATCCTACGTAGCTTTTTCTCTGGTAATATCACACTACTAACCAGAGCATACAAAACATTTGCTAGACCAATACTCGAATACAGTTCATCAGTCTGGAACCCACACTACGTATCTGATATTAGCACAATTGAGAAAGTCCAGAAATATTTCACAAGAAGAGTTCTCCACTCCTCTACTCGTTGTAGAATACCTTATGCCACCAGACTTGAAATTCTAGAACTAGAAAACCTTGAATTACGCCGTCTTCGGTCTGACTTAAGCATGGTATATAAAATCATACATTGCAATGTCCTACCTGTCAATGAATACTTCAGCTTCAACCATAACAACACAAGAGCACACAATAGATACAAACTCAAAGTAAACCGCACCAAACTTGATTGCAGGAAATACGACTTCAGCAATAGAGTGGTCAATGTCTGGAATACTCTACCCGACTCTGTAGTTTCTTCCCCAAACCCCAAAAACTTTAACCTTAGACTGTCTACTATTGACCTCACCCCTTTCCTAAGAGGCCTGTAGGGGGCGTGCATAAGCGCACCAACGTGCCTACCGTCCCTGTCCTATTGTTTCTCTTATTCTTTTATTTTTCTTATATGTACCCATTTCATGTATTCACAACTATGTATACATTTATACTTATTATCTTGTAAACAATTGGCAAATCAAATAAATAAATAAATAAAATAAATAAATAAAGTTTCACTAACTTTTAACCTAGTACACCATGTAAAATTATCCTCACTTTTCTAAACAGAATATCTAGTTTCTCTGCATTATAATCCATTCTCTTTGTTTAATCTAAGAAAAATTCTAACATGGGTACTTTCAGAAGTAGACAAACACTGCTTATTTATTTCTTCATCTAGCATTCTGAGGTGCAATCACAACAATCCTAAGAAAAGTCTTAATGTTCAGAAATCTCTTCTCAACATTGCTTCAGATCCCGTCTTTCTGATTCTGCTATCGTCAATCTTTTTCTAGGCCTTTTTCTTTAGCCCTACAAACTCACTCAAACTGCTTTTTGCCTGATTGGTTTATAACTAGTCTGAGTGATAGATAAACTATTGGAAGCAGCCAACAGTATCATCACATGGCATAATGTTTTTGCTTTTTTAAAAAAATACAGCTTACTGAAGAAACATGACAAATAACATCAAAATGTGTATGTTCTATTATATAATGAAAAATGATCAAAACTTACTTTGCTGTTTCTAATGAAAGCTTATTCATTTCGAGACTGAGGCTCCTTGGTTTGGGAAGAGGTTTAGGCTTGTTTATGTGTTCCTTTTTACACCAAAGGGCAAAACTACTTATTTCCCTAGGTGGGAGGAATACAAATAAAAATTGTTAAGTCTTTTCAAGCTGTGACAATGTGTTAAGAGCAGAGGACATGGATACTAGCACCTCACCCAATGCGTATGTAATTGGGGATCACTTTGCTCTTGCTGCTAAGTGTGATGTCATACACAGCCGTTTCTGCCACACCCATTGGTATCAGCTTGACACATAGCCTCTTCTTCTTGGAGACGGAGGTTTCTACAATAGGAGGCAGAAAAATAAGGCTGCAATCAAAGGACATTGGAATGACAGGCATTCTACCTTCAGAAGCAGGAAAATCACTGTATGCATTCAAGAAAGGCCCAGGTATAAGCTAAACATTTTCGATTGATAACGGTTGAACCCAACTCCATTTAATGTAGAAAATCCGTACATTATTCCATGAAGGCTATTTTACATCTGTTTCCATGTCATTTCTAAACGTGTATATAAGTAAATCAGATGCTCTAAATTAAGATGGAAAACCTTTTTGCAGTGGGGGAATGCATTTTAAAAATTAACAATATCCTGCAATGGTCATGGGAACACAGTAGGAAGATGTTTTGGCTTACTTTCTGATGGATTCAGTAAAATAGAGGCCTCCAATCTAAATGTTTCTTACTTAGAGATAGCCCTTGACTTATAACCATTTGTATAGCTACCAAAGTTATGATGGTGCTGAAAAAAACTATTTATGACTGTTCCTCATACTTAACAATGGTTGCAGCTCCCTGGGGGTCACATGATCACAATGTGAATACTTGGCAACTGGCTTGCATTTACAACAGTTGCAACAATACAGAGTTCATGTGATTCACCTCCCAGTCAGCTTCTGACAAGTAATGGGAAAGCTGGCAAGGTAGGTCAAAAATAATGGTCACGTGATAGTTTGCAGTCACCAGATGCCTCACTTACACTGATTAACAGATCTTCCAGACTTAAATATGGTCCTAAGTTGAGGACTGCTTATAAAGAGAAACTTTAAAAATCACTCCATCATGATAAAGGTCTTGTTGCTGAATGCGTGCATATTTTTTGTCAAAAGTGTGTTTATGGGGCTCTAAGGGCCACCTAAGGAGATCCTGCAAACCTACTTTTAATAAAAATAGCAAATTATTTGAAAATTTACCAATATAAATGTCCAATGCAGAATATTTAAAGCAAATTGTTTTCACATGATGCACATAAGTTTCTTTAATGACAAAGACCAGCCAAACCTATTATAAAATGCTACACATATGGAAGATGCATGCATGCATACACATGCACCACCCACCCACCCGCAACACTTGAAGGTTCAAGGGCTCTTCCAAACTGGTTTTATGGAAATGATTCAGGAACAGAACAAATATGTATCTAAATATGGACTAGCAAACTTCATTTTCAAATACTATAGAATTTAGCACATGAATTATAAAATAATATTCCTATAATAGTTCTCCATCGATTGGTTTGATTTTTTGGATAAGATTTTTTTTTTGCTAGGAATCACTATAAAGAAATTTCAACTACATAATAATCACATGGTAAGCTACATTTAATTAAATATACATAATTCCATTTTTTCATAAACTAAATTCCCCCCCCCCCCCCCCCCCCCCCCCCAAAAACCCCCCCCCCACAAAACCCCCCCCCCCCCCCCCCCCCCCCCCCCCCCCCCCCCCCCCCCCCCCCCCCCCCCCCCCCCCCCCCCCCCCCCCCCCCCCCCCCCCCCCCCCCCCCCCCCCCCCCCCCCCCCCCCCCCCCCCCCCCCCCCCCCCCCCCCCCCCCCACCCCCCCCCCCCCCCCCCCCCCCCACCCCCAAAAAAAAAAAAAACTTTATAAATTTACATGAAAATAAATTACACATAACTATGTATGTTTAGTAAGTATTCAATTAGCATACGACACATAAGTTTTTGCATTTTTTGCATACAAAATCAATCTCCTAAAAAATAAAGATTAATGAATGTTTGCCACAATTGTGAAATTTGACAGTTTGCCCCAATCACAAAGTTACATCGGAAATAGATTTGGGCATTATGTTCACTTGTACAATTCACCATTATAACAGAAGAAGAAAAATCCAGTGGCAATAGAAAATGTTGCTTTATCACAGCAACTGGGAATGGTACAAAAAGGAAACTGAATCCATAATCTCTCACACAGGTAGTTCTCAACTTACAATGGTAATTAGGACTGGAAATCTGGTCGCAAACTGCTACAATTGTAAATCAAGGCACCCACATGACTCTAAGTAGTTTTCTGGCCTCTTTTAGAACTGTTATTAAACAAATCCATTCATTTGAATGCATGTTTTTTTGCCAGAAACTGGCAAAAAACATTGTAAATCACAGTCATATGATTTTATATCCTTTAAAAGTTAGAGTGGCCACCAAATGAGCATTTGGTGGCCGCTCTAACTTTTAATGGTTATAAAATGACTGGTCGTAAATCAAGGAGTACCTGTAATGGAAACTAACACAAATATGTACAAACAGACGGGCACCTCTCACTGTAAGAAGCATAATAACAATCACAGCTATTATAGCCTCTTTTATTAGAAAATGGAAATAAAACCCATTAGAAATTATTTGTAGGTCACATTCATTTTAAATTTTCTTTCTGGGACTTCAGTCATGATTTTCCATGTTTATAATAATTGTAAGTTGCAAAATCCAGTAGTTGGTGCTACAGGTTAGTTGTTGTGATTGCACATGGCATCTCCCTAAGCTACATGCCACTGTTTAGGAGAAGAGATATTAGACTGCTCTAGGTTTAAAACAAAACAGAATAAAATGAGCCAAATAGCCAGGCAGACTCACTTAGATCCAGAAACTCTTTAGCATACATATATCCAGAAGGTAGTGGCGATTTCTCACTCAGGATTACCACATCATATAATATATCTCCAGCTGGATTCTGGAAAGAAGCAGATTCCAAAATAGTCACCAACCACACTATCTGTACCTAGCCTCAATTTTGTCCTTCTTATCAAAGTGTCCTTCTTACAAAAGTGTCCTTCTTACCAAAGCGTCTAGAGATGCAGTAAAGCAGAGGTAATATCCATATTTTTGTGCAAATCCTTTCCCAAAGTTAGCAGGTGCTCCTTCCACAGTTGTTGTGATCTAAGAAAAATGAGGGGGGACAGACTTTTATGAAGCAAGGAAAAAATCACAAGCAAGAATTCTCCCAATACAGGTAGCCTGCCCATTCCATTTGTAACCATTTGTAATTCATGGGAGTGAATCTCCTACCTTAAACGTGATCACACCCTTTTGCCCATGCATTCGCTAATCGAATGCACAGTTCATTAAGTGCACATTAGGTATTTCAGGGTGGGGAAGGTCATGGGGGACCTAGTGATGGAATAGTCCACTTGTGTCAACCCTGAAGCTGACTTGACCAAAGCCATTTTGACAGCTTCAGTGTTGCCACACTGGAGCTGAGGGATACAGAGGGGAGGATTTGAGATAGTTGGGATTCTGCAGCCAAACCAAAATACTTTCTCTTGGAAACCAAGGACATTCTCACACCCGGTCGGTGGAAGTTCAGAGTGATGTCACCCGGCAACCAGACTTCACCATGATTGGACCATCTGACTGACTGTTTTGAGAAAGTGACAAACTTTTACTTTTAATTAGGTGAATGCCATGGAAGTGTTCAGATCTCACCAGATCTGTGCCAATGTGATATATCCAATAAAATGATTCTTTGAGGAATCTACCTGCCTCAGAGTTTTGCTTGCTATGGATCTATTACTTGGAACCCCGACATCTTGCTTAAGTCCATTCAAGGCCTCCTGACCCACTGAAATACCTCATGCTCCCTACAATTGCTTCCCCCCAACCTGTCACTCCGGGTCACTTACTGTGCAAAGATCTAGCAAGCTGTATCCTCTCCAGCCTCTCAGCCGTGTGCGACTCTCTGGAGCTCCTGGAGCTGTTTTGGGCTGCAAAGGCTTTTGCAAAAATGGCAAAAGGCTTTGTAAACTAAAGGAAAGCTTTGATGTTTCAGGCCTTCCCTCCATTTGCAAAGCCTTTTGCTGCAGGTCTCATCCAGGCCTCTGTTTGCCGAAAACAGAAGCCTAAAGTACCCTCAGACCACGAGAGATCAATAGCGTGAGATCTCACGCTACTGATCTCATGTGATCTTGCAGTACTTTAGGCCTCCATTCTTACTACTCACCGAAGGCCTGAAGCACCAAAACAGGCCAAGAAAGCAAAGGATTTCTAGATCTTCACAAAGTGAGTACAGTATCCACAGGCCTATGAAGACCCGGCATGCTTGGGGGGGTGGTGGTATAGGCAGGCTGAACGAGCCTCTGCCATTGTCATAAGGGTGAACAACTGCCATGGTGCTGCAACATTCGTAGTTTCAAGACTTGTTCGTAAACAGGAGGAGGCGCTTATCACATAACTTTGAACATTCGCTAAGGGAGTGCTCGTAACCCGAGGATTACCTGTATTTCTTAGATACATGAAACTAAACCTGAATCTTCATGTACACAAAGTATGTAATTTGCCACTGATTTATGTTATGTTGACATGTCCCCAACTTCACATATGGAAATATTCTGAACAATTCCAAGTGTTCAGAATATAGCAACAGATTTTGGACATTTTGGGACTGAGTTATAACAGAAAATGTAACAAAACATGCATGGGTTTCAGTTTAGGTTTATCAGAAAAGATTAACCTCATACAGATTTCTTCTGAAAATATTTTTAATGTTTGAATTGTTGAAAGGCTTGATTTGCTTATTAAAAAGTATATGCACATATACACATACAAAGAGATGAAACAAATTCTACAATTAAATATTAGGATCTGTATCATTCATTGTTTAAAGAAATATCCAGAAATTCACCCATTGATTTCACCAACAGAGGTTTCCTATTAAACAGCACATTGAACAGCACGCAATATATGAAAACAGGGTAGGGCAGGTATCTAATAAAAAAGTGGAACAAACTGAGGACATTAGATAGTAGCGAAGTAAAGAACCAAAGTACTTAGCATTAAATACAAGCAAACCAGTTTGGAGCTTGTAGCGTATTCTCATTCCTGTGGAGACTGATAACTAATAAAAACATCAGATATAATTCCTCACCAATTTATCATTACCAATGCTTTCAAATAATTACCCTCAGGGATCAAATCTTTCCTACTTCTAGAATCTGTTCCTCACTGCCACCTTTCAGCGACATTGCAAAGTCCTACCTACCTATCTACCTACCTTGTACACCTATGTACCTTGTCTGACACAGCTAAGCCTGTCCAGTAGCAATTTTTTCTCATTTACAAGATTTCCTTTTCTAATATCAGGATGCTCAGAACTAGAACTCCAACTGATACGTTTTCAGCAATAAATGGTTTTTACTGAACATAGAGAGATAATAATTATTTGAGATAAAACAATATTCTAATCCCTAAAATTATAGGGTTTTTGAAAATGTTTTAAAACCTGCAATGAGGCTTTAATTTTCCTCAATTTGCTTATTATTCTGACTTCTTTGGTGAAAGTCTTAACTTCCTAATTATCCCCTTTAATTTTTTTGTAAAATGAATTCTTAATTTTCCAAACCCTTGATTTTGTTTTTACCACCAATCTTGCCCCATTTCTTCTCTGCCACTTCCCAACTTACCCCAACTCCTGAACATATTTGAAGGATCACTTCTCCCTATTGACATCTATCTGCCCCATTGAGTTTGGCTTGAGAGGCATGTTATTAGTCTTGTCAGCTAGGGAATTCCAACCCTGTGGCAAGAGAGGCAGCAAATAAATTTAACAAAATAAAATCTTACAGGATCTATGAAGAAAGCCTTTTTGCCACAGCCCCCATCCTGTGAAAGGTCCTTTCTCTGCAGGGGAGGCATGTTGGCCTTCCAAAAGACCCTCCAAACACGGTTTTATTTAATGAGCATAGTGATCCTGTGGTACAGTGGGGCCTGTCAGATGGTTATACAGTATGACTATTAACTGATGCACTCTCTGTATGCAAAAGAGCTGCCAAGGTCCATGGACTTCACATGGGATAGTGACTCCCAGCAGGAGTCATCATTATGAAATGATACTACTGGATGGGCAAATTCAACTTTAGTAAGAGGTGTCTAATGTATCCAAAAGCCACACCTTTGTACATGATTACCAGTATTTTGAATTAAGACTGAAAGCATACTACTACCGTAGGTAGCTTAATAGCTCCAAAAAAAAAAGTTCTCCTGTAATGGCTGCACTGATCCATTCACAATATTGCCATCACATTCTAGACCAATTGCAGCTTCCGGACTGCCTCCATAAATTGCCTCATTTAGAGGGCATTACAATAGCCCTAATTGGATCTGAAATCCAATATTTATCAGGCAGTAATTATATTACAACTCATTCTCTGCAGCATTAGTGTGACATGTCCCATCCAAATCCTAGCGGCTTCCATGCACGATTAAGGGTTTGGTGTTGTAACACCCCTGGCTGTCTTGCGACATGGCAAACAGCTGAATGTTGTTGGTGAGCTGACATTTCATTCCTGTTAAAAAGATTTCACCCAGCGGTCTATATGTAATATCCGGGAGAGCGCTAACCATGTGACACCCCATCCTGAAGGATCCAAGGGCTGCAACTCTCTATAAGGACTGTGGCAATCCTCTCAGTTAGCACCCAGCTCTTGTAGATGGCCCCGAATGCATAAAAAGTGTGGGGTGGGGTGGGTGGATAGATGGCTGGATAGAGAGATGTAATATAGATGTGATAGATAGATAGATAGATAGATAGATAGATAGATAGATAGATAGATAGATAGATAGATAGATAGATAGACAGAGAGAGAGAGAGAGAGAGAGAGAGAGAGAGAGAGAGAGAGAGAGAGAGAGAGAGAGGGGGGATAAGATAAGATAGACAGAGACAGACAGACAGATAGATAGATATGGATGGATGGATATAGACAGACAGATAGAAAGAAAAACCCACTAAAATGTCCACCAAGACCAAGGGGGCACTTAAACTATGGGCAAAGGCAACCGACTGAAGTAACCAAGGCTATTTCTGACCCAGAAACCGGTCTATATCTTAACAGGAGTGGAACCATTACCAATCACAGGTAGTTGGTTTATTATTTAGCTTCATTCATCAGGAAAGGGGTTCACGCAAATTTGTCATTTCATGGGGTCCCCTTATCGCAAAGTTTGAGAAGCCCCGCTGTAAAACGTTTTATAACCTTCAACGTACAACAAACGTTACTGGTTCGGCTCAGGGGCGCTTTTCCCTTTTTGTACTAAGCAGTCACAAAAACTCGCATTTCTGGGTGTGGAAATCTCCACTCAAGCTTCCGACTTCAATAAAACTCTTCCGTCTTCCCGCCCCACAGCCCGTTTTTAAAGAAAGAGGCAGGCAGAACGGGGAAATCGGAAGCCGGAGGGCCAGCAAGGTAAAGCAAAATTGGTCGGAATTAGCTTCTCTCCTTTTCCTTTGAGCCTCCCTTAAAGGAAAGAAAGACGGCAAGCCTCGCCTCGCCTCGCCTTCAACTCTCCCCGCCGTGAAGAGAGGGGGGAAGAGAGGTTGCCCTCAGAGACGGGGCGCTACTAAGGCAAGGAGACGAGGCTGCTTTTCTCACCGGAATCCAGCCAGCAACCGGCACATTAGACGATGTCCAACCCAGCCCGGTGAGCGGAGAGGTCATGCCAGCTCTAAGACGGTTTCGGTTACAGGAAGACGTTAAAATACGAAAAGGCGGGGGGGGGAGAGGGAGACCCCGTCAGCGAACAGCAAAGTCCACCCGGTCGCGGGAGGCGAAACAAGAACGAAAGTCCTCTCGAGTTTTTTCGACCCGCCTCTCAGAACAGACGTGAGGCTCCACGTCCATAACGGAGTCTGCTCTGATTGGCGAACCACTTCTGCAGGACCATCCAATGGAAACTTCGCGCTTGCTTGTTTGGTTTATCTTCCTCGCGAAACCAGGATAACGTTTATGCGCACGCACCTTGGATGCTCGCTCTTAGGTCTCCCTTTGAATTTGGGAAGGGGTTCGCCAAAGCAAATGTTCCGCAGTTGAGCTCTGTAACGTTACTGACCCATCGAATGCTAGAGCACCAGCAAGTTTAAGGGAAGCCCGTTTAAGTGTTTGATTTCTACCTCAAGTTTTACAGGCAAGTCCTAGATAATTATGGTGACTAAAAAGAAAAGCGCTATATGAAGATTATGCGCAGTCTGAAGGAAGGATATCATATCCACATAGGAAATCCACAGGAATTGAGTATCGTAAATCATAGTGCTATAGCACCCTCCGCTACTGTTTATTGCATATTAAATGTGCAAAACATGGATGCATGGGTACCTATTCTTCTGAAACTGCACCCCCACGAAATTCCTGTTTCAGGGTTGAAAGAGAATATACCATAGCATGGGATTCCAGAAAACTTAATCATTCCACTTGGAAATCAATTTTATTGGTATTTGCCTATGTGGGAATTGATTTTCACATCTAGGAGTATAAAATTTATTTCTGAATAGCATCAGAATATTGAAGACACTACACAAGACAAAGCAGCTAAAAATACTGCAAGATTTTTATACGCTTGTCCACTATTCACCAAATGTTCATTGTAGCATGGAGAAAAATATGCTCAAACACAGAATGAAAAGCTGCTATATCTATCTGTTCTCTTCTTTTTTTCCCCACTACCATACATACTGGAGGGATCAGCTTCTTGCTTTTTTCAGTAACAACGGCCAAGCCAATATTTAAGTTGCTAACAGCTATGGCCTATCTAGATATTTCCAAAGTCAGTTTTAGAAAGTCAGATGAAATATGAGACAGTCTTGAAGAAATGCCCGTTAGTAAAATGAAAATTTCTTTAATCTTTTGGAGGTGGCAGTACAGATGGTTTTGTCTGGAGAAGCCTGAGAAGTTTTCGGGCTGGTGATTTCTCTAATCTCAGGAAAGTTCTTGAGGCTGAAATAGAAAGAATATCATATTAATTCCAGATTCTTATGCTATGAGGACCCAGATTGTTGGGGGCAATTATTGCAGATATTAAGGATAGTTGTTGGAAATGTGACCTGTTTGTTTTGAAGAAGGCAGCATTTTCTACTAATCAAAGAATACAGCAATGTTTACTATTATAGGAGAGATTTTCTGATATTTTACAATATTATGTACTGATTATATTATAGCATTGAATTTATTGGTAAACCTGAGACTATTGATAGTATAAAATATAAGGTAGATATTTTTCTCTTCTTCTCAGTTTGTATTCTTTATTAGGCATTGTTTAATTTGTTTTCTTTTGGTTTCTTTTTTTAAGGATGTTAAATAATAAAAATATTTAATAAAGCTTCCACACTTATAGAAAGATAAATGCCATTTTTGCAGCCTGTTAATTGTGAATTCAGACATAATAAATGATAGTTAAAACTACAAACAAGTTTCAAATTGTGATTTTGTTTTCTAAGATGTATTTAAGCAGAAAACTAAGAAACACATCATGTTGGTGTTGCATGAATTGCTAAACAATCTCTAAATTGAAACACATGTCTTCCCAGAAAAACAACTCATGATATATCTAATGTAAAATCAGCTTGAAATATATTTAACCTTTTTCATACAATTTGTTTAATATAACATATCTTTCCAATGTGTAATGCAGCAGTTTCTCTTAATGAAGAGTAAAATCAATATGACTTCTGAATTGCATTAATATCAGCAATACTGGTATTTACAGGTTGGATCCAGAGTAATCTTATCACAAACCAAAAAAACTAATTCTGTTTTACAGAAACCAGAAATACAATGTAGGAAAAGGAGATTTTCCTAATGCCCAAACCACTGTCACAATGTCTTATACAGTACTGCTCTGTAAAGTTCCCCAATTACCCAGAACAACTTTTCAGGGTAAAACAGTAAGTTTCATGTGTTGTCAGTTTCCATTCTACAAGTCATGATTTAAAAAAATCCAATACTTAATACAATTACATCCTATGAGTTTAATATTTTCCTTACTATTGAAATAAAAAATAGAATTTAACTTCCAGTGCTTGGTGATAGGGACATTTAAAAACCTAAAACCTCATAACAATAGAGCTGAAAAACAGCTTGAAATAAATTGGTAGGGTGGGAGAACAACAGAAACTCAATGTTGGTTACCTGAAATTAGACTTACACGTAGACCGAATGTGTATGCTACATACAACAAATTAACCTCTCTTGAACAATCAGAATTTGTTTCAGTTACACAAAAATAATAGCCACTCCATGACTTACCAAGTTGTGTGGATAGCTTCTGGAGATATAATGTAGTATCTTCCACATAGGTCTGACAAACTTTCACTATCTGACTGATTTCATCAAGCTGAAAAGTAACATTATTTACAAGATGATAATCCAGCAGATGATCTATTCCCGTGATGGCACACCTATGGTGCACGTGCCACAGGTGGCACGCAGAACCCTCTGTGGGCTCAGCTCTGCCATGCATGTGCACACACCTCACACTGGCCAGCTGATCTTCTGATCTCTGCTGCGCATGCATGGGGATGGAGCACATGCATGGGGATGGGGCACATGTGCACACGCATGCACGAGGGGGGCATATGCACAGGGGTGTGGGAAGCATGTGCAGGGGGGGGGCGGGCGAGCGCTTTGGGCACTCGGTGCCAAAAAGGTTAGCTATCACTTGGATTCTATTCTGACCATTTAAATGACCAGTTCCCTGTATTATTCTAAACCAAGGCTGTCAAACTCACGGCCCATGGCCCTGATGCATCACGTGCTGGCCACGCCTATGCCCAGTTTAACAAAGGGGGAAAAAGTCCTGATGTCACATGACACCGTCGTAACGACATTTGACACCCCTGACCTAAATTAAATATTACTGGGGTACATCATTCAGCAGAACTTCCAAATTCAATTAAACAATGGAAAAAGTTTAAGAAGTTCCCTCCTTCTTAGACTCTTGGTAGCTTCTTTCCAGAATTTCATTCTAAGCTCTGCAAGGTCTGATTGAAAGATTTATCATTTTATTTTGGAAGCTCATTATCACTTGCAATCATCTGACTCCTTCACCCAATCAGAACAGAAAGCAGGATAAATTATCCTTTTATTGTGTGCCATTCTTTACATCAAGATTCTGAATGGCCAATCTCCCATCCCTATAGTTTTTTCCCAAACTAACCAGCACAGAAAAGACATGTAATAAGAAACTCATTTAAAGTGATATTCTCAATTATTTAAAATATTCAAGTAATCAACAATATCTATGAAATGCACAGAATGAAAAAATAAGGAAACAGCACAAAGCAATCAATGTAGAACTACTGAACGTGATATATAGTTAAAAAAAGAGCAGTTCTTTTAAAAACTGAGAAAATAAGATGTTTCACTAGGTTTTTGTTGCTGTTGTTTGACTGTCCCTGTTCCTTGTGCAATACCCTTTTTAATATCCTGTTCCTCCACCTGTTTATTGTCTGTTATATCAAGCTTAAAACACTATCTCTAATTCAGCTTACAAAAAATATCTAGAATCCTGTGTTCATTTCTTACCCTCACTATAAAGAAATAAATATATATATCTATTTTTCATTTTAACTGGCATTCTAGATTCTTCCTCTTCTCTTATTTTGTAAGCAAATAACACAAGTCTAAATTAACTATTCTCACACATCTTTATTTGCTTTGGGATTTTTATTTCTTAGAAAGATGATTTTGGGTTTACCTTATAATTGGAGCTTCCCAAGTTTATTATTTGGCCTTGTACTGCCTCTCCTAGTCAATCCCGACATAATTTCTAATTCTACTACATTATTTGCTTTGAGATTCTTTACTGACATATTCTTAATCATTATATAAATCTCCTAGCCATGCTGTCACTTGGATGGCTTGACCCACATCCTCACTCTCTGTTCCTCATGCCCAGGAAAAATGTTGCCTCCTTCCCTGACATGTACTGTTCAAGTGCCTTTCTACCTCGACAATCTGTTTGATCATCATTCTACTTCTGTTATAAGGTTTTCAGTTTCTACGTTTTTCAGAAGCATGTAGAATGGCAAGCTAACATGGATACTTTCTGGATGTAATTTCAACCATCAATTTATTTGACAGAATCTATTGCTGGGAATCCTGGTCACTTAGATTATCAAGTCCTCCAACTTGGTGTTATCACTAGCCTACTATTTCGGGAGAGATGGAGAAGAACAAAAATAATGTATATATGTAGTACAAATGCTGCTTTAAGTTCTCAGAGGACTGAGAATTGTTTTAAATTCTCAGGAAAAAACTGCATGCTTTCAATGCAAGGCTCTTTCCATCACTTAATTATTGCACCATTGTTTTGGCATTCCTTACTGTCTTTTTAAAATTATTGTTAGTTAATAACAAGACAATGGTACAATAATTGATGTCATCACTCACCACTCCCTCTAGGCAATAAAAGACTTCTGCTTGACAATCCAGTATTTTCTGATAATCTGGCTTGGCTTGAAGTACATGGGCTTGGGATGCCCCAAGGTAGCTGCAAGGTTCCTCTGGTGCTTGTTTCAGCTCGCATGACTCTAGCTGCCTTAAAAGATAAAAAAAAGATCACAATAGTACTTAATGGCCAGTAAATTCACTATTACAGGGTATGTGATTGTCAGATTTTGGACCAACCCTCATTCATTCATTCTGGGTTCCCAGTCCTCCTTTTTTTCTCAGCTAGATGCCAACCATCAGTTCCCAACAATATCTGACTTCACCTTCCTTCACCTTTTTGGGGGATGAGAAAGGAATACTTCTCCACAGGATAAAAAGGCCAAATCCCCTTACTGGTACAACATTACTATCAAGTTTGTTGTATGTTAGCAAACTTGGTGTAGCTCTTAGAGACTTCAATCCTCAATGAACAATTATAAAATTAATAAAATAAGGAAAAATTCTGAGCAAGCATTAACCAAATTATATCTCTATCTTGACCCCTTAGTTTAAACTCTTTCCCGACCTTCAAAATTGGATCTGCCTTCTTAACTTCAACAGCCCCCAATCTCCTGTCTTCCCCTTCTAGAAGTTTCCAGCTTCCCTTCCTGGTGAGATGAAGGTTAACTATTGCTTAGCAGTTAGTCACTAAAGCAATGTCAACTATTCCTTTCCATTTCAGTTCAACTGTTCTGCAACATTCAGTAGCATCAACAAACTTTTGACCAGTTCATATTTTACTGCTCCTTCACTCAAATCGCTAACTCTGAATTATTTGGAAATATTAAAAAAAAAAGTTTCAATATTTGGGTGAGGTGGCAAGTAAAATGTGTGGGCCTGTCCATACTCACTTTTTTTTTCTGTTTTTGTCCATTACATTACATGATACAAATTTTATAGCCTTTGATTTTGTAACCCTGCTTTCAGAATAATCTAATGATAAAGACAGCCAATATTCTAACCTGGATATGTCTTCCATTTTTTTCTGGTAAGACAGAAGTAGTTCATCCCAAGCTTGATTCTCTGCTGAAAACCTGTTAAAAATATAGATTATAATTAGCTTCAGCACCAGAGACATTAGCGCTGTCATTTGCTATCATTAACTTGAAGTAGCCTTAAAGAAAGGCCTCTTGAGAATTGTATATACCACTACATGGTCCATCAATACTGTACACTTTGTCTTCCATGTTCTCATGGGATGTTCATTAATCAGTTCCATTCAGCTAAGACTAATAAAATTAATTCAATTTTCATGTGTTGGAAACAGACAGAGCTAATCCATAGTTTTAAACAAGTTTGGGAGTCAGATTTATGAAAGTGCTTGGATGATACATTGTGCAATGCTCATGAGGTCTGGAGAATTATTACCTACTTT
This sequence comes from Notechis scutatus, assembly GCF_049901735.1. Lineage (NCBI taxonomy): Eukaryota > Metazoa > Chordata > Lepidosauria > Squamata > Elapidae > Notechis > Notechis scutatus. The sequence continues at coordinate 148,080,984 of NC_142010.1, forward strand.
AATACAGGAAGTCCATCTTAAGATCTTATAACAATCTCGCATATAACACATAACTACTCTGAAATGCTGGAGGGGTTATTATAATCAAAATGGAATTTTCTTCCATCTTTAAAAGTTCAGTCAGTTTTATAGTTTCTTAATGAACATGGTTCTGGGATGCATGATATATAGATTATAAACCGAATAACCTCTTCTTGCTTCCAGTTTCATTCTGTTTTATCAGAGAGATAATAGACTTTAACCAATGGGGTTTTTTTAAAGTAAAATTTTAGTAAATTAATAAATAAATACTAACAGGAAAGCATTCTTTAAAGCTTCTTTCCCTTGCAGGAACAGAAAACGACATCAAGGCATTAAAACACTCAATGAATGATTGAATAGGCTAAATTTATAAATAGAAAATGCTTATAAAGCACAAAAGCTTTTATTAGTCCATGCTAGACAAGTATTGTAATTACTTTATAAAACATTCTTTATCAACATACATACAGAAAACATACATACAGAAAACAATGGTCTAATATCACTTAGTACTTCACAGAAAGAAAACAGAAAAAGAAGAGCAAATAAACAATGGGATTTCAGAGAAAAAGGCACAGCATTGAAATTGTTCCAATTACAAGTACATTTTGTTCATTAAAAGCCTGAATAACCTGAATAACCTCCATGATTAACTGGATCCAAAAACCAACATCATCTGAGTCATCTGCTTTCTATAGATATGTAGAGGACTCTAGAATGCTCCACTAGATTACTGCAATATCTTATATTATAAACTGCCCTTGGATACACTTCAGAAACTTCAGTTAAACCTACTGTGGCAGAGGTATGACTGCAATGAGGCAATATAAATATGATATTCAAGTTCTTCATGGTCTTCACTGGCTTCCAGTTTCTTTCCAGTCACAAAGCCATTTATAATTTAAAATCTGAAAAATCATCTCTTCCCATTGTATCCTACCCATAACATAATATTTGAAAGGCCTGCTCAGGATACGCTTCAACCCAGGGCCATATTTATCATCTCTTTTGGCACAAGGTAAATACTGTTATTTTCCCAGAATTTATGCTTTAATCCTACTGTGATTTTTAATTCTTTTATTACTGCTTGCATTCTCTATTAAGATTTTAATGTTTATTTTGCAGATTTTATTTTGTATTATATTCTTGAAAAACATCTTTGTTTTTGTTAATTGCTTTAACCTAATGCTTTTAACTTCATATGTAATTTTTAATTGTAAATTGTTTGGGGATTCCTTTTCATAGGAAGCAGTGTATACATGTTTTAAATAAATACACATTTTTATTCTCTCTCATGTTGGCATAATATTACTGATACCTTAAGAAGAGGAAGAGCCCATGGTTGTTTGCACTTGTTCCTGGAGCAAATTGCACATTGTCACGCCACTTACAGCCTTTAATCATGCATCAACCTAATATGCTAATGAGAACAAATATGCTTAAGGTTCATTCTCATTTGCATGGTGATTAGTTCAGATATAATGCTGAATTATGTTTAGCCATGAGAGAGAAAGAAGAATTTGAATCAGATGGGAAAGAATGTTTTAGCCTACTATCAGATGCCTAGTTCTAATACAGTATTATTTTCACCAAGCTTCCCTTTAGAGCAAACTAAACAATAGTTAATGACAAAATGAAAAGACCTTCATTTTAGAACAAAGATAAATCAACCATTTACCACTTCACTATCCAGGCAAAGACAATCTTTTCCTAGCTAGGAGTAATAATTTGTTCTTTGACTTCCAAGAGTTACAAAAGTATGGCAGTGAAGCAGTGATGTAACTGGAAGACAAAGAATCCCCTCTTTTTATGGCGACACTTTCTGTCATAAAATATTACTACACACAAAAAAAATCCTGCTCTAGATACTTTCATCAAATTTATTCTCCATTGAAAACTATCAAGTTGAGTTAATCACTGCAGCGCCCATGTTATTACAACACATTTGGGTCTTGAGTCTATCTTACCTCACAATGGTGTCCTTTAAGGCAGTCACCAATTCATTGAATGCAGGATCTGACAGACCACTAAAATAGGTAGAAGATGCAGAGAGTTAAGACACTATTAACTTCTAGGAAACCACAAATTGGTTCCTAATTTATTCTGCTGTGTTCTTTCTATAATGTTAATATGCAATTCTTACACAACCAGCATACAATAGAGAGAATATCTGTAGCTTGGGGGTGAACTGTTGGGTTATTGTAACTCGCTAAGCTTTGTCATTTAAAAAGCAGATCTAAAGTTTTAGTGTTTGTGTGAGAATGTTACTGCTTCTAGACATCGCATCGCAATCTTAGCTAAGAATCCTGAGTACTGAATTCATGGATGTTCTTATGATTTCTTAATATATTTGTCCATTGAACTGAAAAGCGAAGACTGATGAATGTAATGATTCTGGGTCTTAGTATGTTCTGTTAGGTTGCATGTGTGTTTGTGTAGTGACACTGCAGTGGTTTTTTGGGGTACTTCTGGATCTAGGTGACATCAAGTGAAATCATAATTTCACCTTCTTTTATTCTTAGGTCCTTGATATTGTGGAAGCCCTGTAGTGGAGCATTAATAAGATTATTTCCACCCATCTGCAAGATGTCAGAGTTTCTGGTGAGTTCTTTGGATGCATTGTAGGTTAAGGACTCTGATAGTAATACAGGTGATATGTGGGACATTATTTTGGATGTCCATAGAAGTATAGGACAGCAGGTCTACCACTTTTCATCTGCAACTCTATTTTCATGATTTGTCCTTTCCTGCTTAAAATGTTTAGGATTTTCTTGATTTGGTTGTCCATGTTCATATTGAGTTGTTATTTATGGGACTGTAGGATTCTTTATCCTCAGTGGTCTTTGGCTTTCCATACATATTGTGTTCTGTTCATAACAATGGTTTGGATTTGTCTGCTGGGGGATAGTGATTTTTCCTGAGGCAGCATTACCACTTTGAAGAGTGACTTTAGATAGTGAGATTGGCAGAATAAACAAATATGGACAGGTAATCCTCAACTTACGACCACAATTGAGCCCAAAGGTTATGTTGCTAAGTGAAACATTTGTTGAGTTTTGCCCTACTTTATGGCTTTTTGACCACATTTGTTAAGTGAATCGCTGCAATTCTTAAATTAATAACAGTTATTAAGTGAATCTGGTTCCCCCATTGACTTTGCTTGTCGGAAGGTCACAAAAGAGAATCATATGACTCCGGGACACTACAAAAATCATAAATGTGAGTCAGTTGTCAAGCATCTGAATGTAAATCACATGATCATGAGGATGCCACAATGGTCATAAGTATGAAAAATGGTCATAGGTCACTTTTTTCAGTGCCTTTGTAACTTCAAGTGGTCATTAAATGAACTGTTGAAAGTCGAGGACTACCTGCACATACCATTTACACTATAGTCAAAAGTCCAGGAAGGAAGCAAATAGCCTAGAATATATCTACTCCTGCAATTAACCCCCTGATAAGCAGGAAATAGAACCACATGAACAATCAGGGAAGAAACAATAGCCTACTCAAGAAACCATCAAGGAGGAAGCCACATCCCCACCAAGACTGACAGGGCAAACTGTTAGACAGTCAGCAGACTCCAGTCTCCCTTGCGCTGTTGTTATATAGACTAGCAATTAAATGTCTGCAGGAAAATAACCAAACTCAGAGATCACCAAGAATTCAAGAAGTATAGGCCAGGTACCTTATATGTCAGGTACATGACTATAAGAACATGTTTTAGTTGGAACACATTAAAAAAAAGATTAGTCATTTTACCATTTGGGGTCATCAAAGCATTTCTGCACCGTTCCATTGAAAATCAGTTTCTTTGTATGGAGCCTCAGCTCTTCTGAAAGTGAGCTCACTGGAAAAGATAATGAAAAACCAGAGTGAATAGGATGAAATGTTATAGGAGAGATCACCAAGTGGGGAAAAATTAGCTTTCTGTATTCTAAGTTTGAAGGACCAATTTTTCTGAACTTTTATCTACCACCATTGATTTTCTCTTGCAATACATAGAAAGAATGAAACATTGGTTGTATTCCTAAATAAAATTTCAATTAACATAATGGGATGCCAAAGGTAGTGTATAACGTAGAAGAATCAAAGTTAGCAAGTACATGTCAGGCGTGAAAGATCACGACTACATATGAGTTCCAATTAAATTGATTTACTGTTAATCATGCCTATGCACAGGAATCTACTCAACTGTCAGCATCTTGGTGTTCGATAAGGGTCAACAGAATTTAAGAGAGGTTGGACTTAGTCCATTTGTGGACATGTAGACTCTAGACCAGGGGTCCCCAACCAGAGGTGCAAGACGATCTTCCAGGGAGTACAAAAACTTGGGTTTAGAAGTTTCAAAATTATAGTGTATACGCATAATTATATGGGATGCAAGAATATATTAGAAGCATTCTACGGGTGTGGGGTATAGAAAAGGTTGGGGACCCCTGCTCTAGACTGATTCCTCTTTTGACTCTCTACTCAGGTTCTGCTCCTCCTCCTACAGTACAATAGTTTTATAAGCCTATTTAGTGTCCTGCATTAATTGGACAGACCATTGGTCACATTTCCACATCTAGTTGTAAATACCTGCATGATAGCTATCTGAGGTGTTTTTTTTTTAATCAACTGCTATGTTCAGTGAAGACCATAAGCCAAGTTAACATATTTAAGAATGAAATATGGCAGATTTCCATCAAAATTATCTGTCTGAAATAATTTGGACTGGTTTTCAGGTTGCTGAGAATCAGCTTCTCAGAATACTTGTTTTAAGGTCAATGGTCTTGACCAAATTGATTCCCAGGTTTACTTCAGGTGAGACATAACCTTTTCTCTCTTGAGGTAAACCATACATGAAACTTACCATTCTGCTGAAAAGTTTCAAAATCAAAGCCTTTGATGGGCCTTAGAGACTGCTCAAGCTTTTGTGCAGAGTACTAACAGGAAAGAAAAGATTTAAATTTGAATTATTTGATTTTTAAATGTTCACAGACTTCATGCTAAAATTTAACTTTTCAACAATGCTACTAAAAATAACAGAATTTTTATCCATTTATATATACTGTGACCAAAACCCCAATCAGGCTCCAGTAATCAGAAGTGCACTTATTGTATAAATCAACTAGTTCTCAATAATCAGATCAATAAAATTAGCACTTTCTATAATGAGAACTTCATTGCTAATCAGAACTGATTCTGATAAGAGCCTAATTTAGATAGCGGCTTGTGCATTCTTACAATATGTAGCTTGAAGGTCTCCTCCTTGCTGCGTTCATCATGCTACCATCACCATTGTATCTACCCTCAACAAAGAAAAACTCTGTGTAGCCACCACTTTTCCACAGTGGCAACCCCATTAAGATTTAACTTGAACTTTACCTGGAAACTAGAAAGAAGGAGTGCTGCCATTCTCTCAGCTTCTGGCAAATCCAGGCTGATTGCCTTACTCAGTTCTGAAAGTTTAGCAAAATATCATTTAAACTACAGTGAATTAGCCAGACAATTTTATTCCACATTTTATTTTATTTTTTGCAGAATTGGGTAATATGTTAATTAGGATTGTTGTGCTTTTAATATCTCCCATTTTTGGTATTATTTCAATTTGGGAAATAATATGTTTCTCAAATTACTGTATTTTAACAATTGAACACTATGCCTAATATTTTTAGACAATTTGCATTTTTATAATCCACAAGCATACCTTGAAGCAAATCTTACTAAAGAGAGTGATACTTATTTTTGAACAGGTAAGCATTATTACAAAACAGAGCCTTCCTCTAACTTAGTGCTGGATGAGAGTTGATCTTTCACCATCTTTAGAGAAGACCAAGTTGGAAAATAATAAATTAAATAGATAAATAATAAATTGAACTAAAGCATTTTATGCCCCCAAATTTTTCACAACTTCACTAGTAGTAATTCATTACTACTTCATTTACTTGGAATTTGTAAAGAGCATTTTTTGAAAATCATAGTGCAATTATTTAAGGACAGGTAAACATTGTTTTAGATCAGAAACAGGCAACCAGTGGCCTGTAATATAACACCACAACATTTTCTCTGCAACACAGAGCCATTCAAAATGGGTAAAACTAAGTTTTGAAAATGTGTCTCATGTCTTGGTAATCTAAGTGCACAATCCTTAGACTAAGACATACATTCTGCTAAAAAAGCCCAAACCTTCAATACACAAATAGTGGACTAAAACTTTCAGTTCTTCCAATCTAATGTTGAGGGTTGTTGCCCTGAGGAAGGCAGAAAGTCTATTTTAAAAAAAAAGCTAACCCCAGTATTGTTATGCAACAAACCAGTTGGATAGTTCAGCTGGAAGCAAATTTAAGGGTACCATCTGTCTTGGAATAGTTCACATAGCTTCTTCCAGAACTCAACTCATGTTGCCTTCCTCCTACCAAGTTTATCCTTAATTGTTGTTTGCATCAAGGAAACATACCCAAAATATTGACGTGAAAAGGTGGCAATGACTTCCGGCGATTAACACCTAGTTTCAGACTGTAGCGATTCATGGAGCGACGTGGAACTTTTGGGGTAGGGAGCTGTGCAAAGGATACATTAAATGAAGTTGAAGCACGGTGTGTTTCAGGATCAATACTCTGTGAGGATGCTTTTTCAAGCCCATGGGAACACTCATTCTTCAGATTATATTCTGGATGGCATTTTTGTTTGCTAGTCTCGGCCAACATCTCTGAATGACTGGTTGTCATTTCAAGTGGGATCGCATTGCTACAACTAGCAACATTATCTGGTTTGACAAAGCATTCAGCAGCCACTATCTCTTGGTTATACGCATTTTCTGCAAAGAAGGAAAGTAGAAAAAACATGCTTCAGGTCAAAACAAAAATATTTCAAAGCAAAATGGAAAGAAATTCAGCATGCAACTGAATTGTTTCAATTGTTTGAATTTAAAATGCATGGAAACAGGTTGTAAAGCAGAGGGAAAAGACTCTGACACAGGAATAGGAGATATGTGTGTGTGTGTGTGTGTGTATGTGTGTGTATGGTATTCAGCTTTGTTCGGGTATTTTCCCACGTCATTATAGTTGTGCTTTTAAAGTTGTAAAGTTTGTTATTTGGCCCCATAGAAAAGAAAACCTAAACAATTTCCTAACACACCTAAACAGCACACACCCAAAAATCAAATTCACCACGGAAATGGAAACAAACAAACTGCCATTCCTAGATGTACTAATCTACAAAAAAACAGATGGCACACTAGGACACACCATATACCAGAAGAAAACACACACCAACTGCTACCTCAACGCCCAATCCCACCACCACCCAGCACAGATAAACTCCGTGGCCAAAACACTAATTGCCAGAACCAAATGCCTGGCAGACAAGACACACATAAAGACTGAACTATGCACCCTGACTAAAGTACTGACAGCTAACGGCTTCCACAAAAGCAAAATCACTGGCCTGATCCACAAAAACACACTGAGACATAATGGAGACCTAGAAGATGAACAGACCTATGGAACAGCTGTCCTGCCCTACATAAGAGGTACTACAGACAAAATCAGTAAGATACTACACAGGCATCACATCAAGACTGCCTTCAAAACAGACAGAAAAATAGCAGCCATCCTAAGAAACCCCAAAGATAAAATTGACCTGGAAAACCAAGGCATATATGAACCTGTGCATCATGCCCTGCCACATACATTGGACAGACCAATAGAAGAATAAGTACCCGCCTGGATGAACACAAAAATGCAGTAAAAAGCTGGAACACACTTCCTCATTAGTCTAACACATGAAAGCCACAGGTCACAGCACCAACTTCAATGGCACCAAAACCCTAGCCACTATAGAAAACCCCAGCTACAGAATTATCAGAGAAGCCACAGAGATTGAAAAAAGACCTGAAAGCATGAATAGAAGAGATGACTCCACCAGACTGTCAATTATCTGGAAACCTGCACTCTCAAACAAAAAAATCTCCACACCACAAGCCAGCCAAACACCTGGGCACAAACAGACTCCCCCTGATACCTCCAGCTCAAACACACCCCAACCAGGCACCCAGATGAAACCTATCTTCCTAATAAATGATAGCCGTCCGTTTACTCAGAGCCCAGCTGCACTAAAAGCCTCCAATACAGGAACACAATGTTGCCAGCCAATCAAGACAAAAAAAAGCCACAAAACAGACAGAAGATATTAGAAACACCAATCAACAGCAAACTCCAAGACCAATAAACACAGACCAAGACTCCCAACCAATCAGGACGAAGAAAAAAACGATTCTGGCACAGCGTAGGCTAGCACCAAATTTAAAACAGGAACAGCTGTGAAAGTCTGACTCACAGACGAACACTATACAGAAGCCTGATGATGGCAGATGAGATTCTGCCGAAACGTTGCTACAACTTTAAAAGCACAACTATAATGACGTGGGAAAATACCCAAACAAAGCTGAATACCATACATATAAATACCTGCAAAACTTAAAACATATATATATATATATATATATATATATATATATATATATATATATATATATATATATATATATATATATAAATATAAATATAAATATAAATTTTATTTTATTTTATTTTATTTTATTTATGTAATATATATAGTAACAGAAGTTCAAACAAAAATTATATTAATTCTTTTACCCAACGTCTCGGCCTTTTTCCCACATATAGAGGCAGACTGCATGTCTTGAAAATTGATCTGAAACAAAAAAAAAATATGTATATTTCTCACAAGACAGAACAGCCTGTTGAAGCTAAAAAAAAGTTTTGTTTGTATTTACCACTGGCTTTAAACAACCACAAGACCAACAAACACGAAATACAAGGTAGGAATGGCCAAGAACCTCTGATCCATTGAACATTTGACTACAAGGAGCTCAAGAGGGCTACCACACCTGGGCTGCAAATACCCAGAGGACTGCTAGGCATGTAGTGGTTGGGAGGCTCATTACAATACAGATACATTAGGTTTACATTAAAGACATTAATAGTCCCGCCATGCAGCAACCTTAAAAATCCACTTCAGTGAAAAGCATCATTCTCTGCCACCCTCCACTTTCAGCACCAAATATAAATACCAGTAGTCCTCAAGTTACAACCACAATCGAGCCCAACATTTGGATTGTTAGACCTTTGTTGAGTGAACATTGCCCCACTTTACGACCTTTCTCACCACATTTGTTAAGCAAATCACTGCAGCTATTAGGTTAGGAACCCGGTTGTTAAGGGAATCTGGCTTCCCCCTTGACTTTGCTGGTCAGAAGGTCGCAAGATCACAGGACCCTGCAACCGTCATAAATCTGAACCCGTGGCCAAGCGTCTGAATTTTGATCACGTGACCATGCGGGTGCCGCAATGGTTGTGTGAAAAAATGGTCATAACTCATTTTTCGGTGCCTTGTAACTTCGGTCACTAAATGAACGGTTGTAAGTCGAGGACTTCCTGTCAAGCGACGTGGCGGCCAGTCTGCGGAATGACCACCTTAGATTAACAAGCCCACCCACCCACCCAATGCTGTGGTGTCCAACTAGCTTCCCGCGGTTAGACAGCTTTACTTCTCCAAAAGGGGAGGGCCGCACTCGGTGGAAGCGCCATGGCATCACCGCCTGACCACACAAACCGACACTCGAGCGGAGTCGAGCCATTAAGAAGCAACGGATTTCAGAGCGCCCAGGAGAGCCCGAAGAAAAAGACACGGAAATGAAACCTGGAAAGCGAGGAGACATCTTCCACTTACCCAGCCCGAGCGGGGCTCCCCTTCCTCCAACTCCGCGACTCTTTACCGTCTTCGCCTGAATAAAAAATCAAACGAGCCCGCCACGGCACATGCGCGTTTACAACCTGGCCGTCCTTCGCCAATAGGCAGGCGGGGTTTGTTTTTGTTTAACCAAGGCTGCTTGGGCGCATGCGTACTTCTCTCTCCCCCCCCCCCATTTCCGAGCGCTGGCTTCTGGACCGTAGAGCCGGAACTTGTTTGGGAGGGATGGTGTAACTTACTAGCCTCTTCTCATCAGGCTTAGGTTTGTTGGACGCGTTTATGTCACCTGCAGGAGCAGAATGTCAAAAGAGAGGAAACTAAGACAACTTTGGGGACATCTAAATACATTTTCCCCCCCCTTTATTAGTGGCCCATATAATCCATCACGTTGGAGGAGTCTGAACAACTCACCTCTCCACTTATTTTATCCCATTGTTTTGCAGTGTTCGCAGCATGAGATTGAAAAAAATGCTTTTATTTGGAAATCATAGAATTCTAACTAGAAAAATATTTTCTGCCCACTCTACCTCCGAGAGGAAAAACGAAGAAATCCAGGATCTCTGCACTTGTACAGAGTAAGTTATGTCTCTCAGCCAAAAACAATGGGAGATTGTTTTTTAAAAAAAAACACGTTTCATTATACATGTTTCATTAAAAGGTATTCTTTTTCATGTTAAACATTGTGCTGCAGAAGCAACTCCTCGCGCCGTTGCAGGATGAGGGAGGGTTTTTCTCGTATACTTACATCGAAGCTCGAAGTTGGTAGCATAGATCCGCTTTAAGCTACCCCCCCCTTCTGCCTAAGCCTGTTGTATACAAAACCTTTTATTTTTCGACATTGTATAAAAAAAATATTACCTCTTCTGGCCTGATGCCAAATTCCAGATTTCTGTAGACAACTCTCATAATCATTCCAGCAAATCAGGAAATTGGTCCCTTTGCATGTTTTCATATCGATAATCCCAGGGTGGTCATACATTCTCAACAATGAAACTTCTGTATTACAGTATCTCGCATTTTCATTTTCAAAATGAAAATACTGTTAAATTACAACACGTTAATTGTAGATTTCTGAAATGTGCATTTAATTTCTTAGGTCTTCCTTGTCATAAGGGTCATAAAGATCCAAGAAATACAATGTCACATCCAAAATTTGATTACTAAAGCTGCTGGAGAGGGGATGAGGATTGATGATCTCCAATACTTCATAGTGAAACAGGATCACCGGAAAATGAATTCGGCAATGGCAGGCATTCCTTAAAAGCAGGGCTAGATAGGAAAGGTTCCAATGAACTTTGAATTCATTTCACAATGTTAAAAGAAAATATGTTTTATCGTTTTACGACTTGTCCCAAAGTTACTTTTTCAAGAGGCAACTGGACTTTCTTGTTTTTCTTTGAAGACATTTCAGTTCTCATCCAAGAAGCTTCTTCAGCCTGAAGAAGTTTCTTGGAAGAGAAGCGAAACATCTTCAAAGAAAAACAAAAAAGTCCAGTTGCCTCTTGAAAAAGCACCTTTGGGAAAATAATGACCTGGATGACTGAGACTCTCCAGACACTTTTTATCACTTATTCAAAAAAGAATAATTTAGCTTAACAGTGCCTTTATAGTCTCCCTGAACTCAGTATTTGAATGTCCCCAATTCCTTTGGCAAATGTCAGAATAGCCAGAATATGAAAAGAGAAATTGAGATGACTATGGGAAATTAACACATTATTTGAATCAATCTCAGGAAACAGCCAAAACAAGGATTTTTCTGTTTTCAGTTTTTGTTTTTCAATTCAGGAACAGCTTTGTGCCCAAAAGATCTCATGCCAGAGAAATTGAAAATTGCTTTTGATGATCAAGCATCACTGGAGGACCTGGAAAGCTATGTAGTTTATCCACTTCAATCAAACAAAATAGTCCCTACCCCAAATAGTCCTAACTAGATCATCTGGGAACATGCTAATGAATATCCATATAGTTAAAAGGCATAACCAAAACAGATGTGATCCTGCTACCCATCATTTCTAAGCAAAGAAGTTGAACACAGTAAGTATATACAAGTGTTACCAACTGTCACAATACCTTTGAACTCAAGGAAGACTTGAATTCTAAATGAGTACATAAGCCAAATCCAAAGTTTGCTCTGCCAGACTTTTCTGCAGCGGTTGATACCCAGAGCATAGTTTCAGATTTTTAAAATGACTGTCTCTTTCTTATTGGAACGAAATATTTAGTTTAAAAGAAATACAAAACATAAAGGAAACTCACAAGTATAATTCTCCCCCCCCTTCTACTCCTTCAAACACAACTGTTAGGCAGAGTTTTTATTTATAGCAGCTACTTCATCTACGCAGCCTCCAGAAGGTTCAGGTTATAGTCCCCAACATTCTGAATATCTGATTGAGGAAAACCAGCCTATTTCATCTTATTGATGTTTAGCAATGGATCATGTTAATAAGCATGCTCTTCAAAACTATTTTAAGTGCAAAATATTGATTATGCAATTGCAGGGGAGAACTGTTGGATACATTTTAAGTTCTGGCCCATCTATTGATTGGTACTGATAGAGCTTTCTCATAATGCTTAACTCCAAAAAAGCAAAATATATGGTTGGATACCGAACAACAGCTAACATTTGAATCAATTTTTTAACAAATGAACAGTGCATTCATATGTGGTAGTAGTAACCCTGGCAAGAAATTTCATCAACTTTAGTTATATTAATTCTCAAAAGCTTCAGTTAACATGACTACGGGAAGCCGGTAGTTGCATATTCCAAAGAGCTAGTGGGCCAAACAAAGGGTCTCCAATTACATAGATGGGATATCTCCGAGTAGGCATAGAAAAGACTGCAGCGTGAACCAATCTCTTATTTTTACCCCACTCTACTGGTAAATACCATCCATCAAACATGAAGGAAAACTTGGAAAAAGGCAGAAAGGAAAAAAAGACTTTGGAAGTTTATTCTTTGATAAATTTAAACTGAAAGTGATGACTTTGCTACTAACATTTTCCTAGATGTACAAAAATCTATTCACAGACAAGTCTGTGTATACTCTAAGACATTAAATTAGAGCTACATGAGAGTGACAGAAGATGAAGTTTCTATTCAAAGAGCAAAGTCCAATAATTATTTTGGTAAAGCAATAGCCTGTTCTGGTTAATGAGTTCAAAGATAGAGTCTTCCTCTAGAAAATTACAATACAGATAACGCATACAATTACAATACAAGAGGAGCTATTTGTTAGTAACTAGCATCTAAAACAGAATTTTTATAGTAAAAACACATAGAAATTAAAATCAGTTGCATTTTTTTAAAACTGGAAAAATGGAGTCAACTCTTAAGCATAAAAGTGGTAATTCGTTTTTTTTAAAAAACAATTTGTTTTGGTAAATGAAGCCAGTTCCTTTAGAACCCAAAGGGCAGAAGTAAGAAGAACTCAAGCACATCATGCTGAGAGGTAGAGAGGTGTCCATATATAATCACAATCTTCCATTGGTTTTCTTTTTTTATTTTTATTTTGTCTGAGGTAATTAGCTGTGTGTGTGTCAAGTTGTAGAATCAAAAGTATTGGCAAAAAAAGAGCAACATTGACAAGATACACTAATGACCTCTTTCCTCTCCTCAACAGGTCCTAAAACATTTAATTAGATGCATCTGAATTAATGCTTCCTGGATCTCCAGTAGGTGAAGTGATTGATGAAGGGGTAGTAGCGTCCTGCCAGCTGCCATTAGCCTGAAGAGGGAATAAAGGCATTTTGTTGTTAAGTCCACAAGATGCTACTACTTGCCTCTTAAATCACTCTGATTACGATTTCCCAAATCACAAAAGGAGAGCATTATGCCATGTGCAAGACATAGACTTTGTTCCATTATGATTAGTCTCATAGTAAACATCTTCACACACAATTCACTTTCTGGGACACAGAAGGTAAAATATTGAGCGAATGCTGCTTCTGCTGCATTTGTTTCATGGCTTCTTTTTCTCCCAAACGGGACTCCTTTCTTCTTGCCCAATTTCTCCAGCTAATTTGTCTAAATAGTTAAAGCTTTACTGCCTGTTGATTTTCTCAAACAATTCAAAGAATTCAGAGTACAGGATGGAAAAATATACTCCCACATATATTTCTGTTCCCAAATGCAGACTTTGGGATAGGAGCCAATCTAAGGCCAGTGTGTGGATTTCACTGCAGGCTAGTTGCTGTGCATGCATTTGCTTCCTCTCTCTCACTGTCTCCTGCAGTCTCTTCTTTCAACTGGGAGCACTCTCCTCCAATGGGAGGGGATTGAAAGATGCTTCCTTCTAATTCACTGGGCCAATATGGATGAGTAGATGAGCCAGCTTCTCTTTCTGATCATCCCTAACCATTCACGGTTCTTCACAGTACCATGAATAATACAGAGAAAGGTTTCTTACAGTTTAAACATGAGGAATTTTTTAAAACTCCCTGAATAATAAAAACTGGCAACAGGATGCCTATTTCCCCCACTCTTTGAAGCAGCAGTCTTATGGCAAGGTGCTAGCAACACCACAGTTAATGCCGCAGTAGAGTTCTATTATAATTGCATTTGCAGAGGTGGTTACATTAACCAACATTGCCATGTCAGACTTCCACAGCTCAAGACATTCAGTTTCAAAATCAGAAGCTCCTTACATCAATGCGCTGTGTCGAATATAGGGGGTTTCCCACAATGCTGTCATATCTTCCTGCCTGGTGTATGACATGGTGTAAGGAATCCATCTGTAACAGTATGACCAATTTGTCAAGCAAACAAAAAAGTGCCAAAAGTTATGTAAATGCTATATTTACTGTCCCAAACCCCATTATCTTCCTTTTTGTGTGACCTTTTAGGATTTTAGTGTCCAGCTGGGTTGCACATTTATTCTCGACTTATAACTACTTATATTGCTTTTCTGCATGCTATCAAAAGGAGATTGCTATTAGCATAAGATTTTTTTTCAAACTAATGAACAAGTTTCTCTGGGCCCACAAATTTTGGAAAAAGAAAATTAAAAAAAGAAAAAATACCCACCAAGATCCCATTCTTGAGTATATAGCAACATTTATTCTGCATGACTGTACATGTATATTACCTTTCCCTCTGAAATCCAGGAGAAAATATTAACATTACAGTAATGGACATTCAGGCCACATTCAGGTAGTCCTTGACTTATGACCCTTCACTGAAGAACTGAAGTTACAACGGCATTGAAAAAAGTGACTTATGACTGGTCCTTGCCTTTATGTCCGTTGCAGCATCCCTGCACTCACACGGTCAGAATTTGGGTGTTGGAGGTTCCGGTCCCAATTGCGGTCATAGGTCAAAGTCCACCTATATACTAGTCCTTGTAAAGGTTCAGGTCAGGCACAGAACTAAACATATTTAGCCCAAAATTCAAATGGCAGGCCAGCTGTAGTCCAGTACAGAAAAAATCAAATCCTTCCTTGTCCAAAGAAGCATTTGAAAATTTAGATCAAGTCAGAGGCACAGGAAACATTTAATTATGGGATAACAACTTCTAGTAGCTATAGATTCAGGTAGTCCTTGACTTACAACCACAATTGGAACCAGAAATCCAGTCATAAATTGGTACAGTCATAAGTTGAGGCTCCCACATGACCAGAAGTGTTTTTCTGATATTTTTCACTATTGTCATTAAGCAAATGCAGCGGATGTTAAGCAAATTAATTCAAATGACTTTTTTGCCGGAAACTGGCAAAAAAGTCACAAATTGCAGTTGTGTGATCCCGAAACGCCACAACTAGTTGTAAACCTGCGACCAGTTGCTAAGTGTCCTACATGCCGTTATATGACTAGGAGAAGGACTGTTTACAATGGCCAGGGGTGCTCTACTTGCCATCAAGCACTTATTCTATGACTGTTATAGATGGGAACAGTCATTAAATGACTGGTAATAATTCAAGGACAACCTTTAGATATTTTACTGTAATGCCTTCAGGAAATCTTAAATCTGTATACCTTACAATGGGCACTTGGGTTGAAGTATTTATGGGGATTAAAATATCTATGGCTGCAGAAGATTGTTAACCTGACATCGTTCCACCTACCTGAGATTGCACATTGGCTCCCACTGGTGAATTCTGGTAAGAACTGAGTGACTGCAAGTTTATAAAGGAATCTCCAGAATTTGCCATTTTAAATGACCCAGAGGAACCTGAAGAGGAAAAATAAGTTATTTAAAGTTATGTGTGCAACCATTCATTTTCATAGATGAGAAGACTGGTGCGTATTTCTGAGACCTGACTGGCTCAAGGGAGGGAGGGTGTCTCCCTCAGAGGTTTGCCCAGCCAGTTTCAGGTATGGCATCAGCTGATATCTCAGGACAGGAGTGAGGCTGTGGCAATTGTCATCCAGGTTATATTATGTTTATTAAGTTAATTTTTATAATAGTAAAATCTAATATAAATAAAAATAAAAAGAGAATAGAGAGGAGTAAAAGATGAAAGAAAAAAAAACTAAGAATATAATGAAGAGAAAAGATAGACAGAAGTGGTTTAATCGTAACAAGTATTAAACAAATTTAGTAACTTCACCCTCTCTAAAATTACAAACATTTATCTCTTTATTGTATATTTCATTTATCTATAAACGAATCTATAAATCATCCTCTTTTCGGTCCAGCAGAAAGTCCATAAATGGTAGACAGATTTAACAAAATATATAATCTATATTCCTCATTTGCAGAGAAAAAAACACAAGTACAGGTAGTCCCCAAGTTACTATGGCAATTGAGACCAAAATTTCTAATGCAAAATAATGCAGACGTAAAGCATGACATCACATAAAACAACTGCAATCCTGGGCAGTCCCTATTGCCATCATTGCCCAAGTATCATTGGTCATTGGCAAGGATCCACCCCTATACAAGCCATTCCAAGCTTGGTCCTTCCCAGCCCTGAACCTCAATAAGGTAAGGGACTGCCTGCTCTTCAACTCCCCCACTTAGCTAGCTCCCTACCCATCTCTGCCCTTTGGCTGTTTTGTACAGTGGTACTCCTTGGTGCCACTGGCAGTGCAAGGGCTGAACTAGAGGCCTGGGGCAAAGGTCAGTTGGACATGACAAAGCCTATGGAGTACAGGTTGGTGGGGGCAGCTGAGGCTTGGCAGCTGAGGTGGCCAGTTTCAATATGAAGATTGAGGTGGTACTCCTCAGCAGTGATCTTGGTGCTATTGAGGCTGAAATAGAGGCCCAGGAATGGTAGGACCAGAGGAGACTGCTGAAGGCACCAGGCCTCTACTTGAGCCCTAGCACCACTAGCACCAGTGAGAACTGCTATTGTATAGGCCAGCCAAAAGGACAGAGATGGGAGGAAGATAAGCAAATGAAGTTGAAGTGCTTCTGCAGTTGTAAGTGTAGGCAGGCTGCCAAGCAACCAATTTTTGATCACATGACTGGGGAGGAGCACTGTAATAGCTGTAATTTCAGGGACTGGTGTAAGTACCATTCATTCAGCAGAAAATGAGACATAAATTTTGAAACATAATGTTTTATGGAAGGTCATTAACTCATACTTTAATGAATATACAGTATATGGATTAGCAAAGCAATTTGAATCCCCAAAATGTTTCAAACAAACTTTTTGTCAGAGGAAACAGAAAGCACTAAATAACATATCCTATTATCTAGTCAGGTTTGCCAACAAAGGGGCCTTTTTAATGTTTTTAATATAGTTTTAAATGAGTTTTTGACTAGTTCTTGTTCTTAGTATTGACCTTGAATACCAACTGATTCAAAGATGTTAGGAACTGAAACTGCTTCTATCAATTTTAATTCACTCAGAAGAGTCTGCTTGTACTCAAGATCAGGATTTTTCCCTCCGTTATTATATTCTAATGTAAAGCAACTAGAAAGGCTTAAAACAACAATAACAACAACAGAACAAACACATATAGTGTGTTTCTAGGCCACTTACAAAACACCAGGTTGATTCACCCATTTGTTTTCAGTGTCTGAGTAGTGTTAGGCTTTATATTGCTGGTTTCCCCAGCAGGTGTCCTTCTTTAACTGCATACTCACCAGAATTTGGGGTTGGAGGAGAGCTTGTTTGGTTCCCCTGAGCCACCACATTGGTAGCATCCACTGCTGTTTTGGCTGCATAAATATTGGCCTCTTCCTGGAATTTTCCCATATTTTTCTTGTAGCGGATTCTTTTGTTACCAAACCAGTTGGAGACCTGTAACAAAATAATAACTCAATTAGCATGTAAACAAACCATACTATCTCTTCAGTTAGTATTATCTTTAAAGGGTAGGAAGACCAACAAGGCTACTATAAAAGTGGACAAAATATAGTCATCTTTAAGTTTCTATTGCATCCAGCCAGCTGAAGTTTGGTGTAGTGGTTAAGGTGCTGCCCTAGAAACCAAAAAACTGAATTTTACTCTCAGGCAGGAAAAACTGGCTTGGTGGATTTGGGCCAGTTATTCTCTCTCAGTCAATTCATCTCACAGGATTATTGTTGTGAGAAAAACAGGAGGAGGAAGGAGTATTTGGTAGGTTGCCACCTTGAGGTGTGTGTGTGTGTGTGTGTGTGTGTGTGTGTGTGTGTGTGTGTGTGTAAAAAGGTGAGATAAAAATAAATACCCCTGCCACATTTATTTAAAGTATCAGAAATCCTTCAGCAGAAACACGAATTTGTCCTTTAAAAATCTTCTAAAAAAGATATTAAAAACTGCTATGACAAAAATTGTTGAGCTTAATTTTTATTTTTGTTATTGTGTTATATGACACCTCAGAAAAAACATCTTTGAGGTATACCAATAAAATCCACATTACAAATATATTAACTCCCATGATATAAAAAAGTAGCACAATAAAATGGCATACAAATTAGGTAAGAGCAATTGAAATCTTATTAAATGTTTAAAAAAACCAGCTGAATATAAAAATATTGATAAAAACCACAAAAAATACATTTAATTAATATACTCTGATATCTCAGTACATTAAAATATTTGATTAAATAGAAATTACCGTGTTTCTCACAAAATAAGGCCGGGCCTTATTTTTTTTTGACCCCCGAAAAAACGGCTAGGCCGATTTCATCCCCCACCTAGAGCAGCCCATACGCACATACCTCGCCGCGAGGCCGCTTCTATTGGCCGACGAAAGCACCCCGAAGGCAGAGTCCCCAGCTGCTTTGGGGCGTGGCGTGGCTGCCCGTGTCCCCTCGACTTTAGGCAGTCTCTTTCGGGCAATGGAAGCTCCCCAAGTGCAGTAACCAGCCACTTCGATCGGCCGGTAGAAACGGCTTCGGGCGAGCGCACACACACACTTCCCTCGCCACGAGGCAGCTTCTATCGGCCGACGAAAGCTCCCCGAAGGCAGAGGCCCCAGCTGCTTCAGGGAGAGGTGTGGCTGCCCATGTCCCCTCAACATTAGGCAGTGTCTTTCGGGCGATGGAAGCTCCCCAAGTGCAGTCACCAACCACTTCGATCAGCCGGTAGAAGCGGCCTCGCGGCGAGGGAGTGTGTGTGTGCACTCACCCGAGGCCGCTTCTACTGGCCGAAGTGGCTGGTGACTGCACTTGGGGAGCTTCCATTGCCCAAAAGACACTGCCTAATGGCGAGCGGACACGGGCAGCCACACCTCGCCCCGAAGCAGCTGGGGACTCTGCCTTCGGGGAGTTTTCGTTGGCCGATAGAAGCGGCCTCGCGACAAGGGGAGTGTGTGTGTGCGCTCGCCCTGAGGCCACTTCTACCGGCCGATCGAAGTGGTTGGTGACTGCACTTGGGGAGCTTCCATTGCCTGAAAGAGACTGCCTAAAGGCGAGGGGACACGGGCAGTCATGCCATGCCCTGAAGCGGCTGGGGACTCTGCCTTCAGGGGGCTTCTATTGGCTGATGTTCTATCGGTAGATCGGGGTATTCTAGCCTAGTCTACCTGCAGGGCACTCCTAAAGGCAAGTTTTCTCCCCACCCCCCGCCCTTCCCCCCCATTTCTCTTCACGTCATGTAGTTCTAACGAACGATGTGAGAAATGGCGGGGAAACGCATGGTTTAAATAGGCCTAAATTTTGGGGTGGGGCTTAATTTCACCTCATTCCTAGAAAGCATGCTGGGCCTTCCTATTGGTGGAGGCCGTATTGTTGGAGAAATACGGTATTTCATAGGCATGTAGATTATTAACAAAAGAGCTAGATGAATTTCTTTTGGAATTGAGTTCAAAAGGCATCCAAAGCCAAATCGTAACTTTGAGGGACTGTTATTCTCATGCACTTTAGAGCACATATGGTACATAGGCCACGAATACCTTGTTTTTGATCCATTGAATCAGAAATAGCTCTGAGAAAGGTAGACGTGAAGTCCAACTCTGCACTATTCTACTACAAATTCATGCTGCTTCTGATTTCACGGAGTATGGCCATAACATATTCTGATTGTTTCTGGATTACTGTGATGTTTAGCACTGGTTGCTTTATATGTAAGCCATTAGATTTCTTTTCAATAAATTAACCAAAGACTAGGTAACATCTTCAGTGCTAGCACTGTTCTAAAACCACGCTCTCAGGTAGCATTAAGGAGTCCACAATTGAACTCTGAGAGACATATATTCTCTTCTATTAGTAACCAAAAACAAGACTCTTAAAATCTAATGGCAGATTTATGAACTGTAGCAAAACTTGGATTTTTAATCTAATGAAAGTCATTGAAGATCAGCTTGCACGATTTCACCAAATTTTATGAAATGTAGGTACCTAGTTAATTTAATAAAAAGCCATTCTGAATACAC
Source organism: Notechis scutatus (assembly GCF_049901735.1). NCBI lineage: Eukaryota > Metazoa > Chordata > Lepidosauria > Squamata > Elapidae > Notechis > Notechis scutatus. Next base: position 148,101,508 of record NC_142010.1, read on the forward strand.
AAATTATGTGTCAAGGTATAACCATTAACAAAAATGAATTGGACAGAGACCTGAGTCTGGCAATAATATAACAATGTCTGGGACCGAATTCCACTGTCTTTGTACTCATAATTGTAATCCTGTGAAGTTTGATTTAAAATTATTAAATTATAAAACCATGACCAAGAAAAATACTAAATTAAAGATCCAAGTAGGGAATTTAGATAGATTTTTAAATTAAAACAGAAGCCATACTAATAGTTTACTGATTAATATACAATTCACCAAAAGTAGAAGTAGCCATGCTGACTAAGAGAAACAAAAAGAATTTGAAACTCCCTATTAAAAAGGACCTATTAAAAAGGTTCAAAACTACAAAAAACATGCAATCTCCTGAATTTTCAAGAACTGTCAATCATGTATATCTTTAAAAGAATGTGGAAGTAGCATGAAAATATGATATACAAATTAGATTCTATCAGGTGAAGAGACGGTATCAGATTGTATCAGGGCTTCCCAAGGTTGCTGGAATGAGGAAGCATTATTGGTCCCTCATTTTTGGAAATCAGAAATCCATCTGTTTTCATCTACACAGCCTACCTGTGAGACTGTAATGCCTCCTTTCTTTGCTAGTTCTTCTTTGGCTTCTTCACTGGGGTAAGGATTACTCAGATGAGAATAAAAATATTCATTCAATACTTCTGTTGCCTGCTTGCTGAAGTTACGTCGCTTTCGCCTGAAAATAGATTGGAATTATTCATAAAGCTCAATATTAAACTAAATATATATTTATTTGTTAAATGTATTTGCCACCTATCTTGCCATGGGCTACTCTAGGCGGTTTACAATGCTAAAAAGGAAGAAATGAAAAGAGTATGAACAGAAGATAATAGAGCAATAAAATAAACAATGAAAAATAATACAATGAGAAATGCAACTATATGATTATCAAAAAAGGAAAATGAACAGATACAAAGCAGAGAAAAAGGGGAGGGGTGGGTGGGAGATGGAGTCTGCCATCAATCCAGCAGCCCTCTCCAGCTTGGAACTTCCCCATTTGGAGCCCAGGCCAATCGGCACAGCCAGGTCTTTAAGCTTTTTTAAAAGGATAGGAGGGTTATATTAAAATAAAATGTAGACTATCCCAAGGACTGGAGGAAAAGTCAGTAAAGATTATAGGAAAATTATTAAAAGTTTGAGTATCCTGACCAAACCATGAGGTGACCACGCTTGCTTAAGCTTTCTAAAACAGCATTCATTCTAAAGCAAAAATTAAAATATAAATGCAAAAATATAAGCACTAGAACTTTCATGGCTTTAGCCAAATAGAAATATAAAAAGGGAGCCTGCTATAATTAAAAGTTAAAACTAAAAGTACAGTCAAGATTACTGTTCTGTACACATTAAATACCGTGTTTCTCATATAATAAGGCTGGGTCTTATTTTTTTTTGAGCCCCGAAAAAATGGCTAGGCCGTCTTTTCGGGGGTGACTTAATTCCCTCCCCCCTTGCATCTTCGGGCGGGTGGCGACGGCTTGGATGTTGACCTCGGCGTTGGTGGGGCACTTCGTATCGGGGTCAACGCAGGCAGCACCATATCCGGGTGTGCAACAAAAGTACTTCCTAACGGCAAGCCCCCCCCCCCCATTTTGCATGTTTTAATATAGGCCTTAATTTGGGGGGAGGGGCTTAATTTCATTTCATGCCTATAAAACATGCTGGGACTTCCTATTGGGGGAGGCCATATTGTTGGAGAAACAGGGTAGTACTCCCAAAATGATCTATGAGTATAAATACAATATCACTAAATCCTAAAAATTCCACAAATTTTAAGGTATTATAATTCAAGATTAAAAACATTAATATTCACATCACAACTGCCGACAGATTACCTAGTGTTCATGAGTTTCATACCATTCCCATCCCATCAATCATTACTTTGTTTTACTCTTAATGGGTTTCAAAAAAGCAAGGTGACAGCAAGTGGCATCTGTGGCTTGGGGGTGTGTGGCTTTGCACAGATTCATCTATTTCACCTTTTCCTGGATCACAAGGGCTCATCCATGCCTTGGTCATTTCCCATTTGGGTTACCACAATGCATTCTACACTGACAATCACCTGGAAACTTCAACGGTTTCCAGAATGCAGTAGCACACATAGTAATGGGTGCCCCTGGGTTTGCATAGGTAATACCTCTGTTGCATGAGGCATTAGATATACAAAGTCTAATATATGAAAGACGTCCAGTACTTCTCCAGGTGCAATTCAAGGTGCTGATCACTTTCAAAGCCCTATATGACACAGGGCCAGGTTATATGTAGGACTGCCTTTCCTAAGGTCATTTACCCATCTTACCAGGTCAGATAGGGTGGGGCATGCTCCTTGCTCCTAAATATTGCCATCTGATGGAAGCTAAGAAACGTATCTCTGCTATATGGAACCCTCTACCCCTGAAGTTCAGCAGCTTTCACCCTTTTAGGCTTATTTAAAGCTTTGAAGACCTGGCTTTCCCACCAAGGCCTGAAATAATTGACTATATGATTAGTGCCAGGTTTTTGTTGTTTTTAATGCATTTATAGTATTTTAAAGATTTTTATGTTGTTTTACCTTTGACTGGGAGCTGCCCAAAGTTGGTTATAAGATGGGTAGCTAGGCAGCTATATAAATGTTTTAAATAAATAAAATATTAATATGCTCATGTAATTAGAAAGACCAAGTAGCAACTGATAGGAAGGGTTCTCCAAAACCATATGAAAACTATGAAAAGTTCAAAGTTGACAACACCCCAAACTTAGAGCATAAATAAGCTTAAACAGCAATTATTAGGAATGTAGTTTATTTTCTGTATTTCCAATATGGCTCAGTGTTAACTCGCCTTATATGCCTACTATAAAATCCTTACAGTGTTTTCTATTATCAGTATCTTGGACACAAGAAACAGTCTTGATCATGTATTACCTTGCATCAAGAAATCTTGAACGCAAAATCATCACTGCCTCGCATGTACTTTGTTTCAGCTGCATCTGTATGGTGCTGAATTTTCCATGAATTATATTCACCATACGCTCTATTTCTTTGGGCGAGATTGGCCTTGTTCTACTCTGTTCCCGAAGGAGGTTCATAACATGAGTGGTGAACTCACTGCAGGCCTGGAAATAAGTATAAAGTAAGCACATTTAACTGAAGCAAAAGGTCTCTTCAATCAGATCTGACTGCATAACTATAGGTAGTCCTCTACCTATGACCACAACTGAGCCCAAAATTTCTGTTGCTAAGCAAGACAGTTGTTCAGTGAGTTTTCCCCATTTTGCAATGCCTTTTTGTCACAGTTGTTAAATGAATATGGCTCCCCCCCCACATTGACTTTGGTTGTTGGAAGCTCACTGGGAAGGTTACAAACAGTGATCACATGACTCTGGAACAGTGTAACTATCATAAACACATGCCAGTTGCCAAGTATCCAAATTCTGACCACATGACCATGGGGGTCATAAGTGTGGAAACTGGTCATGTCACTTTTTTCAGAGTCATTTAAACTTCACTAAAAGAATGGTTGTAAGTGGAGGACTACCTGTACCATTTAAACCATAATTTTAAACTAGACTAAAGAATTCAACAGTAAACATGGATTTGATATTATCTTTCTGGATTTGATATTTAATAATTACTGTATAATACCCTGTAAAGTGTATTAGATAGGTCTCACTAAAAAATCGCCTAGAGTCATTTCTTTATAACAACACACACACACACACACACACACACACACACACACACACACACATATATATATATATATATATATATATATATATATATATATATATATATATATATATATATATATATATATATACAACTGTTTTCAAGTTGTTAAACATATTTACTTCTATTATGTTTTAATTTATAGCAAGATACTATATATGGTAAGGAAACAATGGTTGTAACAGTAGTAATAGTAGTACAATATAATGAAAGGGAAAATATTAACAGTCAACTTAAATAAAATCTCCCTATGAAACATAGAAACTGCTGTCAGCTTTTGGATAATGCAAAATCTGGTAAAACAGAGCACTTTTGAAGCAAAAAAAATCATAAAACTATTGACGCAGGTGCATTCAATGCAATTGAGAACCAGGAAAGGTCACTCTCTTGAACTTTTTAAAAAAAGACAATCCTAAATTATACAACTTATGTTTATTTCACACAATAGTTGGGTTATTACAGTTTTCATAAAACTAAATACTCCCTGATCTGTGACCACAAAGGAAAAGCAATTACGGTAATTGTTTTAAATTGAGAGGATAAAACAGAGAGGATAACTCTTCCATGCAGAAAGATCACCTGTTCATATTTCTCTAGCTCAGAGTGGTATATCTGTCGGATCTGTGACAGCTTGGCCCTGTAGTCAGAGTGTTCAATGCTATTGTCATTTGGACAGCCACCTGATGTTGCTGCTATTGCCGCTGGTCCTCCTCTTCCCCGCTTCTCAGGCCCGGAGACACCCTCAGCCAGCAACATGTTATCTAGTCTCATTAGCTGAGCATCAGGGGGATCTTCTTCCTGAATACCACGTATACTTAACACTGGATAAATATAAATAAGGAGCAGACAATTAATTATCATGCAATATTTCCCTCATTTTCTCTTTGCATAGATATTGGTAAACATTATTTCATCCTTATTAATAACTTGTATTGTTTTATCAATGTATAAAATACCAAGAAAAATAAAATGGAAAATTAAGGGAAGAAGAAAGGGGGAGGGAAAAAATATGAGGTACAAGGGAGGAAAGAAATGGCATTGACTTCTGACTCTTTCTTACAGTACAAGTTGATACTTTTTGCTTTTATACATTAGTATATAACTAGCCATTTCTATAACAACAAATATATCTAAATGGCAGAACAAAGTCAGTTTCATTTTTTATTCATCACAAGCACAAAATCTAAAAAGGATATCCAAATAAAAAAAATAAATATGTTCTCCTCTTTGAATAGAACAATCAATTTAACCATTACTGCTTTATCTTCCTTGCTATTGAAATAATTTGTATTACTAATTGCACTTGATAATCTTTATAAACTATCACCATTTATATTAACAAAGTTTATTGTATTCTTTCAGATTCTTTAATTTCATCCATTTTAAAATACTACGTTTTTCTTTAAAAGCATTTCTAAAATTAAAACATTCTAATACATCTTTTTAAACTTTTTCTTAGCATATATACCTTAAAATTCACTTTCAGACTAATAAAATTCCGACTAACTCCAATTAACTCATTAAATTTAGATCATTCCCTCCAAGTTACTCTCATAGAATACTTTTTTTATTCTTACATACATGCTTTTTAAAGCTCTAGATTTTTCTTTAAGCTCATACATCTTTTTTCTTTAACTTTCTCTTTAACATAGATATTTTCAAATACACTTCCAATAATATTTTACAAAGTTTTGAAATTACTTAAGCATTTTATATATAAAGGAAAAATACATTTTCAAACTTTAGATTAAAACTTTGTCCGCATATTGTCCCATTGTTCAAACATTACATTATATCCAAAGTTCCTTGCCCACTGAATCATGCAGTGCTTTTACATATCCGTTTTCCAAATTCAAATTCAATAACAATTTATAGACTTTAGCAATAATATGTTCATCACAATAATATGTTCAGTAGGATTTCTAATTCATTTTTCACAAAGTCAAACCCATAACTCTTTTTGTCTGATTTAAATCTTTCTTTCAATTGTAAATATGTAAACCAATGGCAGACACATCCTTCTGATTCTAACGTCTCCTTAGACTTTAGGATAGGATCACCAAAGTTACAAGATATTATCTGACCGTAAGTCCACCAGTCTGGCTTCGCCACCATTTCTTTTCTTTAAAAAAGTTTCCTGAGGCAACACCCAGAGAGGCATCTTTTAGGAAAACCTTGTTTCCATTCAAATCTTTATTTAAGACCCTCTAAATCAAATAGCCTCTTATTTTGGAGGTTCACCCACTCTTTTAGCCAGACCAAACAGCAAGCATCAAATACAATTTCAAATCTGGTAAACCCAAACGTCCTCTTTCCTTAGCATCTTGCAAAAGTTTATATCTAATTCTTGATTTTTCCCTTGCCATATAAACTTAGAAATATCCATCTGCCACTGCTTAAATGGAGTATCATTTGCAAGTATTGCATATCAATTTTCTTCAAAGGAGATCAAAACGGCGCATAAAGTTGAGCACTGATGATGTTACTTGAACTGGAATCAAACATCTGCAAGAAGAAAACCATACTAAAAAAACACTGAGAACTCAACCAGTTTAATTTGTTCATACAAACATTTCAGTACTGCCCTACTTTCAGCAGCTCAAAACATTTTAACAAGAAACAAAAAAAAAATCATAAAATCACCAAGAACATATACACATCACAAAAGTAGTCCAGGTTCATCATCCATGCCACAAGCCTATTGGATCTGTATGATATTTGGCTTTGCAAAAGCAAGCAAAGTGCAGACTTTCCATAACTGATTAGCATGTGGATTATAAAGTAGGCTAGAAACAGTGATCAGGATCTCAACTCCTGCTTTTTCTTTTCCAGCAACTGGGTTCAAGAAATAGAAACAGCTGTGCAATGGCAATATCCAACTGACATAGGGTAGCTGAAGGCCAATAGACTGGTCTATGATAGCTCTGAACATGGGACATACATAGCACCACTAATAATATAAAGCATGCTTTTTTGGATGGTTTTGGGCCAGTCTTTACCTCTTCCCCAAGGAAGGAGGAAATGGCAAGTCACTTCCCAAAAATTCAGGGATCTATACCGCCATTTGCAAAGATTCAAAAGTGACTTGAAAGCACCAAATTAATATTCATCATCATTTTAGTCATTGTTTATCTACTGCAGGGTGAAGACCTCTTCTGCATGTTTCCAACAAATATGGTCCTGAGCTTTCTTTTGCCAATTGGGCCCGCAATACTTGCTGATCCATCTTGTTTTAGGTCTCTTTCATGGATGCATTTTATCAAGTGGAATCCATTCTATAATTGCCTTGGTCCACCTGCCATCAATTATTCCTGCTATGTGACCAGCCCATTTCCATTTCAATTCTATTACTCTCTTGATGATATCTATACCTTTGTTTGTTCCCTAATCCATGTGCAGGGGTTTCTAACTTGTCTTGTAATGCCCAGCATGTATCTTTCCCTGGCTCTTTGCGCCAATTGTAGCTTTTGTATTGATTGTGCTTCATCGGCATATGTTAGATCAGGTAGCATACACTGATTGAAAACTTGTCTCTTCAGGCATGGGGGAGGTTGTTCTTGAAAATTATGCTTAGCTTGCCGCGGGCCTGCTAACCACATTTAACACGCTGTTCAATTTCCTTTATTGCATCACCTTCCATTGAGATCCATTGGCCAATGTATATGTAGTGGTCTATTAAGTCTAGTTCTTCCCCAGATATAAAAAAATATTTTTGATGAATTTATTAAACATAACCTGACTCTTTTTCAGGTTTACAAATTAATAGGTATTTTTAAAAAATCCAATTACAGATGTTTGGAAGAAGCACTCCCAGGTGAAAGATATTATTTTCAATAAATACTCTCAACAGTATAGTAACACCACTGGATTTTTCTATGCTATATCCATCATTGCAACACTATGAGTTGTATCAGAGCATTGAGAGAATCTACACTTGGGTTCCTATGACTATTCAGATCATCAAACTTCTAGACAGCCATTAAAAAAAACCTAAGGCATCTAATTCATGAATAATTTTTATTAAGGCCTAAAGCATTAAATTAAATTGTTCATTACAGCCAACAATGTGGGTTTTTTATTGCATGTTAACTCAAGTTACTATGTAAGTGAACTAGGTAATATTTTTTCCAAACAAAGGAGTAGATTTGTCTCTGTTAATTAGGGAGAGAAACTGCTATCTTCATTAAATAACCTCAAAATATTACTTGAACCAATTACTTTAATATTTATCCCAATCATCTAATTAATCAATTAAATTAGTAATAGTTCAAGAAATCTTTCCATTGGTTGGCAGCCTTAATTTTTATGGATGTTTTTAATGGACGATTGTGAACACCATAAAACCCCAAGAACCTGTGCAGTCGTATATACTAATATGCCATGGATTGTTCTGATTCCTAATCATAACACTCTCTACATATTCATTAAAATGGAAAATAATTAGGCTGAGCCAAGTGAAATTCCCATCATTTCTAATTAGCTCTTAATTAAAACACATCACAACCTAAGGTACTGAGACCTCAATCAATATGCAAATGTAATCATTGCAATATATTTACATATCATTAATTAACATGCTGCAGTGCTGTAATGAACTGTATGAGAGCACTGGTGCCAAAATAAGAATGATATGCAATTTGTTGAGGCTCATTTTCCAATCCAGATTTTTCTCTTCCATACGGCAATAAAGCAGCAGGGCTCATATTCCTGGCTTATGATAGAGCATTTTTTAACAGGAAGGAAAAATATATTAACTGAAATATGTAAGCAGCAAATACAGGATGTTCATGCCAATAAAACTGATATAGTTGTTCGCACTTCAACCAACTACTGGGAAATTATAAAGTTCTATGGAAGAGAACCCGATATTAGAAAGACAACAGTACATGTCATTAAAAGAACTGGTAAGGTTTTAGCTTAGGTTAGAGGGATAAATAAAGAATTGCTATACTGCAAAACCTGCCTAAAATATGTTTTATAAATCTTAATGTAGAAGAAAAGGTATAAAGAAATTAGAGAACTTTCCACTTGGTCCCTTGAAGATCCTCTCACCTGAACCCATCATCCCTCAGAGCGTTCACTGTTATTATCCACCCTCAGCTGTATTTCCATGCAATGTTAAAAAGGAAGAATTTCTTCAGTACCTTCTCTTCTGTGAAAGGTGCCTATCGAAGTCTCCCATTAATATGTCTCAGGTGTTGCTATACTCATGAGATAGAAAAAGCCTTAATTAACTAATCTGCATAGATCTCAGCAACTTGTATATTCTATAAACATTCACACTAGTGAATCTCAAGTACAGCATCTTCATATCATAATCAGCCATTGTTCAAATAATATACAACCTGTCTGCATTACTGTTATTTCGGCACAACAATGGTTGGATGACCGTAGATGATATTATAAATCGTTGTGTAGAATGACCTCACTTGGCCACTGAGCATGTTGTCCTTGCTCAGTTCAAAATATACAGTAGTTCCAATTAAAAATGGGCTGCCTTCTAAAACACTGAACATTCTAATTTCACACAGCTAATGTGAAGTCTTACCTACTCTTACTTGGAGGATGCCACTTTAAGATTCAGTGGAGCCTATTTATTTTATAATTTATTTTCAATTTGCTTTTCAAAGTTTAAAATAGAGATGCAAAACAGTTTCTGAGTAAACACACACAGGATCAAGATACATAACATATTTAATGTTGTTAAAATAGTATTACCATTGTCAAAATGCATGGATATACATTTATAAAGATGAAAGATAATTTTAGCATCCAATTGGATATAAAATAGTTACTTGTTTGACTTTCACAGCTGGGCTTTTTTTTCAACATATTGAAAAGAAAAGTATCTAAATGGCAATCACAAACCTTGGGGAAGAGTTTTATTACCAAAACTACCTTAGGTCCAGTTCATATATATCAAGCTGTTCTCTTCAAGACTAGTGAATAAGTTTCAACAATAAATGGGATAAATGCTGAGACAAAAGTGATAGATATATATTTTCGTATTTCTATCCTACTTACATTGGTCTACAAGGAGAAAGCCTCAGAAATAAAAGTAGTTTAATGTTACCAGAATTGGGTCACTAATAAAGGAAAATTAAGTCCCGAGTATTAATTGGCTCCAGTTTCCAATATACAACTTCAGGTCAAAATTGCATCAAAATAATTGGAAATTACGAGGGGGATGTGTGATTATGTTCCATAACTTTTCTGCAAAATGTGATATAGCCATGAGAATGGTGCCATACCAATCATTATAATATATTTGTATTGATATCAATAACATAACTTTCCATTCATTTATTGGTTTTTCATGTAACATTTTCATGCTTTTTACATGAAAAACTGACACGCTCTAGCATCAGATTAAATGACAAAGTTCCATCTTTATTTGATATCTAAATTGTGTTTTTTGACTTTTGTCTTCTGAACTGCAGCAGGATCATCCCTGGGGAGATTCCAGCAGTAATCAGCAAGCATGTATGGACTCCATTTCCCTTGGTATCTCTTCTCCATGCCTGCGATATCCTGGTGGAATCTCTCCCCATGCTCATCACTCACTGCCCCACAGTTCAAAGAGAAAAATAGTCTAAATGAGAACGTAAGAAGTGAATTTTCAGTGACATGTTTGCATCAAGTGCTCTACAGGACCTAAAAAAAATTTCCACTTGTTTTTCATAGTCATCTGCCCTGCTGTTCTCAAAGTGAAGATAAATTTATACACTTTCATGTGGTACAATTTTCATTGTTGTACCACACTTTGTTGAGAAGTTACAAGGCATCATGATCATGAGACACCTCCCTCCCTTGTAGGCAAATATACTTGCCTCTGTATAAATCTTTATTGTGAAATATCTTGAAAATAGGCGTTGGCTTACTTGAGTGCAGTTTCTCATCATGCCATGGGATAATCCACACATATGGGTTGAATCTGCCTTTCTGCCCAGAGACTGTCATCAATCTTTGCCACACCTCTTCCTGTTGGGGCAGGAAGCCCCCTAGCCCCAGTCACGATGAAGGCGCAGCCATTTGATTATCTTCCTGTGGCGTTGGCTCTGCCTCCCACCTGGACACTGGACCAGACAGTTGCCAGATTGGGAGTGGATTATCCCAAGGCATGCTGAGAAACTGTGTTCAGGTAAGCCAACACCTATTCTTCAGCATGCCTTTGGGATAATCTACACATGTGGGACTTACCAAAGCTGGCAGTCCCTATGGGCAGGAAGAAGTCTGGTCCTGTGCGCTCCCATCTGTATGCACTCGCTGCAGCACTCTTCCGAAGGCTGCCTCAGTTGAAGCTTATGTGTCCAGTCTGTAGTGCTTTACGAATGGAGATGGGGAGGACCATGTAGCCGCCCTGCAGATGTCCTCAAGTGAGGCCTGTTGTCACCCAGGCAGCTGTGGTAGCTGCGCTTCTGGTCGAGTGAGCTGTTACTTGTCTGGGTGTTGGAAGAGCCTGGGTCATTTCTGGAAATTGATTGAAAATCCGTGGTCCTGTAGGACCTGGATTGTGTAAATCAGGTCTGATTTGGCTTGTTGGCTGGAACTGGAGTGGATTAGGATGTCGTCCAGATAGCACTGGATGCGCACCAGGATTGTTCTGAGGTGTGCGGCCAGTGCTGCCAGCACTTTTGTGAAGGTTTGGGGGCTGATGACAGTCCGAATGGCAGGGCCTTGTATTGATAATGGCCCCCCACATAATAGAACCTGAGAAACCTCCAATGAGAGGGGTAGATGGGGATGTGGTATTGGCTGGATGGCCTGGATATCCAGGAAATGCTGGACCACCGGGTCCATGAGCTTTCTCCTTAGGTGGTTCTTGGAGATTGGGCAATGGGTAAAGGTGCTCGGAGGAATGAACAGAAAATCCAGGGTGAGACCGAATCACACTGTTTTCAGGACCCAGGAATCGGATGTGATGGTCTCCCATTGGTCTGCAAACAGGGCCAACCTGCCACCGATGGAAGGGTCCAGAAGTCATTTGGATCGATGGTAGGGATGACCTCCTGTGCCATGAAAGGGCCATTTAGATTGAAACTGTTGTTTGTTTCTATCCCAAAATCCCAATCTATCTGCGGGTCGATCTGATCTGGGCTGGTAGGACCTTTGGAATTACGAGAATTCCTAGCCTGAGTCTGAGGAATGAAATGGCTGTCTACGGGTGTAGGGAGAAGCCCTCCTATCAGCCCTCCTGGTAAGAGAGGAGAACACATTTCTCTTGTCTTTATTCTCGACTATGAAAGGATTTAAGGCCTCTCCAAACAGGGAAGAACCCGTGTAGGGGGCAGAGGCTACTTTCCATTTGGTTCTAGCATCTGCTTGCCACAGCAAACACCGAGAAGTGATGTTGAAGGCCAGGGCCTTGGAGGAGAATTGGGCTGCATGCAGGGAGGAACAGGCCACAAATTCAGCGGCCACCACCAGTTTGTTGATGTCCTGATGCATTCTGATTTCCTCAAAGGGAATCCTAGCCTGTAATTGGCAAAACTAGAGAAGGAATGTCCTAGTGAAAAAGGAGGTGACCGCAGCTGCTTTGACTGCCCAGGCGTTGGCCTGGTGTGTGCTGCGGAAATTTTGTACCACCTTTTTGTCCTCTGTTTTAAGGGCCTCTGCTATGTCACCAGATATTGCAGAAGGAGAGACCAAGGACGCCAAGGGTTCGTCCAGAGGGGGAAGTTGTAGTGACTTGGAGAGGAGAGGAGCCATATTGAAAAAAATTTATCATTGCCCTCCGGAGTGGGGAAGGATCCAGGCTGTGCCCGTTGTCTCTGAACTACATCCAAAAATAACTTGGGACAAGGAATCTCCTGTTGGAGAATTGTGGGTTCAGAAAAAACCCTGCTGTTGGGCCCTGAGTATCAGGTGAAGCAGTTGGTATAGTGGGCAGAGGATCAATTTGGGCAGTGGTCCTAGCCTTGTGGAGGAGGGATTTAAACAGCCCCGGGCTAAATAGATCTGTGAATGGGGGTGGATCAGGTGACAGATTCTCAACTGATGAGAACCCCTGCTCTCCCTGAATTTCCTTCTCCCTCCCAGATGCCCTGCTTCTGATGGAGTAGGCTCAAGAAGCCTCCCTTTGGTGCCTGGAAAAACCCATGGAGGCCTGGTATTGCACTGGCTGCAATGGCTGAGGATCAGATTTAGGGGAAGAAGAATGGCTCCTTCCCCTCAAGGTGGAAGCTACCCCATGAGAAATGGCCTGAGCAATAAGGGCCTTAAGATCCTCTGATAATTCTGGGGCCACCCTATCTACTGAGTGCATCCCCGCTGCAGTCGGAGTAAAAGTGGCCTCAGGTGTTCCAATCCTGTCTCTGATCTGCAAATCTGCAGGACGAGGAAGCATGCAATCAAAAGGAAATCTCTGAGTTTGGATTTCCTCAGTAGGAGGGATAAATTCCTGCTCCCTATCTCCCTCTGGTGACCAAGCCCCTGCAGCTGCAGGCAACTCCTGTGCTAAAGGCTGCTGAGGGAGGGGCTAACAGGCCCTGGCTTGGGGGAGGGGGTATACCTCTCCTGGTCTGCTTGCTTCTGAGCTCTGGAGAACTGTTTTTCCAATGCTCTTTGCCTTCTTTCCTCTGCTCTTGTGGGCTTTCTGGAATAAAGAGCCTTTGCCTTTATCTTGTTAGCAGCCTCCTTACTTGCAGATCTGGCCTTCCTGGGACTCTGCTTGGATTGCTTTGCGCTCATGGACTCCATGCTGCCTTGGTCAGCCATGCTGCTATTGCCCAGATTGCAGGGACAAGAGTCTCTCAATCCTCCAGTCCTGTTGCTCCAGGGGGATCTCCAGGTCTGGAAGCCTTCCCTGGGCTGTGGCAGTGGCGGCCCTACCAGTATCCTGGATAGCCTCAGCTGGAGACCTTGAAAACGAAAGAGGCTGCTCTGGAGCTACCCGGTTAAGCCTGGGAGCTCCACGACATGCTGGAGGCGATTGAGGCTTCAGCGCTCCCCGGGTGGGGGATCGTTTTGGGACTCCCCCTTGACTGCCTGGGCTGTTAGTCCTTCAACTGGTAGTTTGGGGGGGGGCGCAAAAAAATGGAGCAGGCAGAAGTTCCAATTGCTGCCTGTTTGTGATGTTTTAGATACTTTGAGGGAGTTTTTGCAAACCTTTGGGAGAATCCACACTTTAAACTGCTACTTTCTGCTGAATTGTTGGAGTCAACCTTTGCCACGTCTCTATAGGGACAAGACTGAGTCGTGACTGGGGCTAGTGGGGCTAGGGGGCTTCCTGCCCCGACAGGAAGAGGAGTGGCAAAGATTGATGACTCAGTCTTTGGACAGAAAGGCAGATTCAACCCATATGTATGGATTATTCCAAAGGCATAGCGGAGAACTTTAGCCAACCAGGACCTTTATCTATTTTTTCTAATTCATCTAATCAAAATATGTAAAATCAACACATTTTATCTTGGAGGTCAATTTCCCAAAATTTGTAGACCAGTGTTACCTTCAAATTACAGAACACAGTTGGTCTTCTTTTTACAATAAACTAAAGCAAGGTAAAAAGCAAACAATCTTTCTAGTTTCCATGAGCTTATCATCCCAAATTCTAGTCACTTTTTTTAATTACTCACTTCTCGAATAAGACCCAAAATGATTAGAACAATACACTTACAGGTGGTAAAATAAGAGAAAGAAAAGGATTCAGCACCCATCTTCCATTAATGCTGTCCAAAGCATCACTTTTTAATACTATTTTATTAAATATTACATTATACAAATAAACTAATACAAATTACAAAAAAGAAAAAGTTCCCTCTGGTTCCTTCTAGGATCCAGTGATCAAATTTCCATCTTATCATGTTTCTTTAGGAATTCAAGACAATAGCATTCTTCCACAGAAGGACTCCCAATATTAATTTCAAAGTCTTATTTCAAATCCATCTAGACCTGTATTCCATTCATAACTTTGAAAATAAACATTCTAATCATCTTTTTACTATTTATTTTTAAAAAGGGGGGGGGTGTTTCCTGTCCTTAAATATATATTTAAAAATTCTTTTGCTAAGGATTAAAACAAACTCATCTGGTGTGTTATAAGACTTGTGGATTGCAAGATTTTTAACAGTTGAAAAGCAATTAAGCAAATTGTAAACATGATTAAGAAATACGGATCAACAGAGTTTTATGTCCAATATCAGCTACATTGCGGCTATGAGCTTAGGTTGTTAGTTGCAAAGTCAGGCTCGACCCATTGCGACCCCATGGAAAACGTTCCTCTCTCAACTCCCACCTTTTCTGCTCATGAGCTAAATGCAAAAATCCATTTTCCTGAAGTTTACTCACGAGGACTAACTGTCCAGAGTGCACATGGACAATCTCAGGATGTTACCTTTATCTAGAGAGAGTTGGCTGGCCAAAAAAAAAAAAACCTGTCCAGAAACTGATCTCACCACAATGCAATCTCTACTCCTTCCAAAAAATCTCTACTCACCCCAAAACAAAGCATCTCTATGTGATTAAAATAGAGATAATTTGATTGGCCATAAGCAACTCTTAATTAATGTAATAGTGAAGGCATGAGGTACCATTCTCTTCTCCTAAACCATTTTAACATATACTCTTTTTATCAGTATATAATGGTACTGGCAAAGATGCTTCTATTACTGTGCCCTGATTTCTGTCAAGGATCATTTTATTTAAAAAAATACTTTGTATCTTGCTGCAACAAATAATGGAATAGGATTTTTAATTTCAAGTAATTTTCTTCATCCAACTTTATTAAAGTTAGACCCAGGTAATTCTGACAAACTCTGAACTATTAGTTGTACTTACAACTGGAGTCAGATAAGATTTCAATACTGCATTTGCCTTGCCAAAATCTTCCAATGGTCACACTAACTACCTTATTTTGAACCCCTTCTACTAGCACATATACTGTATTAATCTAATTTATATTAGTGCTTTTTAAAAAGAAAGAAATATCTGTATTAAAATAATCCAGAGATTATTTTTCAGACATGTTGCAGCCAAAAATTATATTTTGTTTAATAGTTATTTTCTCTTATCGCTAAGCAGCACCCTCGAGCATTAACATGTAAATTAATTCTTTCTTACTTTTCTCTTCTTCTTAAAATAAACATGCCCACAACATTTTACCATGCTTGCTGAAACTGTGATATGTTACAGCAGTCCGCATGGAATTGCTTCATAGACATATCTAGGCCATAGAAGTAGCTTTTTTTTTTTCTTAGCAGAACCTTCTGCAATTGTTTTAACACATTTCACTTTCTGTGTTTCTTCACTAAAGAAAGAAAATAAAAGAACATTGTACACCAAGATATTCAGGGAATATCATCACTGCATTCTGATGACATCCTCTCACCCAAAAATACAACGTATTATTAAAATTACTATAACAACCTTGTATTAATTCACACATTTAAAAATCAAAACCAAAATGCAAAGAACAATCAGAATATATAAATAGGAATAATATAACGTATTGTCTGACAGAGAACAACCACACTGTTTGTTCTTACAATGGTAAGAATGCAGAGATTAAAAGATAGCAAAGGGAAAGGCAACAAACGCAAAGACAAACAAAAAGCCATATTTTTACACTGATTCAGAGTTAAAAGCAAGCTTGGACCCCTAAACAGTTAAAACTGAGCATCAGCCCTATTACTACAGTATGATCAGGTCTTTGTTTGCTCAAAGCCATAACATCTGCTCTCCATAATTTAAATAAGGAACAGACAGGCCATCAGACATTCAAAAACCTATGAGACCTAAACAAATCCTCTGTAACTATCGGGCTGCAATCCCTTGGTCCAAATATGTTCACATTAAAATGAATTGCAACTTGAGGGTTTTAAAAAATACAAGCTGCCCAGCCAGAGAGGTAAGTTCTAGCAGGAAGCACATTTCATTAAAGGTTTTGAATCAGTGTCTTTTCAGCTGTGGAAAAAGAGAAATTTAAACACACACATTCTAATTTTGCAGAGCTATCCTGCCATAAAAGGCAATTGCTATTATAAGAAAGCTATTGGTAAAGTTCTCATTTAATGCAAGCAAGCCTTGGTTCCTTTTTGTGCAGTGTTTCTATGGACTAGAAAAGACACAGAAAAATCAATATAGCCAATGCTGACTCTTTTCTTCTAAGGAACACATAGCATTTCAAAAGGGAAAAGCTATCAAGAATATTGTCTTTCACTGGCCCATCTCTTAGTATTCACTTAAATTATCTGAAAAAAGCAAAGCTACTTGCTGGTATTACATATCAATGTATAATACTGATACATTGTTATACATAATAAGACATTGTTATTACATCATAATTACATAATGATACATGATTATACATAATAATAATGTATATAATATGTATGTCACAAAATTAGAATTTACAAATTGTTTGAAATTTGGCCACTAATATCTTACATGAACCACCAATCTCAGGAAATGTAAAATGTACCTGATCTGAGTGAACAAGACAAATTTAAAATGACAAATCTAAGACTAGATATAAATATTCACAGAATGTAAGGGGATGGAAGAGATATACTATTTTTGTTTTGCATATCTCCATTTCTTGTTTCATCTTTATTTTAGTTGTACAATACCAGGGTTCTAAAACTTTAAAATATATGAAGCCGTATAATGATACAATAATTTGTGTAATCCTTTTTATATGAATAACACTACAAGCTGCCCATTGCAACTTGGCCCAAGCAAAACAAGGAGCAAATCCCAAAGCAAGTTTTGACAAGTTTGCACGTGGTCCAGCAGGACAATCTGGCAATCCCTAGTTAACCAAGTTTTGAAAATCTTTTTCTTAAACATCTGTAAAATGATGTAGCAGTTAGAAAGATAACTAAATTTATGATAAAAAAGAAAGCCACTGTTGTACCAGCCCTCAGTTTTTGGTTCTTCTCTCCTCCTTTAGAAGAATAAGTCATCTGGTGTAAAATCTTATATCAGTTATGAGGCAAGAATTTCAGGTGTTACTAATTTATAAAAGGTGGTTATGTCTATTTTACAGAATCAGTAGTAGGATTATTGAAATTTCCATTATCACCCTGAACGCTTAAAGATCATAACATTTCATGTGGAAAGTAGCATAACAATTTTTTAAAAATATGCTTAGAATAATATAATGAAAAGAAATGTTTAGGAGTGTAAGACAAAAGGGCAATTTATTATAGATCACATATTCTGAGCAGTATCATTAGAATGAGAGATAAATGTAGTACAAAGGTTACAATCAATCACAAAAATGTTCCACTGAAAAAGGACTCAATAATACTTGTTCATCTATTGCAGGGGTGTCAAACTCAGGGCCCACAAGATGCTTAAATCTGGCGCATAGGGCCAGCCTGGAAATAGCAAAGGACCAGCCCACGATGCCTCTGGCAGCCAAAATGGGGTGTGTGGAGACTATGCACAGTCCCTGCACCCCATTTTGGCTGGCAAAGTGCTGCAGGAGGCCGTCCAGGCCAAAAATAGGCTGGAGAGGTTCACGTGGGCCCCCACGCCCTTTTTTGGCCAGCAGGGTGCCACAGGAAGCGTCTGTCCCATGTGTCCCCCCCCCCCGCCCGTCCCCGGCCGGCCCGTGGAGACCTACAATGCTGATCTGGCCCTCGAAGAAATCCAGTTTAACACCCTGGTCTATTCTAATACTAATATTCTCATCACACTATTTTTGCTCACCAAACCCTTAGAAATGATCATTCTTATCACTGATGCTCTGAAGCAGAATGGTACATAAAGCAATCAATGCCCATCCAACTTATTAACAGGTGGAAACAAAAGGCATTTAATCAGCCGTATCTCTATTTATGGTGTTTTCAGTTTAATCTTCAAAACACCTTGTGTTCAAAACTGGGAAGGGGCTATACAAAATCAGCAAGGCACTACAACTTCCTAATTACTGCAACTTAATTTATGTGAGAGAGGAGGAAAATCCAGAAGGCAGAATTAAGTAAGAGTTTCAACTCATGGAGAATGATCCTGACCATCAATTGGAAATTTGGATTCACTATAGTTCCCATGGAACTACCACTTAGTCAGAAATAAATTACCAGTAATTTGGATGCCAAAGAAAAACACTGAGATAACAAAGGTATATGGGACTGATTCAGAAATGGCAGATGGATGCCCAACGTGGAGATACCCCAAGTGCTAATTCTAGAACAAGCAAAGGAAGACAAGATTTATATGAACAACTTTTCAGAAGGGGGCTGCAGAACAGACAACTTTTTTTCATTCCTGCATGACAATTTTCCTTCTTGTGGGTAATTATTAGAATTATAGGAGCCCTGTCCTCCTGTACATTTGGCCCACAAATATAAGAAATTCATATACAGCCAGAAGACAATCCAAACCCCCACTATAACTCCCAGTGAAATAAGCATTCATTCCAGGTAAGCAGCTATTCCTTACTTAAATCATTCTCTGGGATGAAGGACAGGCTAAAAACCCTTCATGTAACTTATTTGCAAGGACACATGAATTATTCACTAAAAAGGGAAAAAGCAGTATGTGAGATATGCCATTCACATGAATTTTAGAAGGCCTTCAATCCAAATGACAGCCAACATTATCTGCTATTTACAGATCTTTATGTCGTGTCACCTGAGACTGCTAAATGATTTTATGCCAGACACAGCATAAAAGGCATCACCTGCTATTATCATGGTGACTGTGTTAATATGAATGATATGCAAATTATATTCATTATACAGAAATTAAATTATACAAATTAGCTATACAGCTCTCTAGAGCAAGACATTTCCATTGTGGCCTTTGGTGTTCAACAAGTTGTTTATCCCATAAAATTGTTTGTCTGTAAAAAGGTTAATTTTACATATAATCATCATCATGCTGAATTCAAATTCAACCAAAAGAAAAAACACAAGAAGTTTAACATAGCAGAATAAAATATTGAAAAAAGTGATTGAACATCACTTGTCATTGCACAGCTGATAGCAGTGCGAGATATTAAATAAATGCTATTAATAAAATTAGCATGGAGAGAGGGGCAGCAAATGCAAATTGATAACAGTTTGATTTCTTGACTGATGAAAATACACTTGGTACCTGTTTATGATTATTTTAAAAAGGTAAGAGAAACAAAGGACTTCTTTTGAACCCTTAGTATTTTGTTCAAAACCAAATACAAACTATTGCACAAAGTTGCACAATACTTTGTAGCCTGAAAATATTCAGTTTACAAATAATTAAGGAACAGAATCCTATACAAAGGTTTATACCGCCAAAATCCTAATTAATTTCATAATTATTGGTTCAAATATCAGCAGTCAGTTTAAAAACGGATATTTTTGTACATTAACTATATCCAGTTTATTAGCTGGAACTATTTTCTGATTTAAAAAATGAAAATGCCAACAAACCTGTTTTTTCTTTAATATCACATAGAACACTGAAAAGAGCAGGTTTCATTCGGTGGCAATTCAAGGCATGTTTCCTAAAGAAATAGAGAAAGGAAAAACAGAATGAATGACGAAAGGATAGAAAAATGAAAACAAAGGGATAAAGAAAAAGGCAATGCATTTCATTAAAAAGCTGGAAACCATATTGTACTAGGAAAATGGTCTACTGGGCTCATTCACAGGTTGTAATACATATACAGTATATCACAGAAGTGAGTACACCCCCTCATACTTCGTAAATATTTAAGTATATCTTTTCATGTGACAACACTGAAGAAATGACACTTCACTACAATGTAAAGTAGTGAGTATAAGCTTGTATAACTGTAAATGTGCTGTCCCCTCAAAATAATCCAATACACAGCCATTAATGCCTAAACTGCTGACAACAAAAATGAGTACACCCCTAACTGATAATGTCCAAATAGGGCCCAAAGTGCCAATATTTTGTGTGGCCACCATTATTTTCCATCACTGCCTTAACCCTCTTGGGTATATTGTTCACCAGAGCTTCACAGGTTGCCACTGGACTCCTCTTCACTCCTCCTAACGACGTCACGGAACTGGTGGATGTTACAGACCTTGCTCACCTCCACCTTCCATTTCAGGGTGCCCCACAGATGCTCAATACGGTTTAGGTCTGGAGGCATGCTTGGCCAGTACATCACCTTTACCCACAGCTTCTTTAGCGAGGCAGTGGTTGTTTTGGAGGTTTGGGGTCGTTATCATTTTGGAATACTGCCCCGCAGCCCAGTCCCTGAAAGGAGGGGACCATGCTCTGCTTCAGTATGTCACAGTACATTTTGGCATTCATGGTTCCCTCAATGAACTGTAGCTCTCCAGAGCCGGCAGCCCTCATGCAGCCCCAGAACATGACATTCCCACCACCATGCTTGACTGTAGGCAAGACACACTTGTCTTTGTACTCCTCACCTAGTTGCCGCCACACACACTTGACACCATCTGAACCAAATAAGTTTATCTTGTTCTCAGCAGACCACAGGACATGGTTCCAGAAATCCATGTCCTTAGTCTGCTTGTCTGCAGCAAATCGTTTGCAGGCTTTCTTGTGCATCATCTTTAGAAGAGGCTTCCTTCTGGGACAACAGCCCTGCAGACCAATTTGATGAAACATGCGGCGTATGGTCTGAGCACTGACAGGCTGACCTCCACCCCACCCCTTCAACCTCTGCAGCAGTGCTGGCAGCACTCATACGTCTATTTCCCAAAGCCAACCTCTGGATATGACACTGAGTATTGGCACTCAACTTCTTTGGTCGACCATGACGAGGCCTGTTTTAAGTGGAACCTGTCTTGCTAAACCGCTGTATGGTCTTGCCACTGTGCTGCAGCTCAGTTTCGGGTCTTGGCAATCCTCTTATAACCTACTCCCGTGATGGCAAACCTATGATACGCGTGCCGCAAGTGGCACGCAGAGCCATTTCTGCCGGCATGCAAGCCGTCGCCTGGAACAGATGCACAGCGCATGTGCGTGCGCCTCCCCCCAGCCAGCTGATTGTCGGGTATCTGCCACATGCGCCAAGGGAAGGAACGCACGGAGACAGGTGTACATGCGCAGGGGTGTGGAGGGGCGGTCGCACGCATATGCACAGGGGCTGGGGTTTGTATGCATTGCATTATGGGTGCAGGCACGCATGTGCGCCAGCATGTGTACTTTCAGTATGCAACAACGAAAAGGTTAGCCATCACTGGCCTAGGCCATTTTTATAGAGAGCAGAGGTCTCCACATTTGGCAATTTTAAGACTTGTGGACTTGAACTCCCAGAATTCTCCAGCCACCTATGCTGGCTGGAGAATTCTGGGAGTTCAAATTCACAAGTCTTAAAGTTGCCAAGTTTGGGGACCCCTGATATAGAGCAACAATTCATTTTTTTCAGATCTTCAGAGAGTTCATTGCCATGAGGTGCCCTGTTGAACTTCCAGTGACCAGAATGAGGAAGTGAGAGTGATAACACCAAATTTAACACACCTGCTCCCCCTTCACACCTGAGACCTTGTAACACTAATGAGTCACATGACACCAGGGAGGGGAAATGGCTACTTGGGCCTCATTTGGACATTATCACTTAGGAGTGTACTCACTTTTGTTGCCAGCAGTTTAGACATTAATGGCTGTGTGTTACGTTATTTTGAGGGGACAGTACATTTACAGTTATACAAGCTGTATACTCACTACTTTACATTGTAGCCAAGTGTCATCTCTTCAGTGTTGTCACATGAAAAGATATACTTAAATATTTACAAAATGTGAAGGAGTGTGATATACTATATTAACTAAGCCACACGAAAGTTAAACTTATATAATTAGATGGTGACTTGCATTTTAAAAGCACGTGGAAAGCCTCAAGGCTGCATTTGTACAATATTATCTTTCTTACACTTCTATTAGTATGGTTGTCTGCTTTAAAATGAGATACACCTAATAGAAACACAAAGAAGTATTTATGCATCCTATTTTTTAACTTTGCACCAACATCACAGAACTGTGAGAATTATCAACATGATATTCACTCAAACAAACTCTGAAAGAGTTTTTACCATCTTAAAAGCAAACCATCTTAAAAGCAAACACCAACCTGCATCTTCCACTAAGGCCCTGATGGCGAACTTATGGCACACGTGCCACAAGTGGCACATAGAGCCCTCTATGCTGGCATTCCAGCCACAGGCAAACTTACCTCACTGCGCATGCATCACTGTAATACCGGAAGTGATGAAACAGGCCTATAATTTGTCCTGAAATGTCTTGCAGAGGCTTTTTCCATGCCTCTGGGAGGCTGAAAAAGGCCTCAAACCAACCAAAAAAAATCAGCTGTGAGGTGCAGTGCAGGTAAGGGGTGGCGGGGGGGATTGCGCACGCATGCACAGGGGGCGTGTGGAGGGGGCGTGCATTGCATTCTGGGCGCTGGCACGCGAGTGCTTGCGCGCTGGTGCATGCACAATTTTTGGCACAGGAGCCCAAAAAGGTTAGCCACCACTGCACTAAGGTATCACACTCTAATGGGCTAGAAGGAATGTTCACTACTGTCATTCCTGCTTTTATTCAAGACCAATAAATACTACTTCTTATGTTACTGATTTCATTGTGAAATTAACTGACTAGAAGACAGATATGACAGTTACTTGTTCTTGATCATGCAACTAAAAGAATAGAAAAGTATAATGTGTGGGAATCATACAATATATGAAACTGAGCCAGAGTGCTGGACTAAATAACAGTAGTTCAGAATTCTTTGCTGTATTAGAATTCTATTCTCATGTTGTTTTATTCAGCAATAATATAAACTTATATTACTATTCCAAATACATCTGGAATACTACAATGACATAAAATAATGGGGGAATGCACTATAGTAGTCAGTCCCTTTATTCTAGGAATAATATTTGTTTCCATAGAGCAGTCCTTGAGTTACAACCATAATAGTGCCTGCCCATTACAGTCACAATTGTAACGGTTGTTAAGTGAGGTGGCTGAGTTGGGAAGCAGGTCAAAGGGTTGTGGGGACCTCGTAAGGGCAGGATGGGTGGGAGAGATAGGCAAAGTGGACTCTGCAGCATCTATGTGGCCAGTTGTAAGGGTGAATGATCATGGGGGTGCTGCAGCAACCATAATTTTGAAAACAGACTGTAAGTACCTTTTAGTGAGTCCATTGTAATTTCAAACTGTCACTAAGCAACCAGTTATAGGTCAAGAACTACCTCTATGAAAATTATGCTACCTCATGAAATACAAAGAGCTTGAAAAGGCCTCCAAGTGCCATCTTTAATAATTAATGTTTAAATCAAATCTACAAGTTGCACTTCTGACCTAACAGTCTTCCAGATGTTTTGTGGTATTTCAGGTATGAGATTATATTCAGAATCTTCTGTTCTGGAAGATTTAGTTCCAGAAAACTTTCTGTCCATCCCCAGTTCAGCATGTTGAAAAAAGAACTGTACATATCCAAGTATAAGTGTCTCACAAATCTATTTAGGGAGGCATTCCAAAGTTGCTGCACAAACATAATTTCCCCCTCTAAAGATGAAATGGTATGTTTTTTTAAAAAAAAACTCATAAAAACTAATTAAAAATACTTTGTCAGGTCTTTGTGTTTTCCAAAAAAAATGGCTAAAATGTCATTTTCCATACAGATTTAGCTATAGTTCTTTTTTCCTCTTGTCTCATCCGTTTAATTCATTTTGCTATTTCTTACTCTTTTTCAAGCTTCATCTGATTTGCTTATCCTGAGAGAGATATGTATGTATATGCAGATGTATCTATGCATTAAAAATGGTCATATATTGCTACCCAGCCTTTAATTCCCAAAATGATTTCTGAAAGTTCTGTAATATAGAAAGATTTTTATAAAGGACTGTTTACAGTATCAGAATTTTGCAATTCCTGTATCTACAGTAGATACAGGACAAACTAATTAACGCAACTGACAAATAAAAGGACAAAATATATTTCATTTTCAAAGGGGCACTGAGAATTTCATTTTGCTGGTCGTATCTTTGGTTCCTTATTAATTTTTGACTTAGAGATTGATGGCTCAGTTTGTATCATCCACTGAAAGCTCTAGGAGTGGGGTAGACAATGGCAGCAGCATCTTTTATTTGTATCTGTAAAAGGATGCTAATGAGTTTTAATTTCCCCCCCCAAATTTCCATTGTATTGTTTTAGAATATAGCAGTTTCTTTCCTTCCCTAGCTTATTAGCATCTGAATTCTTAAGCTCAAAGTTATGAAAAGAAACATCCTTGGCAATTAGACACTTATACAGGAAAAAGCAGTTATTTAAGAACATTTTCTATTTTTAAGTCAGTTTCCAATCTATTCATTATTTCCACCAGTTATATTTGGAAACAGCAGTCAGAAAGCAATTTTATCCCAATGGAACCAATCACACTTTTCAGGCAATAGTCTCTGCATCTTACTTAGCAGACATCTTCTGTGAATCATGACACAAACACAGACTCCAAATCAGAACTGATAAATCACTTGTATAACAGACAACTTTTCTCTCACAAATTTCTGGTCAAATCAAGAAGATTTTGTTCTAAAGCAAGCAGTTTGTTTACCTTTTTACCTTTTCTAAACAAAGATGTGATAAACCAAAATACATTGTGTCAAAGCCTTTTGCAATAACTGTAGCTAGACTTCTGGTTTTATACCTTTCTATCTCCAGGGTAGAATTCTCAGCTTTGTATGAAGGTGCATCATCCCAGAAGAGCAACCTGAACTGAGACATTATATATTTATGTACAAATAATTAAACAGATTGCAGAAAGTCCTCAAATTGAAATCATTCGGTCAGTGACTATCAAGGTTACAGAGGTGCTGAATAAAGGGACTTATGACCAATTTTTGAATTTACAACCATTGCAGTGCCCCTGAAGTCACATAATCAAAATTCAGGTGCTTGACAACCTGCTTGCCCTTATGACCATAGTGCTGCTTCACTTACTCCTAACTCCCTGTCTCCCCACAACCCTTTTTGCCTCCTGGACTCTGTTTCCTGGACTCGGCTTCCAAGAGTGTGGGGTAGAGAGAAGCACAAAGCATTCTGGTAGTGGTATGGAGGGAGAAAGACCCAAGCCTTCTGGGAAAGTGGTGGGGCAGGAAAAAGGCTCAAGCCTTCCAAGAGAGGGATAGGGCAGGGGGAAGACCTATGCACCGGTGGGGCTCCTGGCCCATGGCAGGTTTTTCCTCATCCCAAGGCACAACTGCAATGGGGGAGCTGAGATTGCAGTCATTTAGTGAGATGGACACATGGGCACCTGAACACTTATGTAACAATGATTTATATACCACCAATTTCTCAAAGGATTCAACGTTGTTAATAGTACCATACAATAAAAATACAGGAATTATAACCACCGACAGTCTAATTCACTAGGGCAGTTTAGTATCTTGAGCATTGCTCTCCTTAAAGATTCCATATAGTAGACCTAGTTGGGTAGGATAGACAATCCTGCAGAAAACTGGGAAATAAGCTTTTTCTGCCATGGCAGCTGCCCAGTAGAACATCATCACCCCCCACCTCTGTTGAGGTAATTCCCCGTTAGGAGAATGAGCGCACACAGGGAGACGTAGTGAGAGTGGTGAAGAATAACACACAAACGGCACACAGCTACACTGTATAGTAAAATGTAGGTTTTTACTTCCAGTAAACAGTTAAGCAAAGTCCAAACACAGTCCAAGTCATTCACGGTTAAAGCAGTCAGTTTTCAGTCCATGGATAATCCAATAACAAAGTCCAATATCAAAAACAGTTCAGTAACAGACTTACATCAAACCCAAGAAGAACTATGATCAGCAACAGTAAATAAGGAACAGCAGCACTCTCAGCAACAGGAGAGGAACTAAACAACCCAGGTTTCTGGCTCCATCTTATGCCATTTGAGGAACCACACCCAATTACAATTTTAGCATTTTCTTTAAGAGACAGTATTAAAATGTCTATCCTGGTTTATATATTTTCCAACCCAAATGTTAGGTGACTTACATTCCTAACAACCTCCAAATGAAACAGACCCTCCTTGACATCCTTCCAGAGGTCCCTTAAAAAGCAGTTGTGTCAGCAGGCCAGGGGATCTCAAGGCAATGGTGAATTGATGAGATGGCTGCATTGTTTTAACATCAATTCTCTCCATTATAAATAATAATATCGGTGATTTTTTTTTTATTTTAATAAAGTTTATTTAAGTTTCATATATTTAAAACATTTAAAAAGAAACAAATATATAAACAAATATATATACATATATATGGTACATTTTGCAGCAGGTATTGAGCATTGGTTACTTTTCTTTTCTTTTTTTCTTTTACCCCATAACATTGACGTGGTCTACCTTGTTACAATACCTTCCTTGTTCTTTTAATTTTTTATTTTCACAGAATACTTTATGATTAAATGCACGTTCTTCATAGTTTCATAACTTATTCAGTTGTCAAATGTTGCTTTTTCTTTAACCATTCATACCAACAGTTCCAATCTTTGTAGTATTCACTATCTTTGTTGTTTTTTATTAATTTGGTTAGGCTGTCCATCTCTGCACACTCGTGAATTTTTTTAATGACCATCTCCTCTGAAGGGACAATAGACAGTTAACAATTTTGAGCTTAGCTTATTCTGGTTGCCGTTATAATGTGGAAGATTAAATATTGATATTTTTTTCTATTTTTGAGTCTATCATACCCAGCAAAAAGGTTTCGGGTTCAAGTTTTACATCTTGTTTAGTTATATTTAGCATCCAATTTTTGATATTTTTCCAAAACTTCTGGGCATATGGACATGTCCACCACATATGAAAGTATGTTCCCTGGACGCAGTTACATTTCCAACAGTTTGGGGGGAGGTTCGGGAACATCTTAGCCAATATCGTGGGTGGCAAGTGCCAAAGATACACCATTTTGTAGAGATTCTCTTTGTATGAGGCTGACATAGTTAGTTTGTAATTTATTTCCCAAATATGTTCCCACTTGTCTAATTCAATACTGTGGCCCACATTTTTTGCCCAAATTGTCATACACTCCTTGACTGTTTCTTCTTTTAATTTATAATCCAATAGATATTTATATATTTTACTAATCAATTTCCTTTCCTCTCCATGCCAAATCTTATCTAATTCTTGGTAGATCATATTAAAACCAAATTGTTCATCTTTTTTGTAATGCATTTATATCTGCACATAGGGCCACCATGCTATCTCTTTATCTTAAATTTGTATTTGGTTCCTACTCTTTAACTCTCCGGTTTCATGTAATAGATATTTATATCTTGCAATATTATCAAAATCTAAAACGTTTGGATGTGTAACTGCCTCCACTGTAGATAACCACAGTGGGGCCTTACAGTAATGTACTTTTTTATCTTTTCCCAAATAGTTAATAACACACTCCTTATATAGTGCCTTTGAAAATACAAGTGGTGTTTATTCTTTCCATCCCACATAAATGTGTGCCATCCAAGTTGTTGATCAAAGCCCTCTAATGTTAAGATCCTTTTATTTATCAAATTAACCCAGTCCTTGAGCCAGGTTGCTATCACAGCATAGTAATATGTTTCGAAATCTGGAAGACCAAAGCCTCCTTTTTTTTCTATCGTCCTGTCATAATTTATAGGTGATGTTTTTAATTGTAGTTATTTTTAACATTTGGATTTCATGATTCTTTTTATTGCAAGCTGCCTAGAGTCCCTTTATTGTGAAATAAAGTTATACAGGCAGCTATATAACTGTGAGAAACAAATACTATTCAAACTGAAGCATTCTTAGGTTTAACTACTCCCCCCCAAACACATCAATTTAAATCCCTTAGGAAGAAGCAGAACCTCTGTGCAACAGGGAATCTATCCCAATTCCTGCAGACAATCCAGAACAATATTCAGTAGCATGAAAAAATCAGGAGGGATGCATACCCACTACTCAAGGCCTGACAAAGTTATCAACTAGCATGATCAATACTGTTTCTCTCCTACATCCAGTCTGAAGAGTATTCAGAAAACCCACTTCATTCAGGGTCCCTGCAGCTGAATCTCCACTATTTTCTCCAATACACTGCCTAACAACTATTTGATCATCATATTAATGGCTGTCTGAAGTAGCTGATTTGAGAGATGAGATCTTCAAAAGGTGCACCTCTTAGGTATTACTCCCTATTTCAATGAAGCATTACAGTAATCACTCCCAATTCTAACAACATACAGTTCAACTTTCCTAGCTGTAAAAACAAGCTTCCTTTAGCATGGATCAAATTTACAGATAACATAAGGCTCTTGTTCAAATTCTAGGTATTCACAAGTTCAAAAGAATCTGAGAATGTTCCTCTATTGGTCTCAACCTCTCACTAGACCCTTTCTACATGGAGTCAGACTTAGTGTGAATGTTGCAAACATATCACAGCAAGCTGCCAGAGGACCTCATCACCTATTTTTTCCTAAAATATAATGCAGAAACTTGAACACCACTACTGTACCTGAGTCCAAAGATACCTTATCATATTATACTTCCAAAAGGTGGGAACATATCCGAGATTGGTTAGTGCAGGGGTGGGCAAACTTTTTGGCTCGGGGGCCGCATTGACTTTTAAAATTTGACAGACGGGCCGGGTCAGCACAAGATTTTTTGGGAATCGCCTCCCCCACCCTTCCCCCACCCTTCTCCTCCTTCCCCTCCCCTCGGAGGCCCCTGAGTCAGGAGTTGCTACCGCCGGCGCGGCTCCGCGTGGCTCCAGTCCGCGTTGCCTCGGGAAGGAAAGGCAAAAAGGAAGAGCCGCGGCGGTGCTTTGCAACGGGAGCAGCGGCACCGAGGCTCAGGCTCAGCGGCTCCTGGTTTTGCCTTTTCCTTCCCAAGGCAACGCGGGACTGGAGCCGCACGGAGCTGCGCTGCGGTAGCAACTCCTGACAGCCCCAGCCGGACACCTGAGCGGAGCCGGGCGAAACTGCCTGTTGCTGCTGCCGGAGCACCGCCGGGTCGCCTCCTCCAAGCAGCCTGCCCGCCCACACGGGCTTCCCCTCTGCCCGCGGCTCGGGGCCAGGCGTGAGCGCCCGCAAGTTAAAAGGAAGCCGAAAGTTGCTGGGAAGTTGCTCGGGTGCTGGGAAGTTGCTCGGGTGCTGGGAGCAGGCTTTTAAAGTGCCGCCCGAGCAAAGTTTAAGCAGCCCGCCCGCCTGCCAGGCGGAATCCTTCCCGCTCCTCGGCGGGAAGACGCTCCAGCCTGCAAATTTTGCCTTTGCAAAGTTTAAGCCTGGAAGCCCCGGAAAAAAAAGGGGGATCGGCGGGGACTCACCTTCGGAGAGGTCGCACTCGAAGGTGATTTGAACTCCCAGCCGAGGCCTTTGCAAATTTCTTTTCTTTCCTACCCCTAGATCGCTCCGCACTGTTTTGCAGCTTTGGGGGCCACGCGGCACAGGGCAATACGCCACGCCCAGCGATTTTTTTTCAGGGGTGGGCCGGATTGGACAAACCAATGGCAGCGATTTTTTTTCAGGGGCGGGCCGCATTGGACAGACCAACGGGCCGGATGTGGCCTGCGGGCCGTAGTTTGCCCACCCCTGATCTAAGGTGTGCCATTTGCGCTCTAAGGCGTGGTGTGGACGGGAACAAAAATCAGGAACCACTATGTCTTGGGATCTGTGGAATGAAGAATTTATTTTGGGTACAAAGGTAGGGTCTAAACGAAGAACAACTCTATTGTCATGAAAAGTGCAGAGGTCCTGCCTCTATAGATAGAGCAGCCAACTCTGACACCCTTCTAGCTGAAGTGATGGCTATTAAGAAGGTCAAGAATTGAAGGGACACCTTTCTGAGGGGTTCGAAGGAGGGTTCTGTTAGGGCCTGGAGGACCATGCGAAGGTCCCAGGATGGGAACCTGTGAAGCACAGGAGGGCGGAGATTGGAAGCCCCTTTTAAGAATCTCTGAACTGAAGGATGAGGGGACAAGGAAGGAAAGGAATCCCAGGAGATGACTGAAGCAAGAGCCGCTACTTGACAGTGTAAAGTGTTAGGAGCTAGACCTTTGTCAAGGCCATCCTGGAGGAAACAGAGGACATGTGGGACCCCTGCTACTGTAGGAGAGAGACCTTCCCTTGACACCAGTGACAAAAAACCCTCCAGGTGGCATTGTACATACACGTCGTAGAAGATTTACAAGATGCCTGGATAGTAAGGATGACCTGGTCTGGGAGATTGGCTTCTCTTAACAGTTGCCGCTCAAGCACCACACGGTCAATTTGAACCACTGGGGATCCAGGTGGAGCAATGCCCCCTGATGTAGTGAGATCATGTGGTCTGAAATCCTCCAGGGAGTAGCTACAGACAGGTTCACCAGATCTGCAGGGTCTCCTGGGCCAATGGGGGGCTAGGAGAATCAGTTCTGCCCATTCCTCCAACATCTTCCGAATGACCGCCGGAATGATGGGAAGAGGGGGAAAGGCATAGAGGAGACCGGTGGACCATCTGCTCCGGTGCATTGGTCCCCTCCGCTCCCTGACAAGGAAACCTGGTGAAAAATCTGTTTACTTGAGCATTTTGGGGAGATGTGAAGAGGTCTACCTCCGGGGTCCCGAACCTGAGGGAGAGATCCCTGAAAATGGACTGGGGAAGGGACCATTCTGCGTGGTCAACTGGGCTCCTGCTCAGCCAATCGGCCTGGGAGTTATCGACTCCCAAGATGTGGTCTGCGGTGATAGACAGCAGATCTCTCTCTTCCCACCTCCCTAACCTTTCGGCTTCCCTCATGAGGGCCCTGGACCTTGTGCCCCCCTGCCAATTGACGTGCGCCTTTGCAACCATGTTGTTTGTCAACACTAGCATATGGGACCTCATTATCCTGTCCCTGAAATGTTTCAGGGCTAGATAAATGGCTCTGAGTTCTAGCCAGTTTATGAGCCCAGTCCTGTCTAACCGGGACCAGATCCCTTGAGCCATGAGACCCTCCATGTGGGCTCCCCAACCCTGGAGACTTGCATCGGTGGTGATGATCAGTCTGTCCGGTTCCTTGAACGGGAGACCCTTCAAAAGGGCTAGGGAAAGCCACCACTTGAAGGAACAGCGGACCTCTGGAGAGAGCAGGACCTTGGCAGATGTGTGGCTGGTTCCTGCTCATTAACAGGGAAGCAGGAACCATTGTAGAGCCCGTGAGTGTAGCCGTGCCCATGGAACAATGCCTATGCATGAGATCATTTTGCCCAAAAGTTTGGACAACAGTGACAGGGAGACAGTGTGTTGACGTTGGACCTGTCAAATGATCTCAATGAGGCTCTGCCCTCGGGCTGGAGATAGAAAAACTTGGCACAGAGTTGTGTCGATGATGGCTCCCTGATGGAGCAATCTGGTTGTTGGGAAGAGATGGCTTTTCTTGGAGTTGATGGAAAAAAACGTGGTACTGGAGGCAATGGAGAGTGGTTTGAAGATCTTGATGGGCAGAGTGGGTGGAGGACGACAAGACCAAGATGTCTTCCAAGTAGCATTGGATCCTCACTGGAACAGACCGGAGCGAAGCCACCAATGCCGCCAGTAACTTTGTGAAGACTCTTGGGGCAGACAAGAGCCCGAAAGGAAGGGCCCGATACTGGAAGTGTGA
The DNA here is from genome assembly GCF_049901735.1 of Notechis scutatus. Classification (NCBI taxonomy): domain Eukaryota; kingdom Metazoa; phylum Chordata; class Lepidosauria; order Squamata; family Elapidae; genus Notechis; species Notechis scutatus. The sequence continues at coordinate 148,133,731 of NC_142010.1, forward strand.
ATTCTGGTAACAGAAACAGAGAAACTGGCGATGATGAGGCCAGATGGGTATGTGGAGGTAAGCCTCCATGAGATCAATGGAAGAGAGGAGATCGCCCTCCCGAACGCTCTCCAGAATAGAATGCAGAGTCTGCATTTTGAAGCACCTATATTGGATAAACTCATTCAGAAAGTTTTGGTCGAGAACGGCTCGCCATCCCCCCGAGTCCTTAGGGACCACGAAAAGCCGAGAATAAAGCCCACATCCACATTGTAATTCAGGGACTGTTGAATGGCCCTTATATTGACCACGTGATTAATGGCCGATTCCATAAGTGCCCTTCGTGAACTGTCCCGTGAAACGGGGCAGAGTAGAAATTTTTCTGGGGGTGGTGATAGAAATTCTAATTGTAACTCTGACATTACTGTATTGACTACCCAGGCGTCTGTCGTTGACTCCTCCCATCTGGAATCAAAGGAGGCCAAACGACCTCCGATGGGAGGGGAGAACAAGAGATTATTTAGAGCAGGGGTGGGCAAACTACGGCCCACGGGCCACATCCGGCCCATTGGTCTGTCCAATCTGGCCCGCCCCTGAAAAAAAATTGCTGGGCGTGGCGTATTGCCCTGTGCCGCATGGCCCCCAAAGCTGCAAAACAGTGCGGAGCGCTCTCGGGGTAGGAAAGAAAAGAACTTTGCAAAGGCCTCGGCTGGGAGTTTGAAATCACCTTCGAGTGCGACCTCTCCGAAGGTGAGTCCCCGCCGATCCCCCTTTTTTTTCCGGGGCTTCCAGGCTTAAACTTTGCAAAGGCAAAGTTTGCAGGCTGGAGCGTCTTCCCGCCGAGGAGCGGGAAGGGTTCCGGCCAGCGGGCGGGCGGGCTGCTTAAACTTTGCTCGGGCGGCACTTTAAAAGCCTGCTCCCAGCACCCAAGCAACTTCCCAGCAACTTTCGGCTTCCTTTTAACTCGCGGGCGCTCGCGCCTGGCCCCGAGCCACGCGGCAGAGGGGAAGCCTGGCGGGCGGGCAGGCTGCTTGGAGGAGGCGACCCAGCGTTGCTCCGGCAGCAGCAACAGGCAGTTCCGCCCGGGCTCCGCTCAGGTGTCCGGCTGGGGCTGTCAGGAGTTGCTACCGCTGGCGCAGCTCCACGCGGCTCCAGTCCCGCGTTGCCTTGGGAAGGAAAAGGCAAAACCAGGAGTCGCTGAGCCTGAGCCTTCGGTGCCGCTGCTCCTGTTGCAAAGCACCGCCGCGGCTCTTCCTTTTTGCCTTTCCCTTCCCGAGGCAACGCGGGACTGGAGCCGCGGAACCGTGCCGGCGGTAGCAACTCCTGACTCAGGGGGCCTCCGAGGGGAGGGGAAGGAGGAGAAGAGGGGGGGAAAGGGGGGGCGATTCCCAAAAATCTTGTGCTGACCCGGCCCGTCTGTCAAATTTTAAAAGTCAATGCGGCCCCCGAGCCAAAAAGTTTGCCCACCCCTGATTTAGAGGCGACGGAAGGGGCGTTTACCCGCAGCTTGTTGTCTGCCAGTAGCCTCATGGCGTTCATCTTGACCGCTGAGAATACGCTCTCTGAGGTCTGGAGAAGCGAGAAGCGTTTTCGGGCCTGAATGAGGGAGGCCAGTACGGGGTAGGGCGGAAGTCTGCCCTCTTTCTTGTTGATGAAAGGACTTTCCTTTTGTCTTTTGTTTCAACAACAAATGGGTCAAGGGCATCTCCAAACAGCTTTTCATTGGTACATGGGTATACTTTCCACTTTCGACGAGGCTCCGCTTGCCAATTTCATAGCCATAGCAGTCTCCTAGCTGCCACTGATGACGACATGGCCCTGGAAGAGAACTTGGCGGCGTTGAGGGTGGCGTCCGAGAACTCTGCTGCTGCTATGATCTTATTGAGGTCTTGATGCGACCTACATCTGATGGAGGTATGCGGCCTTGAAGTTGGCATAGCCAGTGGATGGAAGACCTTGTAAAAAATGATGCAGCAGTTGAGGTCCGGATGGCCCAAGCCGAGACTTGATGGTTACGCTTCAGTGTTTGTTCGGAGCATTTGTCCTCTGCCTTTAGTATGTCCTCAGGCAGTTGGAGTGCTTGAGGAGAAGGAGGCCACAACTGGAGTGTCTACTGGGGGAACTGCCAGAGCTGTAGCTAAGGGAGGACCCACTTTGTAGAACCGCCTATCTTGGGACAATGGGCGGGGGCCTGCAGTGGGGAAGGCAAAGTGTTCCTTGACTAAGTCAAGAAAGATGATGGGGGAAGGACCTCCACATGAACAATGGGTTTGGAGAAGAGGGAATCCCCATGCCCCGATTGTACCACTTGAGGCTCGGGGGCAGTTTCCTCCACTGACAACTGGGCAGTTACCAATAGCTTGTGTAGGAGAGGCTTGAATAAAGCGGATTTGAATGCAGAAGCTGAAGGAGGCTGATCAGGCCTTGGATCTTCATCTTCCTCCGAGAGGTTGGGGTCCCTGATTTCTCCCTCTTCCAGATCAAAATCAGGGGAGGCTGCGCTCAGGTGATTCCTCATACTCTCCCTGAGTAAGGTCCACTCCTTCAGCATAGGTAAGATGGGTCCTTTGTACTACACAGTGAGATAGTCCCCTTTGGGGAATCTGCGCTAGAGGAAAAGCCAGGAAGGAAGGCTGAGGTCTCTCTGAAGGCCTGAAGATGTGTTTTTTTTTTAAAAAAAACACAAGTTTTATTAATTTTTAAAACACACAAATTATCATTATTCATTACATGTTTAAACCTTTTTCCATTGTAAATTTAACAAGTCAGATAAATTATGATTCTGTTTTAAACCATTTCCATATAACATACCAAAACCTCTTATTCAATTTCTCTTTACTTCTCTTTACTCTTATTCAATATCATTATTATTATTTCATCTGTTTCTTTCTGACTTAGTTACCATTATTCTCATTCTATATTTCTACAAGTTTTTACTAATTCTCCCCCCAAAAAAAACATATACACACAACACACAAAACATAAAAAAAATCTTTTTGGAAAGTAACTTGGACCCAGGTGTCTCTCTCTTCATGGACTTCAATTATATTCATGCTCATCTTACATATCATTACTTATTTTATTTACCATTCTAAGCCTTCTATATTAACTTCTCCACATATTTCACACTTCTTAATTCTACCTTAATTAATCATCTTAGTTTGAATCATTATATTTGTATCTTTTGTCCATTTTTTATCATCCCTTTGTCTTATTCCTTATGAAAAAAAAGAAAATCAGTTTCTCCTGAAATCATTAATCAGAGTATGATGCCTTTCTATCTCCCCCCTAAGTTAATCAAATTAATCTTTAAAATAATATCTAATACCCAATCAGATTTTGCTTGGTACATTCTATCTAACTAATACATCCAACACAATTAAGTGCCTAATTAGACAATAAATCCAAATATTAAAAAAAAATACTATAATAAAAATTTTATGATAACATCAATACCATAATTTTATTAAACTCTTTAATTAAAACAATATTCTAAACCTCTCCTATTATTAAGTTTTAAAGCCAATCATTTTTAAACATTTTAACATTTTAATCTCTTATCAACTCTTAAACCATTGCAATACTACCATCTCATCTTATGTACCTTGCAAAATCTTTTTTTTAAAAAAAAATTATACTTTATCCATTATCCATAAAAAATTCCTTTTTTTCATTTAATTTCAAAACATTGTAGCTTTTCTCCACCTTTTCCCTTTCTTTCTTCTCCCAACAAACCTTTCTACCCCCCCTTCTTCTAGCCTCGGCCTTACCGGCTTCCCTTCTCTGTCGTATTCCTTTTCCCCTTTGTTTACTATCATCATATTGGTTTTGCACCTTATTTTTCCCTTTCTTAAATGTTTTTTTAGATCTTAAGTCCTTAAGTCCTTTAGTTTTCTTCTTTTCTCTTCTTTTCTTTTCTTTCTCTCTTCCTTCTTTCTGGATCAAATTCTGAGATTCATTAAAGATGGCTCCTTCCTTTCTTTCTTGTTCCTCTGCTGTCTTCATCTGTTGTAATGTTTGTTGATAATTAGTAAGCGCCATTTCTAAGAAAAGGAAAGCTTCTTCCACACCATCTTTACCATTTTTTTTTTGCTTGTTCATATTCTTTTCTTAGTTCCTCAACAGAAAGAGCCATTATAAATCTTTTCTTTTCTTTTCTCCTTCTTTCTTCTTACAACAACCAGAATATTCAAAAGAAAATAAAAAAGATAAAACAGTCCCAAAGTTATCAATCAGTCCAAACCAAGGCAGAGTTCTCACTTTCTCCTTCTGGGGTAATATCAATCCAAGAGAAAGAAAGTCCAAATCTGTTTAAAATCTTATTACAATATATTCTCGTCTTCAAATCCTTAAGGCATCTGCTCCAACAAAGTCTTAGCATACAAATATTTTCTTTTTAATCCTCTCTCTTCCCACTCATCGCTTAAAACCAATTTCCACCTAAAAAAATAGGTTTCTTAATATCCAGTTATTTATTCCGTAGGAAAAGAGGGAAAGCTATCCTTTCAGCACCTTCAAACAGCCGCTTTTTTTCCTCTTCTGGCAGGTATTATTCAGAAAGTCATACTTTTCAGGAATTTTATTAAATATGTCTTAGAGTCCTAGGAGCCAAGAAAAACTTTCTCCTCTCAATCACTTTCTCCACTTCCTCCTGCGCATTCTTACCCGGCTGCCAGCTTCTTTGTGGCGGCCATTACGGACCGCCGCTGCACCGTCCTGGGAAAAGGGGGTTCTGCCGGCCAGGGAGGGGGTCTGCAACACCCCCAGTCCCTTCTCCGGATCCCCCCTACCTTCAGCTGCCCCTGCAGGGCAGCCTAGCTCGCACCCGTGTGGGTCGGAGCCCCAAAACGACTAGCGCGGCAGGGGATCGCGCAGCCGCAAATCCCGCCGCCGGCTTCGACAAACCGGAAGTCCAAGGCCTGAAGATGTGTTGAAGCCCTTCTGCCAGACCCTGTCTGATGGCTAAGGAGACTACTTCGTTGATGTCAGAAGTTCTGCCACTCGATGGAGGATCCGGGGGCCGAAGACCTGCTGCTGTTGGAGTAAAAGTGGCCTCTGGTGTTGATTGAGAGCTGCTTTGGGCCACGGATGGGATAGATGAAGAAGAAAGATCCCAAGGAATCTGGGCGAAGTTGGGACCAGACCTGCTCAAGTCTTGAGGTCCTGGCTGGATTTCAGGTCGCTCTGGGGACCAGGATTGGAGGTGGCTAAGAGGAACTGATGTATCTTCCCTCTCCCTAGAAGTAGCTGGCTGAACAACTAGAGCAGGGTGTCAAACACAAGGCCCGCGGGCCAAATCCGCCCGCCAGACCTCGTCTGATGGCCACGGTGCCGCCGCCAGCCTTGCAGCCTCCCCACTTTTTTTTTCAATGAATTTACTCCGTGCCTGCACGGAGTAAATTCATTTTAAAAATGGCTCAAGTTAAAAAAAAAAAATTACTTACCTTCCGGGACCTGGCCCGACTTCTTCCTGCCCGCACTGCTCCCTGGGTGTCGGACGTGACGTCATCACGTGACGTCCGCCCGACATCTCCAGGGATCAGAGGAGCGCGGACGCCGCGGAGAGGAGCAAGAAGAAAGAAGTAAAAGAAAGAAAGAAGTAAAAGGTAAGTAAAGTAAATGGAGGGGGCAGATGGCTGGGCACTATAAAAGGGGCAGATGGCTGGGCACTTTAAAAGGGGGCACATGGCTGGGCACTTTAAAAGGGGGCACATGGCTGGGCACTATAAAAGGGGCACATGGCTGGGCACTATAAAAGGGGGCACATGGCTGGGCACTTTAAAAGGGGGCACATGGCTGGGCACTATAATTTTTTTTAAAAAAAATTAATGTTTGTTACCAAAAAACATTTTTCAATACATTGTACAATAATTGTACATTTGAATATCTACTTGTCATTATTCTGACTATGTTTCTGCTTTCAGAGCTAGTTATTACTTACATTATTACAAAAAACAGTAATAATTGAATGCAGTGACATTAATTTATGATAATAAAGAGTGGACACATAGACCTACAGATACAACCGGCCCTTTGATGGGGACCAAACTGCTGATGCGGCCCCCGATGAATTTGAGTTTGACACCCCTGAACTAGAGGATAGGCTGGTTGGGAAGCCTGTTGTAGTTGACCCCTCATTTGCTCAATAGTTTTGTTGAACTGCCTTTCTAAGGCAGCATGCCTTCGTTTCTCTGCCTTTAATTCGGCCTGGGATGTTTTCTTAGGGCCCAAAGCTTTGGCCCTAATCTTGGCCGCCACCTCCCTTTGAATAGACTGGGAGCGTTGTCTCCTTCTCTTTCTTTTGCCAGCTTGGAGGCCTTGAGAGATCAGGCCTGAAGGCTCTGTGTGGGCCTTGTCTTGATCCATAGTATGCATAAACAGACACAAAAGTGCTGGAAGCGATACTCACTATGTGTTGTCTATGCAGTAGCCTGAATAGGAGCTTATGAATAGTAGACGCTGGCCTTTGGGGGATGATGCCACCTAAAATGGCCACTTGCTACTTTCTTTAGAAGAAGCTTTCAAAATGGCCACTCACCACATGCGGTTGAAGAAGAAGCCTCCAAATTGGCCACTCGCAAGAGCTACAGGCAATGCAGGGGTTAAATCGCTCCCGAACGGCAAAATCGGCAATAAAGTAAAAATTTATGATCAGCTGAGAGGCGCTGTTATCGCCAATGCAATCTTTACGATCGTGGCGGCCGAAATCGCTGAGAGAAGACTGTGGGGGAGGATCAAGGGTTATTCCCTATTTACAGTCTCCCTCGGTTGAAGAAAACGTTGAATCCTCGGCGTTGCAGGAGAGTGGATGCCAATGATGAAGATAGCTTTCGCTTTTGCTAACTAAACTGCTTTCAGAGACACCAGCTTATGGTCATCAAAAGAAGCTGAGTCAAAGCTGGGGGGGGTTTCTCCCACAGGCTGCTACTTTTATACTAGACGGACCCAGCTTGATGATGTCATCAGAAGGAGTCAGCATGGAGGAGAAATTTTAGACTATGCTACTTTGGATCTTTTTTTGGTAATTTTATGGAACATTACACTTAGCAAGATAAGAATACTAAAAAAAATTATAAAAAGTAGAAAGTGCGGAAAAGAAAACAAATTAACAATTTAACAAATCTGTTTTGTAAATCTCTTTTATAAGAAAGTTATCCAGGTCACTCTTTTGGTTTGTTAAAACATTAGCATTCATTTGTGTATTTTCTTCCACATCATCCATCATTTTTAAATCCACCTTCAAATCAAAGATTCTTCTAGGACAAATTTAAGTGTTCTTCTCCTTTAACTGTAACATTTAATTCCTTTAATTATTTCAAGTGTCAATCTTCAAAACCTCATCTTATTGTATATTCAAGTATTCAAAACAACAGGATTTTCCCATGGCAAAGATTCTTATAATTAGTTTCAAAATCTTATTTCAAAACCATCTGGACCAAGAGTCCATTTGTAACTTCCTAAAATCAATGTTCTTTTTGCCATTTATTTTTAAAAAGATTTTAAGTTCTTATATTTGTATTTAAATTTTCTTTCATTAAAGTTTGAAGGAAATTCAATCTTAATTTGCAATTAAACCTTAGTAAAAGTTCTGGTTGATATCTGAAAAGCAGCTAACAAGCAATTTCCAAAAGTGACTAAGGAAGGAAATATGCAAACCCAAAGTCCTTTGAAAAGGCAGAGACCACATTTTGGGCAAAGATGGTGATCTCTTGTCTCCCTGAACTCAAAACTCACTGGAAACTGCTATCTGGCAGTCTCCTCATGAGAAACAACTGTCTGGAGCACATGTGTATAAGTACAAATCTATTCCTTATCCAGAGAAGAATTCCAAAAAAACAATCCCTTTGTTGGATCTTCATTTCACCATGGTCTTCCCCTTTCAGTGGAGCCATCTTCAATTTACCAACTCTTTTCTGGAAGTCCAACAGAAATCCATTCTCCAGTCACAAACTTCTTGAATGCTAAGGGGAATCATACTTTGAATCTGAAAGGGAAAAGGTGCTCTGATGTGCACAGAATCTTTCGTTTGAAGCATTTCTATTTTTTAAAGTTTACATGATGTCCCTTTCCAGCTGCAGAATGATTCTGACAAAAGGTCTATGAGGTTGATGTTCTGAAGAATCCTTTTGCCTTCAAATCCAAATTGCTTCACAGTCCTATTCATTAGTTTTCAGAAATATACAACATGAAGTTAAATTTTTAAATAGAACAGATCTGTGCATTTTTCACATGTATTATTCACAACAATTTTTAAAAATCATCACTCAAACTTAATCAGCAGGGTTTAACATTAGAATGGTGGGCATACCTCCATTACAATCCAGATATGAAAGGGATAAAAAAGAATGGGGAATAAATTGTCAAGATACAATATTAGATAAAATATTATTAGGATCAGAAAAGAAACAAATAAAGAAATTTTATAACTATCTATTAGATTATATGATGTACGAGGAGCAGGTGAAAGAACCATGGTTAACTTGAGCTAGAAATTTCGGCTACAACATAAATCTGGATCAATGGCAGCAAATCTGGGATAGGAATAAAAAGATTACATTAGCTACATCTTATAAAGAAAACTTGTTTAAGATGTTCTACAGGTGGCACCTCCCATCTACCAGACTAGCTAAAATGTATAGCTCTCAATCATCTATCTATTGGAAATGTTTGAAAGAACGGGGCACCTATTATCAGATGTGGTAGAAGTGCAAAAAAAATACAAGAATTCTGGCACAAAATTTGGCAATGGTTAGAAGAAATGTTAAACCTAAAAATAAATTATACACCAGAAATGTTCTTATTGGGAATAATAAATGAGAATTTAAAAAAAGCAGATATATATCTAATTGTCCATGTTATCACAGATGCAAGATTATCAATTGCCCAAACATGGAACTTAAAAGGAATACCGAATGATGAATAATAGAAAAAAAATTTCAGTGTGCTGAGTTAGATAGCCTGACGTTAGAACTGAAGGAGCAAGATACTTCAGAATTCTATGAAATATGGGGAAAAAATATGGGAGGGATATAAAAGGAAGTCAAAAAAATGTGAAATAGAATTTAAGAAGAGTTTATACTACAACAAAATATCTAAGATAGAAACTGATACAAAGATTTTACAATGTAAATGCTGTATATATGTATATAAATGTTAATAATGTTTGATGACATTTTACTCTTATAACAATGTAAAGACTGTGATATATGTCAAAAATATCACCACGTTCAATGTTTTTAAAATCTAACTTTCAATTTAAAAACATTTAAAAAATCATTAAAACATTCCCAGATTGAATTTTTCATAGCCTGCAATTCTTATAAGCTTTCCCTTTTCTTGTTTCAATATAGCCCACCTCACAGACAAAACACTCATAATCGAAAATATTTTTGACCGAAAATCTTGTCAAATATTTTTTGCCAAAGATTCTTACTTTTTATTTCACCTTTTACAGTACTGCTCTCGCCTATCTCATATTCAAAATCTTTCCCTTCCCAGAATCTCTGTTCACTCTTTAAAGTGAAATGTATAATGGCTTGACTCTACAGAATCAACCCACTGAATACAATTGACACTGCTACAAAATTTCATATTCAAAATCCTTCCATTCCCAGACTCTCTGTTCACTGAAATTATTTGCCTTCACTCTTTAAAGCATGGGTCTTCAAACTTGGCACATTTAAGACTTGTGGACTTCAATTCCCACGATTCCTGAGCTAACATGATTGGAGGAGGAATTCTGGGAGTTGAAGTCCACAAGTCTTAAAGATGTCAAGTTTGAAAGCCCCTGCTTTAAAGGATTAAATGGCTTGACTCTACAATATTTTTATGAAAACTACCCAAAGGGTTACAAAGGTTTCTCATTTCCATATGCTGCTGTTAAATATACATATACATTTATAAAATAAAACATTAGTTGATTTTTTTTTCAAGGTAAGCTGAATTCTTAGGGAGTACATGGACAGAGACATTAGGGTTTTTTGGAAACAAAATAGATTTTGTCCACACTTTCTGGGATATTTTTTTCAATACAGCAGTCTATCCTACAGTTCTGGGACTTCCTAATGATCTCCTATTCAAGTATTAAACCAGCCTGATGCTGCTCATCTTTTCAAGATTAACCAGAAACATTTTAAGAAAACATCAGATTCAGATATTTAACAAGCCAACAAATATACACAAACATCTGCTCACTAATGCCCCCACTTCATCAGGATAGCATCCTAATGCATATATGGAAGATAGCAGTTTCTGACTGCTTGACTTCATCAGAGGTCAGATACAAAACTTTGGCATGACTACGAAAGTTTAATTCCAACCAAGTGCAATTTCAAAATGGAATCACTTCCATGAATGTAATAATTTTGCACAAAGGCAGCTGCTAAACATGTTCACTAAGGTTCACATTGTCAGCAGGCAAAAACCTATTAAGGGAAGAACAGAGCTGCCAACTGTCTTATGCAAGTGTATTACAGGACAGCATAAAAATCAAGTTTCTGACTGAGGAGGGTAACAAGATGATTTCTGGCTTTAGGACTAAACAGTCCTCAGAAATTAGCAACAGGTATTATGAAATATTATAATACAAAATTATTCTACGCTGCTCTAGGTTTTAAAGTTGAATACTGAGAGTTGTAGCAAGCTGTCAGACCACATTATATACAATGTGTGTATTGTGTAGTTGTATGTAGTATTTCAGATTTCAAGGCTAATATGAACATGTTTGGACAAATCAAATGAAAATATTATTAACGTGACTAAGAATAGATTTCATGACATTCTGTGATGATTTTCTTGGGGGACAGGAGCCTTCTCTCCTAAGTGAAGTAACATCTCAAGTTCCAGGACTCAAGGAATGTGTCTTGATGTTCTGCTGCACAAATACCACCCTGACTCATGCTGCACCTTCAGCCAATTCTTTCAGCATTATGTCACGCACAGCAAACCACAGGAATGTAGGAACTGACATATGAATGAACAGAGGAAAAGAAGGGAAAACACTAATTCAGGAACAAGAAAGGCAACTTTCTGGAGGTATACTAAAAGTGTAATTTGCATGCAATACTGTGTTTAGAAATCACTTTGCTGTAGAGTAAAGGATAGAGTATTATTTCACTTTTAGGTGCCACAGTCACAGATAATACCAAATAAATTATAATTTAGTGTACCTTAGAAGTGTTGGTTTCTATATGAATTAATTGACATATAACACGCTTCACACTATATACATCCAGTTATTTGCTTGTACAGTAGTGTTTCAACAGCTACCTTGAGCATGTGTCAGAGTTGGAAAGTAGATAAATTAAAAAATATTATTTTTGCAAGCATCTGTATTAAAGGCTTTTAACTACTTTAACTAATTGCAAAAAAGTAAATGTTTCTTTTAGCAGAAGCAATTTGTGCAAGTAAAAAGGACTACAACTCAATTTTACCTGAACTGTCTATACACTTTAGATATATGGATGCTGGAAAAATCCCATCGAACTAATAGATACTATCAGATCACTATGCTGAATTTAGTGGAGCTTTTTTTTTTTTTAGCAAATACAGCAAAACTTTGAGATGGAAATTGATATAAGAAATATATATTCCCTTGTTTAATCTAAATCTAGTTTAAGATCATTCACTCACAGAAATAGTATGAAAACCTTTTTAAAAATAATTTTGTTATAAAAATAATCATTACAAGGTAGTACATATAGTACTACCTTGTACCTAGTACATAGTTCACAAATATTCTTTCAATCTGTATACCGATATAACACCTGCATCAAAGCTACAATTCAGAATATTAGTCTCAGAATATTATCAACCATTCTATAAAATAAGAGAATATTTAATATTCATAAATATTTCTCTATTAAAAATGAAATCACATCCTTCATCAGTAGCAGAAAAACAGGAGTGCTAATTCACATTTCTGTGGTGTTTCTACACCATGCAAGTTACATCCCATAATTAATTTCAATCATATGAAAAACACAAAGAGATAACCATGCTCCTTTAAAAGAGGATGTATTTCTCAAACTGGAATTTTAAAAAAGCATCTTACTGTTCCTAGGTTTTTCAACAATAGCTTCAGTTTTGAACCAGATTCTATTTAGTTCATGCTTTCTATTATACATCTCCACAAATATTAGAGGGGGGGCTTAGATAATGTCTAGAGATTCGGCATAGATCATTCCTGCATTTTTTACCATTGTCTATTCTCTAATATTTTCAATATTTTGATTAATTTAGGGTGAAGTATATACAGTGATTTACTAGAACTCTGAGAATATATCACACTGAATATAGTGTAGTATTACCCTAGAAAAATACTAAAACAAATGTTCTACTTACATCTCAACCTCATGCAAATCTAAGCATTCATAAAGCTCAATCCTGTGTAGTTTTAGTCAGAAGAATGTCCCATTGTGATCTATGAAACAGGCTTCCAAACAGCTTTTCGGTAGGATTGAATTTAACTAATTTAATCTCAGATTTGCAGGTAATTTGTAGGCAATTATATTTTTAAAAGATCTCCCAATTAACATGTAAATGTAAGTAGTTCTGAAAGAATGATACAGGGGCAAGTCTTTTACTTCTCTTTGTATACATCCACTCTATGTATTTTACCATTTCAGCATATCTAAGGAGAAGCAGATACAATGAAGAAAAAAAATTCCCAGACTCCATAGAAACCTAAGAAACATCAAATGGCATTAGCCTATTTTCTTCTCTAGTCTATCTTCAAGATTTCAAGATGCCATTTGTCAACTGCAGCACACAATTTCAAATAAATAATAATTACCTCTCTTCCTATCTATAAAAGTATCTCCTTCCTGGTTACCTTAAAAAATTAATATTGTTTACTGCAAGCTACTTAGGAAAGCTTTTCACACATCAGATTCAGACTAAATTATTTCATTCCACAAGTCAAAAATTGAATGGCAAAAACAGAGTAGAGTTCTGCATCCTATATGTATTAAATCCTCAGCCATTAAGATGGATTCAAGATATAGACAGGTATACAATTGACTGTAAAAGGTTAAAATATCCAATGAAAACGTTCTACTAAAAGGTAGAACATAAATTACAAGATAAAAAATATTGCTATGATTTAACAATATGCTCATTTTGGGGGGAATAAGTATGAGTTTAGTACTCCTGTCAAACTGCAAGTAGACAAACGATGCAGCAAAAAGATTGACTCATTACTTATTTACTGGGGGAAGAAAACCTCCCAATGTTATTTATTTATTTATTTATTTATTTATTTATTCATTCATTCATTCATTCATTCATTCATTCATTCATTCAATTTGTACTGCTGCCCATCTTAGACAATTACTCTGGGTGATGAATAGTCATAAAAACAATTAAAGTACACACACACACACACACACACACACACACACGGCAACTAAGAAAAATTAGCCTCATAGATGTCAACATAACCAGGAAACAGAATTTCACGCACTCAAACCCCAGGGCATATAATCAGGCCTAAGAAAGTCCAATAGAATTGGAGTCATCCTAATCTCTGAAGGGAGAATCTTCTAGAGGGCAAAAGGGCTACCACAAAAGATGCATGTCTCCTGGTCTCCACCAGCTGATCAGACCCGTAACATGTCCAATCTGCCAAACCAATTTGGGTGGATAGAAACAACTGCAAAAAGATGGGCCCTCAGTCCCAAACCACCAACATCTTAAATTGCACCCAGAAACACACTGGCAACCAGTGCACCTCATGCAGCAATGATGTTAACATGTGTTCAATATCAAAAAACATTTACTGTACTATCTGTGCAGCTGCATTTTGCATCAGTTGTAGCTTCTAAATACTTTTCAAGGGCAGCCCCATGGAGAACACATTGCAGTAATCTAGATGAAAGGACAGGATGGCCTGAATGACTGTGAACAATTTTCACAGCTAAAGGACACTGCCAAAGTCTGCACATGTTAAATCATTTTATATGGTTCCCTCATCTTGCAACAACTCATATTTACAATTCCATCATTCAAAGTGCTTTAGGCAACTCTATAGTTGAGTTTCTAACCGAGCTAAACAACCACTTTACCAGTCACGGAAATGCAGAGCAATTCATTAATCTATCTAGCCTAAAACTACTGATAGTACAGGCAATATTTGCACAAAGATACTTTATGCAGCTATTTGGAGGTGAATTAAAGAATGTCTGCAAACATAACAATTAAGAATAATGCCAAGCATCCAGATAGAGAATATGGTGCTTTTAGCCCCAAAATTAGCATATGTAGGTAAGTTAGTTACATTATTTGGGGATAGTAATTTTATAATCTATTTAGTTCCAGAAACTATTAGTAAATCAATTTGCATATATGACATAGCTTTTTAATCACAACACACTGCCACTCTTTTCTGGGTCAGTCACCAGTTCAGGCCAAATGCATATAGTTAAATAAAAAAGCAAAGCAAAAGCTTTACACGGTCATTCTTTACTTTCATCTCTGAAACTGTAACTTAACTGAAAAAATAAAATTATATATTGAATTTAAACTCACTATACATGGAAATACATTCTACCAAAGTAAATAGATGCAGCTAATAGTATTTAGACTAAACAGTTCTAAGGCCAAACCAAATTACATATGTTCAAATAAGAAAAGATAAAGATCTATTTTAATTGTTTTGTACTGTCAATGACACATAAAAATAAAGATCTATTTTAATTGTTTTGTACTGTCAATGACACATAGCACTAACTAAAAAAAGTTTCTTCAAGAAATTCAACAAGTTGACCAATGTGAGAGCTATCTGTTCCTCATGTCTTCTTCAGTCTGGCCACAGTATATGTAATTGTGGAGCTATCCTACCCTCACAATTTTCCTGAAGGCATGGAAAATCAAACTGAACTGCCTTTGAAGCTGTGTCAGATCCTATAGCAGAAAGTAGTGAGGCAAATCCACAAACAAGTATAATAATCTTTATTATCCTTATAAGAGACGATCTGTATAGCTGTTTTTATTGTATTTCAAATGTTCAGCTCAGTCTTCAGATTAACTTATATTTCCATTACTTCCCTATTTCTTGCAGATTTATTCTTTGTCATTATTAGTAGTTATTGTTATTATTTTGAATGGTATAGCAAAATGCTGCATAGTGCTCTGGTGTTGTATATTTTGATACAAATTTTTCTGTGAATTTCATGCATTATACTGTAGTTTATTAATAGTGTATAACTGTGACTACAACTCTACTGACCACATATTGACAAGAAAACAAAATTATCCTGCCACAATTTTTCTTTCACCATCACAAGCCACAGTATTCTAACATTGCTTCTGCATAAAAGGACATTAGACTCTTTTCATTTTGGACATAAATCCTTCCTAAATAAAGAATATACATGCCTGATTATTTTTCCTCTTGAGTTTGTTGGTCAATGCTAATTCACAATTGGCATAACTATAGTTGGCTGAAGTTGATTGGCTTCTTATGCTAAGCCATAAATCCTGTTTTTGAACCGTAGGAAGAGTTCTCACAATAAGTCACAATGCAGTTTGATTTTAGCAGACGGTTTCATAAACACAGTCTGGTATTATAAAAGCCCATTAGAAGATTACAGGAGCCTTTTACCAAGGAAGTCAGCAAATCTGAGTGACTCTCACCAAATCTGAGTGACTGTCACCAAATCGGACTAACCAGTATTCCAAGATTCAAGACTAAATCTCTGAGCCTCTTTTTGTATTACCCATTTTAGTGCTGCACATGATCCACTTGTCAACGATGCCTAAACCGACTTGGTGAGGTTTAGGCATCTCAAGCCTAACCAGAGTAATCACAAGAAGACCGTCCAGAGCCAGGTACTATTGGTTTAAAAAACGTCCAATGTTTCTCAAGCTTTTGTCTTCGCTTAGATCCCGTAGCTATCTTTCACCAAACCTAAAGTTTCAGATGTGCCCAGTTCCTGTTTGCTCTGACCCTGGCCTACTAAATCTGCCTCAAATCTCTATAAATTCTAATATGTATCTATCTATCTTCGAAGATCCAACATTCCTTGCTACTCGTAAGCTCCCAGCTCAACTGTCGCAGGCCAAAAAGCGTGTTACTTCAAACTAAAAGACACGGGGGGGAGGGGGTGAACCGCTCCCCCCACCCCACCCCCCACACGTAGGCAATCTCGTTTCAGGATCTCTCTTCCCCGCCCTGCCCCGCCCATTCCTATGGCCGGAGCCAGAACGTATCCAGGTATTTCTCACCTGGCCTGTGCTTCATCCAGGCTCTGATCGGTGATGGCCATAATCTGCTGCAAGATGTCACCCGTGTCCTGAAGTCCGGGGGCTGCCTGGGGCTGGGGTGGGCCTGGAGGCGCTTGAAGTCTGTGGGGCGAGGGATCTCCGGCGGCCCCAGGAGGAGGAGGGAGACCCGCCAGCAGCCGGGATGCCTCTTCCATGGCCGAGGGGGGGATAAGGGCAATAGAGGGAGGGAGCCGCCTGGGGCGCGGCGGGAGGGGGACTCCGGGAGCTGCTCGAGCCCCTCCGTCTCTTTTTCCCTCCTCAACGTATACACACACACAAACACACACACGGCTGACACAGAACAGGCCCCACGGCTCCTCACTCGCGGCCGCTCCTCCCCCGGCCCCCGCCGCGCGACGGGGCTCCGCCTTCTCAACTGTCGCCTGGCGCAGCGGCCCAGCTCCTGGAGCTGCCCGCCCCCTTCCGGGACAAAGCCAGTCTCTCGGCGGCTTCCACACAATTGCCGCCTCCGGGAAAAAGGGGGCGGGGCCAAGAGCGGTTAACTCCCTGCTGGAGCCCAGTTCAGCCCACCCCCAGCGCGCGTGCCCACCCGCCGTCCCGCCTGCCTTCGTGGGCAGCGTCCCGCTTTGAAAGCGAGAAAGGGGAGGGGGCAGCTACCGTTGTGTGGCGTTCTCAGCCTCAACCGTCACAACCCCCCAGATTCCAAAGTTAAGCCTTTCCACCCATGTTTTTGTCTGGGTTACAGTTTCTTCTCTCAGGGCCAACCTAACGACTTTAGTCACCGGACACCAAACCCTGGTGCCTCGGCACCTATGAGAGAATGAAACGGTTTTCCAACCGCTGCTTCTCGCGTCACGACGAGCATTGTTACCTCAAGGGCTGACCCCTTGACTTACATGGCTTCGGCTTGAGCTATCCCTCAAGGAAAGAGTCGCTTCCCGGTTGCTCCGGTAGTAATACACTCGCCTCAAGCCGCGGACACGACTTTTTCCTCCGACCCGATTTCATCTCCCGAGCAGGGTTGTTTTTTTTCCCCGCTGCCTTTCGAGAGCAGTTCAGCGATTCACCTTGTTAAAATAAGGACAGATGAACGCAACGTAACTAAAAACGAGAGAAAGGTGGAGGGGAAAATAGAAGGGGGAGAGAAAAGAACTGAACGAATTCCAAAACCAAACGTGTGTATTTTTTAATATAACAAACACACAAACTTGTAGGTAAAGCCTTTTTCTCTTAAAAGAAGCCCTAGAGTGAATCATATTTTAAATATATAAATCAACGCTATCATTAAGATAAAGCTTGAATAATACTAGCACCAAGGGAAGCGATGTTTTAGAAACTTTAATATGGGGTCATTGTTCATAACTGCTTGACCCTAAAATAGGTTTTGGTACATTGAACAAGTTATTTGGTGCCAATTAACCTAAAAATGTGGAGACATTTTGGTAGCATATTATGCTTAAGCTCTAAACTAAATGTTCTTATAATTCTAAATACAGACCTTTTTACAAACACAGTATGTTATCTACCACTTTACTGCTAGCCGGTTTATAAAGTGATGTATCTATGAAAAATCTATTACTAGATACATTTGTCATATACAACTAGACAAATAATATTAGAAAAACATGTATAGAAAGAAAATAGATCTGGCATATTAGCATAACAGTTTTTTGCTTATATAGTAATATCTTCAGCTTCTAGTGGTACTTGAGCCTATGTAATGTTTTTTATTTGACAATGTGGAATTGAGTTATTTTCTTTCAGAATTTTTAAAATTATTTTAATGTTATTTTTTTTCTTTTGTTAAAAGTCTTGATGCATTGTATTTCAGTACAGTGAAGTTTATATGACATTCAAGATTATAGTACTGACATTTTATTATTTAGATAAAGTATTGAAAATACAGGGGAGAAAGAAATAAGGTATTCTATCAAAATTAGTTACAATTTACGATATCAATATTTTAAGCATTAATAGTGTAATAAAATTATTTTGATTTTTTTTATTTAAAGTTAAGTTCCGCTTCTCAATATAGCCAAAAATCCTGGGGTTCCCTGGTGGTCCTTCATCAAAGTACTAATTAGAACTAACTTTTGTTCAGCTTTTTCAAGATAGGCTTAGGCTAGCCTGGTGCTGTTACTTTCTCAAATTGTACTTTTGGCGTGTTATTTTGTTTGAGACCAATCTGTCATTAACAGGCTTGCAACAGGCTTCAAATTAGGAACAATAGGAAGGACATACTAAAAAAAAGGAATCCTTCTGGACAGTACCAAATTTAAAGGAACAAGAAAATTGAAGAGAATAGGGGGCCTCAGTCTCATTCCTGGCTGCATCCTGCTCTCACAGGGCAGTTATTGAGATAAAATTAGAGCAGGAACCCTAACCCTACACAAAAGGTGCCAGGTTTTGACCTTCCTCGCCAGCATTGGTCAACTCTGAACAGGATCCGTACCCAACATGATGCCTGCCAGGACTCATTGTTTAAGTGGGGTCTCATTGTTTAAGTGGGGTCTTGTCTCACAGTGTGACTGTGATGCTCCTCGACAAAATATCCATCACATTGTGTCCAAATGTCCATCAAGAGCTTACACCGGCCCAATGTCTGATTTTTTTCAACATAGACCACCCTGTCCTTGAATGACTGGGTAGATTGGACATTAACATTTCAACCACTAAAAAGTCCATGTATTTGCCATATGCTAAATAAATAAATAGAGGAGGAAGTATTATAAATGTCAGTGAACTCCAGAAAACAAAGTGTTCTAAATCTAACAATTATAACTAGGATCTCCAGGTTTCCTATGGTTATTATTAGATACAGGAAACAATCAGGAAAGGATGACCCTAGATCTGTTGATAATTGATGCATGAACACTAAATATACTTATTTTAAGTACTATTTGTGTTTGTTTTATTGGAAAGTTTGACTTGTTTTATAGTTTACCTACAGAATGGAACTAGTAAAATAAAAGGTGATGTCTTCTTAGTGATCCAATCAAAATATTATAGCCTCATTCCATTTGTCTCCCTTTAACTTTAGATTTTTTTCCCCCAACAATCACTATTCCACTTTGGGATCATTCACTCTTTTTTTTTAAACCATATTTTTGTACTGAATTAAGACCACCCTATTACCACATCTTTTTCATTGTCATACCAGCATTTATGCCTGAACCTCAGAATAAATAAAAAATGGCAAGAGTCCTTCCCTGTCTGAACAAAAGGCATTTTGTTTCTGTAGCCACCAAGGAGAGTAAGAGGGAAAGAGCTGGCTACTACTAGTGTTATATCACCAATAACAAGTGTTTCAATTTTTCACCTGTAGTTCTAGAAGTAATAGACAATAGACATCAGATCTAGCATATGCTAGGTGAGTTTGTGTTAGTAATCATTATGTAATTCCTTTTCAGTATGTTATCCAGCTATTATTTGTTGTTAAATCTAGTCCATAGCTTAAAAAACTGTAAATCCAGAAAAATGGTTTATTCAATAAACCATTCATAATCAAACTGTACTTAATTATTGACATTCATTTACTTTCTATAATCTCTTTTAAAACCATTAATATAGTGAGTATTAAAACATGTACTAAATTCCATCGTTGTTTCTGGAATCTGTTTCCTAGCTTTTTAGTCAAAAGGATTCCCAAAATCGCTTATATATAGGATATAGGATAGTATTATCATTATGGGTGTCCATACTGTCAGGCTAACCAACCTAAGACGGGGGGGCGGGGAATTGCAAGACACCCAAATATAAGTATATGAAACTAGATCACATACTACAAGTAGTCCTCAACTTACAATCATTTGTTAGTGAGCATTCAAAGTTACAAAAGCATTGAAAAAAGTGACTTATGACTGTTTTTCACACTTATGACCGTTGCCACGTCCCCATAGTCATCTAATCAAAATTCAGATGCTTGGCAACTGGCATGTATGTATTTATGATGGTTGCAGTGTCATATGATCATGTTATCACCTTTTGCAAACTTCCGACAAGCAAAGTCAGTGGGGAAGCCAAATTCATTTAAAGTGTTACTAACTTAATAACTGCAGTGATTCACTTAACAACTGTGGCAAGAAAGATTATAAACAGGCCAAAACTCAACAACTGTCTTGCTTAGCAACATAAATTTTGGGCTCAATTGTGATCACAAGTTCAGGACTCCATGTAGTCAACCATATTTAACAGATTGTATGAATCCACCCCATGTGGCTAGTTTATGGTTCATTGTGGTATGAAAATTTACATGACACTTCAGATGATATGAAATGTAGCAGATAAACGTTATCACAAGTACATAGTACTGGTTCTATGAGCTCTATACTGACTCACAATAAATTTCTGGGTGCAGTTAAAATCTTGTTTTAATCTGTTAAATCAAGTGAAGCTGATCTCTCTGATATGTTTTTCATTGGAGAAGTAATTGGTCCAGTGAAGTGATTGCCTTTGTCCTATAGAACGGCCTTGCCCCAAAGCCAGGTTGGCACAATCTGATGGTAAACTAAACGTTTTAATATTAAAGAGTTTCATTAGAACTTATTGACAATGATGGAGTGGATGCATTTTTATTGTAGTTTGTAAGATTGGTTATGAGTTTTATGTTAATGTTACTTGTGATGTTATAGCTCCTGAAGTTAGCACCAGGAATCTATTATGTGGTTATAAAGGTAGACAAAAATTGCAAACAAATAATTCATTCAGATGAGAGAAACAGTTCAAAGAGTCTAATGGAATTATTGCTACTAGTTGAGAGATTGTGAAAGATAACTGATATTACAGCAGAATCATGGAATTGCAAACTAACTATTTTCCTTTGTACTTTGTTAAGATATCATTAGATTAAATATATATCACCTTCAAAGGACAGTTTGATTTCATAAAGGAAGACAATAAAAGCATATACAATTTCTTTATAAACTACTTCATAAAGTATTAGGAAATCTATGTAACCATTCAGGGCCTGTGTGGACCAAGAAAGAGATATCAGCATACTTGAAATAATTCCAAAGATTACAAATGTAAAAGAAGAGACCTAATATGGTAATTGAACAGATTTTAGAAAATGACATGCATTGGGCCACTGAAGGGCAGCCTTCCATACTACAAGATTATGAAGTAAGTTTCACGTGTGACATATAAAAATATAGATATGTATTTATAAAGAAATGAGACTTTTTAAAGATTCATTGAAGTTTCCTGAATTTCCCTGTTTTTTAAAATATTCACTTTTTCCTATTGTAATTTGTTTTACTTTAAACTTTATTTTTACAAAATGCGATGTGTTTTCTGGCCTATTTTACTTTTTGAATTATGTGTCACATTTTCTAAATGCTTCTTGAAAGTATAGGTTCATTTGCCCAAGCCTAGTCAAACACAGGGTAAAAATACAATGTCAATTATGACTTTCCAAGTTCTCTTGGAACATTGCAACCAGACTTTTAAAAACTTTAAAATGCAAGAAAGTAAAAAATGATTTAATTTTAATAACAAATCTAATATTTCAGGATATGACTGAAAACATTAATCCAATCCAACAGAAAAAACTGTTGGGAAAATGTAAAATTGGTTACATACTTTAATAAAATTTCAAGCTGCTGATATTTTTATGTTGAGGTAGAATTTAAACTATTTGATAAAAAATATTCCTCAGTCTAATTTTGTTTTCTGTAATGAGTAGCAGGTTTCAGATAAGGCTGGAAAATGTGCTTGTCTTACAAATAGAATAAAACATAATTTTACCAAAATGTAATAAGCATTAAAAATGAATTTTTATCAGAGGATGACAGCAAAGTATAATTCCATTACTATAGAAGACTTAAATCTTATTGCTTGTACTATAATATTTTGAGCATATTAATATTTTAATGTTTTGCTTTATAACGTTATTTCCTTATTTTATACTATTATAATGTACATGTATTAAAAATGTGGACAAAAAAGGTAGAAACCATATCCTACCAATAATCTGCAGTAAGATATTGCAGTTTGTCAAATACAACCATTACATTCCTATATATGATTTCACCATGTTCTCCATTCTTTAACAGATATGTGCCAGTACTGTACATACTGAGTCCATTAAAATGTGCTTGCTAACTGTCTCTCATTACTCCTTTTCATTTACAATATAGTCAGTACATATGTTAGAACAGATCATGCTATCAGCTATTTCAGGGTGGAACTCATGCTTCTTACATTTCCACATTCCCCCACAAATTTGGGAGATATCTCATTTAATCCACATTTTTGAATGTCTCAAATTTTACCTGTTACTTGCATTTGCTTGGCACAGATATATAAAATGTTGCATATTTCTATGAAATTCACCAAATTCATATTTTTAATATAAACAATGTTTTTGAATTACAAGGGAACACAGTTCTATTCATTCACATTAGCTCAGGTCCAGTTATTATGGTGAGAACAGAGAAAGCTAACTGCTATAAACATGAAGGCTTGATTGATTGTGAACATTACTCGTGGTTATTGTTTTCCCTATAGATTTGAAGCTTGAGTCAGTTCAATCAATAAATGCACCAATATTAATAGGAAGGTACAGCACTCTGCCTGGAAACCAAACATTATCCTCTGCAGGGAAGCCTGGTTGTGCTGGGAACTCACTCAGCAACTACTTCTGCTGATTCCATGAAATTTTCTACCAATGAATATTAACAGACCTTTAGCTCAAAAAGGTAACAGGAACTGCAGTTTTTTCCACTTAGGCTACTGAAATCCTGTTAAAATAAATGAAAATGAAAATATTAATTAAACAAAGTAGGTGTAGGTCGTATTTGTATATGCTGCAAAGTCCATCAAGTCCAGATCTAGATATGGAAAATTTATGCATATCTTTAAAAAAGAAAGCATTTTGAATTGTTACCATTTATATAAGGGTAAGAGAGAACAGCAACCATAGTTTCAAGCTAAATTCATAGGTTGTTGAATTCACTTACTAGATTTCAAACAGAACCTGTCAACTCTCCGCATGTACATCATATTACTTCATATTAAATCAGCAGTAGTAGTAGCAACAGCAATAATATTTATGAAGCAGTTGTGAATTAGATTAGAATTTGGCACAAGGTTTAGGAATGAAAATGTTTAACTGGGATAAAAGCAGGTGAGGTGGATTTTCTGTCAAATCTAAGGTTACAAAGCCTTTTCAGTCATATGTTTAAAGTCATTTAGTTACCTTGATAACATGCTGAAAAACTAGAGAGTACAAGACTATCAAAAAAATTCTGATGGAATAACAGTAGTAGTACAGTTCAGTTGAACTGCTAAAGGTAGATGAGAATAGTATAGTGCAAGAACAGGACTAAGCAATGAATGGTAGTACCAGTTCAATAAAGAGAGGAGGGAGAACTAACATGACTAATGGATGAATGATGGTGAGCGAGTGTGTGGAGAAAAGGAATGTTTGTCAATTACCAAAGAAGAACTAGCAAGGTGTTTTGCATCTACCTGAGTGATTGATGGCTACAGTGGAGAAACTACTATGGCAAGCTACAAAACATGGCTGCTAATCCAAAAATGGTAGCCAGAAAAATTAAACCATACAAGTTGATAATGCTCAAGGAAATGTATTGGTTGTCAGATATCAATGGACCACAGTTAACCTACCTATAATTTCTAATGACGGAGAAACTACAATAATATTGTTCTAACAACACCAATATACCCCATTGTAATTTGGAAGATAGCAACATGGATAGCATACCAAAAAATTCAATATATTCCACTGGTGCTGCTTATGAAAGGTCCTTGGCATTGGGTACTTTGATTTAATAATGATATTGTGTGAAGAAGCAGCCTGTGCATGCTACATGATATTTCGATAGGCAGCAGGATATACTTTAATAGCCACATTCAGCACTAGCCAGACAAATACTGTTCCAAGACACCTATATATACTGGATGCCACCTAGAGGGAAAAGAAAAAGAGGCAGACCTTCCAAAAAGCAGCAAAAATGCTACAAAACATGAGAATTGTCTACAAAACATGAGAATTGTCCGGGAAAATGGAAACTGGTGCAGCTGATCAAAATGGTTGGAGAGCAATTATTGACCAAAGAGCTTTAAATCTGCACAGGCAGATCTAAATGAACAATTCATGAGTCAAGGACTGTCTACAAGTTACTGTTAAAGCATGACTTCATGGTACAACAGAAATAGGATTTGTTTCCAGAGTTTTGGGTAGATGGGAGTACATTATTTATGTAAAATAGTTTTATCACTCCTTTTATTTCATTTTATAATACTGAGCATTTAATACTCAAAACAGTTAATCTGCAATAGCCATCAATTTCTATCTTAAAACCAGGAAAATAGACATGCCAGGATGTAAACTGGGTCTTCCCAGCATATATGCATGTTTTAACTTGCCAAGATTGTTGCCAAGAAGTGGGTGGTAAGCTGTTTTAGATTGTATGCAACGTTTCATTATATTATATTTATGTATTCATTAGATTAGATTATGTATTGTTTCCCTTTTTATCTCAGGCTTTTACATTTCTTAAAAGATATAATGGTTACAATTAATTTTATAGCAGATGAAGATGACTTTTTCCCCATGATTTCTTACATAAATAATCCTTCACTTGCAACAGTTTGTTTAGTGATCAAAGTTAAACAGCACTGGAAAAAGTGCTGTATACACGTATAATCATTTTTTACATTTATCACCTATGCAGTATCCCCATGGTCTTGTGATCAAAATTCGGACACTTGACAGCTGATTCATATTTATGATGGTTGCAGTATCATGGGTCATGTGATCACTTTTTGAGATCTTCAGACAAAGTCAATAGAAAAGCCAGATTTGCTTAACAACATGTCACTAAGTTGACCACTGCAGTAGTTTACTTAATAAGTATTTTATTAGATACTAATTTCCATAATTTTCTAACTCAAATTACAAGTTTTAGTACGTTTGAATCCTAATAATATCCATCCAACCAAAGCTGCTATATAGGTTTTTTTCAAAAATTCTCAAAAATTCTCAAATTTGAAAATTAATGCCAATTGTTGGTTTCTAGTATTTAATAACAACAGGTAAGTATGATGATATAACTCCAGATTCAGAAAACTGAATCTGGAGTTCAGGAGCAGGAGAATCTGGAGCAGGGCTGTCATTAGTAATTGAATTTTTGCTAAAAAATATTCATATAATTGAAGGACTTCATAGACATTTTCTAAACAAAGAACGTATGTTTTGAAAATAGTTTCCAGAAATATAAACTGGATTTATAAATTAACCAGGGAATAATATTCATTAGAGCAGGGGTCCCCAACCACCGGTCCGCGGACCGGTACCGGTCCGTGGAACAACTCCTACCGGGCTGCTGGTTTGCTGGGCGCCGCCATCTTTTTTTGACGAAAAAGTGCTTCCGGTGAGCTTTTCCGGTAGAAAGCTCACCGGAAGCACGTTTCATCAAAAAGATGGCGCCAGCGCCCGTGAGCTTTTCCGGTAGAAAGCTCACGGAAGCACGTTTTCCTCAAAAAGATGGCGGCGCCAGCGCTCCGTGAGCTTTTCCGGTAGAAAGCCGGAAAAGCTCAACGGAGCGCCGCCATCTTTTTGAGGAAAACGCTTCTTCTGGTGAGGTCACCAGAAGCACTTTTTCATCAAAAAGATGGCGGCGCCCAGCTGATGCCGGTACCGGGCCGCGGCGCCCAGCTGATGCCGGTACCGGGCCGCGGCGTAAAAAAGGTTGGGGATCACTGATTTAGAGTGTTCACCTTTTTCTCAAAGGCTAAGGTTTAATGACCCCCACCAAATGATATCTGAAAAAAAACTTTTATATATTTTATTACATGCTACTAACTAAGTTATATCATTTTGTATACATATACCTAGACTTTTAATGGATTTCATCACCTGCATTTAACTAGACTTATATTACAGTTATACCAAAAACATAAAGATCATACTCTGTGTGCTAATTGTCCTGTTTCATTGATTAATGCTGATACAAAGATTTTAACAGCAGTTTTAGGAAATAGATTTCAGCATGTGATAAATTTCTCAACTAGTGTATATATTTATTTTGTACTGTTTTAAATTGTTTTAGAATAGTTCACCACCCAAAATCACTTGTCTGAGATAGGCAGCTATAAGAGCAGTGGTTAGAATGCAGTATTACAGGCTAACTCTGTCAACTGCTAGGAGTTTGATCCTGACTGGCTCAAGGTTGACTCAGCCTTCCATCCTTCCAAGGTCAGTAAAATGAGAACCCAGATTGTTAGGGGCAATATGCTTACTCTGTAAACCACTTAAAGAGGTCTGAAAAGCCCTGTGAAGGGGTCTGTAAGCCTAAGTGCTCTGCTATTGCTATAGAAATAAATATAAATAAATAAATAAATAAATAAATAAATAAATAATAAATAGAAAAGGCAAAGAGCTGAAAAGCCAAGATTGGCAGGAGCTCCTACCAGTGGGAAAAATTACCTGTCCCTGCTTCACAGGGAGGCAATATCAAGTTGTGTTGTGACACATTTGAGCTATGAGTAAAGCAACTGAGCTAACCAGTTTAATGATGATATGAGCTCATAGGAACTTGGTACCAATCTGGGAGCACTGCCAAAGCCCTATGGCCTCACTCTGTTCTGCACAAGGATCAAAATAGGGCAATATGGGCTGCTCTCCCGCAGCTAATAGCATTTTTAAGCAGCAACTAATAACATTTGTTTATGTACCATGGAATTGCATGTATTTTTGTAAATAATACCCCTCATTTTGCAGAGTGAAGGAATTAAATCTACTTTACTGTACTTCACTTTGCACATACTGTACAGTGAATATATCTAATTTGTTTAGATATAACCCCAATTACAGAGTAAATACACTTTTTATCCAGTTAAATCTAATCTTCTTTGAGTGTGAACAATAATACTGGAACATCTCTGAATATACAGTATATTGGCCTTTTAAAAAAACTTACTGGGAAATTTGAAAAAGCTTATTTATATGGAATTTACTTTTAACAGTAAATAGGAAATAGAGTTGATGGGATAGTGATACTGGCTCATTGTGAAGGTCTTACTTTATTTGTATTGACTTTTTAAAAACAGCCATTTGCAGGGGGATAATAACAGAATAATAAAGTTGGAAGAGACTTCTAGTTCAACCCCCTGCTCAGACAGGAAATCCTATGTACCATTTCAGACAAATGGTTGTCCAATCTCTTCTTAAAAACCTCCAACCTAGTGTTGGAGCACCTACAACTTCTGGAGGCAAGGTATTCCACTAATTAATTGTTCTGTCAGGAAATGTCTCCTTAGTTCTAGGTTACTTGTTAGGATAGCTGACAAGAATTAAAACCAATAAAAAATTGAAATGATCTTTTAAAAAGAAACAAAGCAAACAAGAAAAAGAATCCATACCTTAAGCAAACATCAAAACATGTCCTGTTTAGCCTAGTGTTATCTTGATTATTGACAGGAAGACTAGGAAGCCCCAATTCATTCACAGAATGGCTACCAATGCTTGTTGAAGTTTCCCAGAACAGCTTATCTTGGGTACTGTGGGACCATGTTTTAAAGTTTCTTGGCTAACTCAAGAGTCAGACACTTGACCAACAGCATGGATAGTGTATAAGAAAGATTCCCCATTCTGTCCCAGTTAGCTACCTTCACTTCAAACTGGCAGATTGATGATGAGAACCTCTAGATAGGATGATAGAAGTACAAATACAATAAACATTAGCAACTCTATCTCATTGTTCCCTCCTCCTTCCTTGTCTTTGTTCATGCATTTGGAGAGAATTCTAGTTAACAGTGCAGGGGAAAAATAACTCTATCATGTTCGTGTGTATTTTGATAATATATGATATGTTGAACCATCTTTCTCCTAAAAATTAAATCTTGGAATCCTGTTTGCTGATCTGGCATTCAAAGGGAGTAAGAACACTTAAATGTTGATTGTTAAATTCTTTGATAACTGACCTTTCAATTTATTTTTCACAGCAGTTTTGTCAATATTATTCAATAGTATAAACAAAATGTTTTAAATTATTTTTTCCATTTTGATTATTTATAATATGAAAGTATTGCAGTTTCAGAGAATTTGCCCGTTTTTCTGCCTAGCATAATTAATTCCTTTTTTAAAGGAAAAAAAGATATATTGATAAATGCCACTAAAAGCTGGTTGCAAGCTATTCGTATTATTGGTTTCAACTGATAAAATGATGCAATCAGAGCCCATATGGGTTTATTTAACCAACTGTTCTCCCAATTTGCTTTTCCCAAAATGAAAGCTTTTGTCAATTAACCTTCGCTGGATTATTGCTTTTTTTTTTTTAACAATGTGTATAAATTATGAGGCAGCTGATGTTGGTTTAGAAACAGGATTTATAAATTGAACTGAAATATAAAGTCTGTGCTGCATTCAGAACACCTTTTCCATTCCAGCTGTGAAACAAGCTAGGGTGTACCACACATGTTATATGACTGTGAAATATATACTTATAGTATATTTCATCAAATTTGTCATCTCTGAATTAAGGATCAGAGGGAGTAAAAACATTGGATGTACGTTAAAGATTATACAGCTGCCCCAGATCATCCTCTGAAGCCTGAACAATCTGCTGGGCTTAAAATCAACATGAACTGAGACTGCAAAAAAAATCCTGCATTTGTCCATCTTTTTTATTGCTGCCTCAATAAAGTTTATTTTGAAGTAGCAATTCTCACTTCTTTGTGAGACTAGAAATAAGATATATAGTAATTGTTCTTTATTAGAAAGTTCTAATATATTAGTACATTCTCCTCAGCACTGGCTTTCTACACTTGAAGGTGTTTTTTTTCTGTTCCCCCTGTCCTTTGGAAGCTACAGTAAGACAAGCTTTACAGAACCAAGAAATAAATGCAGTGAAATCCAGAAGGAGGCAAAAAAAAACCAATCTTCAAAGGGACATAATATATGCCATCTATTGTAGCTACCAAGCCTAATCTGGTTCTTAGTTAAATAATAGCTTTCATATATTTTCCTCCTTTCAGGTTATTCTCTAGGTGTTTTAGAACACTATATTCCCTTTGCGTGGAGTGGATTGAAATAGCTATACCTAAACATTTTTTTTCTTTCTCATAGATAATCATGTATTAGCTGGATAATGAAATGAAGAAGAGCTAAATTGTAGGGCAATAGTTCACACTGATAGTGCTGAGAGAGCAGAGGGGAATCATTTTCTAGCTTGTGATGAATTACCAGCACTCATAGGAAATGGACAAGGGCATAATTAACAAGAGAATTCTTGCAGGTCAGCATAAAGGGAGGCATTTTATTTTCAGGTGGAAGCTGAAAGCCTGCAACTGACCAAAGGACAAAGACCCATATTTTTATCTTGTGGGTTCACTCTTTTTCTTATGGGCTTATCACCAGGAGTCTCTATCATTTGAATAAGTTTTGGAATAACAGGATGGGGGCTTTGACACTGACATGAAAATGATTGTATATCATTTTGATGCAATTGACCCATGCAATTTATTAGAATTTCTATTATGGATAATTACTGCTATCATGAGAAATGATGCAATACACTATTTCAACAAACACATTTTGCTCCATGCTTGCTTGTGCAGTTTGAGGATGTGTTTGGATTTTTTTTTCCTGTCCTAGAAAAAGTTTTGGGAACTTCTGATTAGACATGCAAGGTATATAACTTTAATAAACTGAATGTGAAATTAAAATTTGATGTGAGTTTTAATTCCTCATTTAAGGCCATATCTGCATAAAACAAAAGACAAGTTGAACTGAATTGGACATTGTCAGAGTAGTCCTTACAGCCCTCTTACTCTAGCTCTGCCCTCACATCAGAGCTTCCATCTTGAGACCAGCCAGCCACTGAGACAGGCTGAGGCTATATCAGAGAATCCAGCAGGAACCTAATAATGTCCAGTTTAAAATAGAGCAAGCCCTCATCTATATAAATATACCATGTGATGTGAGGAAGTTTGGTGAGTTGTGGGGCTCCAACTGTCCATAGCAGGACCACAAAGGCCTAGTTTAAATCTTGTTGGGACACAGATAGAAGAGGCAGTGTTCTATGACTTCACTGCATTTCTGCTTCGGCTGCCAGAGAGAACAGAACCATGTCCAGCAGCCAAAGCTGCCTTATTTTGGGTCCAGTAGGGATATTCCACAAGGTCAGTATCTCTATCAGTAATCACCACCACAGTGGTAAAGGTCAACACAGTGAAAAGTGGTAGCAAGGAATTCACACTTAAGCCTCCTATTCCCTGATCTTTGCTGTCCCAAAAGCAACCACTGAAATCATTTCCCTTGTTTTTATGTGAAGATAGCAACTCTGTCAGAGGACGGAGAATAAATAGCCAAGAGGGATGTTCATTAAAGGATGAACCCTTACCATGAATGTTCATCAAGTCTAGGGGTGCAGAACTGCTGGCTTTCAGATAACATACAGCATTCCCCAAACTATTTTGCCAATTCTAAGGACTCCAGCTAAAATTTCTGCTGAAATAAGAGATACTATTTCCCACAGAAGACTTTCTTTCTGCAATTTTTATATCCCCTTTCAGCGATTTTATATCCCCTATTCAGAGATTTTATATGTTTAATATTTTGCATCTGCAA
Organism: Notechis scutatus; assembly: GCF_049901735.1. Taxonomy (NCBI): domain Eukaryota; kingdom Metazoa; phylum Chordata; class Lepidosauria; order Squamata; family Elapidae; genus Notechis; species Notechis scutatus. The sequence goes on from NC_142010.1 coordinate 148,164,530, forward strand.
TGCTTGGCTAAAAAAAAAAAAGCCATTTCCAAATCAATCCTATTGAAAACTTTTAAGTCTATGGGTTTTCACTATGGCAATCTCAACTTTAAACTGAGGATTATGTGAAACATTGCACACAGACATATATATGTATAAATATATATATAGACCAATAAATATATAGACACATATATAGAGACCAATAAACACAGACCAAGACTCCCAACCAATCAGGATGAAGAAAAAACCATTCTGGCACAGCAGTAGGCTAGCCCCAAAGTTAAAACTGAAACAACTGTAAAAGTCTGACTCACAGACGAACACAATACAGAAGCCTGATGATGGCAGATGAGATTCTGCCGAAACGTTGCTACAACTTTAAAAGCACAACTATAATGACGTGGGAAAATACCCAAACAAAGCTGAATACCATACATGTAAGTACCCGCGAAAACTTAAGAAATATATATATATATTTACACACACAGTTACACGTGCATACACATACACACACATTAAATCAGAATATATGACCACCTAATAACAGTTTTTCTCCAGTTTCAGTCTGCAATTTTTTTGTATTTGTTGTTCTTCATTCTGAGTGATGCTTCAGCCTTTGATCTCATGTGTGCACATTGCTCTTAAAGGAAAAAAGGCCACTGTCACCACAGTAACATTCCTATAGATTTTATTATACATGTTTTAATCACAATAATAGTATAAAAGGAAATGTCTTTTTCAATGTGGAAAGATAACTCATTGCACATAATTAAAATCATACCAATTTTGATGTTTAGACACAAAAGTTATTATTACCTTTATTGTCAGAGTACAACATGTGTAATGAGATTGGCTGAGCCTCCCTTCATGAACCCCCCAACACAATTCACAGTGTGGACAGAAGTCCGTAACCCAGTCCCAATCTTATTACACTATGTGACCTTGTTGCACAATGAATGACTGCATCTTTGCAATGGACAGAATAATAGCTAAACCACATATAAAATACCCTCACCAATTACTGGATGACAATCCATTATAAGCAGAAAAATAATATTGTTCAACTATCCTTCCAGTTTATGTAAGATGGCTATTGAAATGAAAAACACCTAATGTGAAAGTTTTGCTTGGTTTTTTTTCAGAAAAGAAAAAGTGTGTGCAACACATTTTATCCTGTTTTGTAGTGGCAAATGGGAGGAAAGTAGGTTTTGGATCAATCCATTTAGGCTGGATCTTAAGCTAGAATTAAGTGTGGAAGGAATGTTACGTAGAAATTATCATATTACATGTAAAATGGTGAAGTAAAGTGAGGGTAGAGTTGCAGAGACCTTGGAATAAAAAAATCTAGCACAATTTATCAAGTCCAAATACAGTTTATTGGAATGTATTTATTTTCAAACTCAAGTACAATTTACCACCAAGGTTCAGGGAAAATATTGTCAGGTTTATAGCTTGGATTTTAGAGCTTCCAAATAGCTGATAAAAACAACCCTAGACAAATAATGACACATGACAGGACAGGATACCATGGTCCCTTCCAAGCATTTCCCACTATCTCATTTGTTTGTCATCATTATTCACTGTATATCAAAGTCATTTATCATACAGTATCTTTACTTTCTTCATAATGTTCTTTACATTGCTTTGCTCCCACAAAATTGTTTTTATGGAATGGTTCTTTTGAAGTTTATCCCCAAATCCATGATAGAGAAACTTGTACTTATAATTAGATAATCCTCTACTTGCAACCCCAATTTAAGCCCAAAATGTCTGTTGCTAAGCGAGGCAATTGTTAAGTGAGTTGTACCTCATTTTATGACTTTTTTTGGCCACAGTTGTTAAGCAAATCACTGCAGTTATTAAATGAATCGTGTAATTGTTAAGCACACCTGCCTTCCTCCATTGATTTTGCTTTTCAGAAGCTGGCTAGGAAGGTTACAGATGGTGATCACAGAACAGTGCAACTGTCATAAATACATGCGAGTTGCCAAAAGCCAAACTTTGATCATGTGGCCATAAGGATGCTGCAATCATTATAAGTGTGGAAAATTGTCATAATGCAATCATAAGTGTGGAAAATCAGCACTTTTTTGTGCTGTTGTACTTCGATCAATCACCAAACGAATCATAAGTCAAGGACTACTTGTACTATATTATAGTAAGACATACAACATTTGTGTTTTTCAGAATTGGTTATTACAGTGGGTGAGGGTTTTTTTTAACATGAAAGGCTTAAAGCAAGGAAAGATTATTGAGCAGTACTGCATTCTTTGTCCTAACAAATTCAAGGAAATAAAAGGAGTATTTATTGAGAACCATGCGGAAACTTTAAATAGTTGTATAAACCATTGAAATATGAAAAATTTGAAAGATTTCCAGTATCTGAGTTTTCCTTTTGGCACTACTATTATCCACCTGCCAATGGAGCAAGAAAAGATGATTATAGGAGAAAATCATCGAGAACAAATCCTAAACAATTGTTTCTAATCTATCCACCCTGAGAGAATAGAGGCAGCTGCCTCTGGTTTATAGTTCAACAGTACTTGACTATCTTATCTACCAACAGGGTATCATTATGTTCCCCATAAAGTATAGAAAGATAACAGCTGCCAAAAGTAATTGTTCCCCCAACTGATGTTATAGTAGCTGTTTACTATGCATGCTTAGATGCTTTTCTAGCACGGGGATGGCAAACTGGCTGCTTGCAGATTAGATCCAGCCCAGGAAAAGCAACATTATTCACTACCCAGCCCTTTGTAACTCTTCCTAATTTTAATCAAAGTAAAAAACTTGGATTCATTTCCAAAGATTCTAGCTAAAGACACTGCATTTTAAAATTGCACCTTTTGGATTTTGTATATATTGTCCCAACTAAAACCAAGTTCACATACTTTTAAGATCAACGGCACAATAAGGGCCCCAACCAATACCAAAATTCAAAACTAGTGTTGCCGAATGATCATAACACGATAACAGAGTTGGAAGGGACCTTGGAGGTCTTCTAGTCAACCCCTTGTTTAAGCAGGAAACCTACTGCACATACTGTACAGCGAATGAAGTAATTTGTATAGATATGACCCCAATTACAGAGTAACAACACTTTTTATCCAGTTGCATCTAATCTCCTCTGAATGAGAACAATAACAATACTGCATCATCTCCGAATATTTATTAGCATTAAAATAAAACTAACTGGGAAATTTGAAAAAAAAACCATTGTCTATATGGAATTTACTTTAAACAGTAAATAGAGTTGGTGGGATGGTGATACTGGCTCATTGTGAAGGTCTTATTTTATTTTTATTGACTTTTTAAAATAGCCATTTGCAGGATTACAATAATAGAATAACAGAGTTGGAAGGGACTTCTAGTTCAACCCCCTCCTCAGGCAGGAAACCCTATGTACCATTTCAGACAAATGGTTGTCCAATCTCTTCTTAAAAACCTCCTGTGATGACCCAGAGTGTAACACAAATGTAACAAAATCCATAACGTAAATAAATGTCCTTTAATGCCTCCAACTTGGCCCCACTGTTCAATAATTCTCAGTTGGAGATAAAACTTATGCAAAAGTAGTCTTCAAAAGAAAGCAATACAGTCCGAACTTAATGAGCAGATAGAGGTGAAATAAAAAAAACCAAAACAAACTACAATGAAGGAAATTCCACAATGGACCAGGATAAGTAATTACCAACTTCAAGGATATAACAAGGCACAGTCTGTTGGAAGAACACCAACCAAGATAACTTCAGCCCAAAATAAAACACGCTTTGCTTCTGGCAACGCTATGTTTTAACCGTCTCTCTTATATACTATTCTCCCCAGCTGCAACCAATGAGGGGGATCATGGCCGCTTCTTCTCTCGTAAGCCAAGTTGTTTCCTTCTCCGTTCCTCCCTGCAGGTCCTAGGATGCAGAGGGGATGGACCTGGTTCTTCCTCTGACTGCCCAGCTGGCTTCTGCCCTTCCCCAGCCTCCTCCTCAACCTCCAGAGCCACACCTCCACTCCCTGTTGGCTGTTCCTCTTCTCCCTCAGAGTCCGACTCTACCAAGGGCATGACACCTCCAGTGTTGGAACACCTATAACTTCTGGAGGCAAGTCGTTCCACTCTTACAGCTAAGCAGTAGGAACTGTATCTCTGAGTGTTTGTTGTTATCCTTACAACAATAGAAGACAGGTAAATACAGGTAAATACAGTTCATTTAGTGACCAAAGTTACAACGGGATTGAAAAAAATGACTTATGACCATTTTTCACACTTATGGCCATTGCAGCATCCCCATGCTCATGTGATCAAAATTCAGATGCTTGGGAACTGACTCATTGCAGTGTCCTGGAGCCACATGATCACCTTCTGTGACCTTCTGACAAGCAAAATAAATGGGAAAACCAGATTCACTTAACAAGCATGTTACTAACTGAACAACTCCAGCAATTCACTTAACAACTGTGGCAAGGAAGGTCATAAAATGGGACAAAACTCACTTAACAATTTTTTTCACTTAACAACAGAAATGTTGGGCTCAACTGTGCTCGTAAGTCGAGGACTACCTGTATCATCATGCTCAGGATGGAACCTTAATGGAAGATGGAAAATTAGCATCTAGACCAGTATATTAATAACAGAGGGAAAATGCTAGATGAATCCACTACAGCTATCAACCCAATTATAGTATTCACAATGCTTTTGCAACACACCCAACTAGTGCTATGAACCAGATGCTTTAATGAAGATGACAACAATTGCAGGTACCTAGCTTGGCACATACATGTTTAGTGCATTTGAGAAATAATAAACACAAAAAATACAGGTAGTCCTCGACTTACAACCGCAATTGAATCTAAAATTTCCATTGCTAAGCAAGACAGCTGTTAAGTGAGTCTTGCCCCATTTTAGAACCTTTCTTGCCACAACTGTTAGGTGAATCAGTGCAGTTGTTAATTTAGTAAACCCAGTTGTTAAGTGAATCTGTTTTCCCCATTGGCTTTGCTTGTCAGAAGGTGGCAAAAGGGGATCACATGACCTTGGGACACAGTAACTGTGATAAATACATTCCAGTTGCCAAGCCGTCCCAATTTTAATCGGGTGACCACAGGGATGCTGCAATGGTTGTAAGTGTGAAATCAGTTATAAGTCACTTTTTTCAGTGCTGTTGTAGCTTCAAACGATCACTGAACAAATGGTTGCAAGTTGAGGACTGCCTGTGACAGGAGACAATACAACAACTTTCTCCAACCTGGTATCTCTAGATGTGTTAGACCAGTTTGCCAAAGGTTTGAGGATTTACTGTTCCAACACACTGGGTGGCCTAAGAATAGGAAACTGCAATATGTAATCTGGAAAAAAAAATACCTGGGAAAGATTTTTGTTTGATGGAGCATTCCTTATACAGCCCTAGAGCTGAACATATCTATCCCTGTTTCCCATTCCTCAACTTCTACATTGTAAATTCTATATCCAATTTACTACAAATGTACCTCAATTCATAAACCTGCCTCTGGAATTGTGGAAGTGAGGATATGAAATAATTCAATACTCACTCGTGGGAAATTTCCTCTAATATATAACTGAAATCTTTCCTGCATCTTCAATCTTAATGCCTCTTGTTCCGTACTAACCGACTACTGAGAACAATCCTTTTTTTTTTTATCTTACTCTTGTACCATCACAATGTTCTTTTGAATGTTCTTGGCTCTCTGATAAAATACACAATTGCTTAGATTTTCCTAATATGAAAAACCCTGTGCATGCCCCCTAGAAATAGGGTGTCTAGGGAATATAATTGATTGAACTAAATTAGACATAGTTTAGAATAAAACTTGCTAGAATCAGGATTCATAAAACATATATAAACAGGTAAACATGTAACAGCTTTGCTGTTCTCCTTGGAATTGTTTCTCACTAATTTCCTTCCATTTCTTCTATGAAATCAGATGTAATACCATTTTCATCATCTGGAGTGTTTTAGGATGATGGTGTTAATCTTTGTCTATAATGATAATAGGATTTTATTATCACAAGCCTCCTCGTGGCTCAGTTGCTCGCTAAAACATTTTTCTAAAGTTTTAAGAGCTGAAATATATTTGCTATTTTAAAAATTGATTAGTGAAGTCTTCAGGTCCAAAAGGATGTCCTAGTGTTATGGCCTAATTCTTTTTTTTTTTTTTTTTAATCTTCTCTTCAGGTCCAAAAAGGATGTCCTAGTGTTATGGCCTTCAACAATTCTTGTCAATGAAATTATTGTGACTAATTCAAGTAAACAGTGATTAAAACAAGCCATGCTTTAGCACGATGCATTCTTCTCTTCCCCCTTCTACATGGGTCTTCAAGGGCACTTGAATCAAAGGGTACATGATCTCAAACCCCAGTTCCCAACTTCAACTTCTAGCTGCAGAAAATTCATAACTGTTGATTCAATGCAAGTGGCCCACGTTGCTCATCCCAGCCATAAACAATGGATTCCAAACTAAAAAGGTTGGATTAACTCCATATCCACAATCAAGCCAAATAAACTTCATTACAGCATAGCATGATGTACAGATCCAGTCATATCAGTATGTGTGGCTTTTCTCTGCAAACTTTCTTTCCCCAAATAAACATACAGAATATTTTAAACAGTAAGTACTCTGGGACCTTTGCCGAGGAACTGGCTATGAGAAATACAAGCCTTCTGGCGTACATTCTCCAGGACCAAATGTGCCATGCAAGGATACTGAGTCAACTGAAAGATGCATACAGTGCTGTTTACTTGCATCATTTTTTAAAGTACACAGCATAGTTGGCTGCATTATCTGTTTACACATCATAAAACTATGAATTTGCCTGTCTGGGAAGATGGGACAATGGTCATTAATTTTATTGGTTTTAATTTATAAAATCTAAGCCTACCATAGACAGCCAATTTGATATAGTGCTTAAAGCACCATGCTAGAGACTGGGAGACAATGAATTATAGTCCAGCTTTAGGCAAAAAAAGCCTGCTGGGTAACCTTGGACTAGTAACTCTCTCTCAGTTCTAGGAAGTAGGCAAAGGCAAACCACTTCCAAAATCTTACCAGGAAAACTGCAGTGACTTGCCAGGTAGTCAGTCATAGGAGTCAAGATTGACTCAAAGGCATCACACACACACACACACACACACACACACACCAAGGCTATCAGGATCTAGTAGTCATAAATACTATCTATTACTTCTAGGAACAAAAGTGCTTAATTTGTTCTAAATTAAGAGCAGGAGGTATTCCGGTACGTCCCAGAGGCTCGTTTTGCCCAGAGCCTGGGGAGGCAGTTTTTGCCCTCCTGGAAGCTCAAGGAAAGCCTCCAGAGCCCGGGGAGGGCGAAAAACAGGCCCCTGGGAAGTTCCGGAAGGCTGTAAAAAGGCCCGTTTCCAGTCTCCACAGAGCCTCCGGAACTTGGGGAGACTGTTTTCACCCTCCTGGAGGCTTGAGGAAAACCTCCAGAGCCCGGGGAGTGCAAAAATGCCCCCCCCACCATTGTGCAGGAGGTCGACTAGGCCATGGCCATGCCCATCCAGCAACTGGGCAGAGAACCGGTTGCTACATTTTTTTGAAGCCCACCCCTGATTATAAGGAGTTGATAGAAACAGACTGTAAAAAAGACAAAATATCTTTTTTGCATTATACTCTTCTGTTTTGTCATCTGTGGTATATACTGATTTTAAAAAATAATAATATATCAACTGTGGAACATTTATAAGGATCTTTCAATAATAACCTAATCTGTGGAAGAAAATATTTCATCTTCTGTTTCCTGTGCATAGATATGATTATTATTCCATAAAAATAATATTATCAAAGATTCAAGTCCACGCCGCACAGTAATCCTTGACTTACAACTCCAATTGGGACCAGAATTTTTGTTGCTAAGCAAGGTGGTTGCTAAGTGAGTTGCGCCCAGTTTTATGACTTTTTTTGCAATGGATGTTAAGTAAATTATTGCAGTTGTTGAGTGAATTACCTAGCCATTAAGTGAATCTGGCTTCCCTACTGATTTTGCTGGGTGAAAAACAACTGTCACAAATGATGATCAATGACTCCAAGATTCTACAACTGTTGGTTAATAAATACAGAATAAATACATGTTGCTTGCCAAGCACTCAAATTTTGATCATGTGACTGGGAATGCTGCTGTAATAGTCATGCATGTAAGACTGGTTGGAAATTACTTTTTTCAGTGTCGTAATTTCGAACAATCACTAAACAAATCCTAACAGCTTATTTCACAGAATGTTTTAGTTGAGCTTGGTTTTTTCCTAATGCCTCTTTAGTGGTGCTGAAAACATTTGCTGTCATTCTAATCAAAAAGCTGCAGGAACAAAGTTTAGATAACCCAGTTTAGCTTTATGTTGGGCAGATTTTCTTTCAGCAGGTCAAAAGAAATGCATGGATGGGAAGAAGAAAAGTGACTAAAAATATCCTTGTCATAATAACAGGGAGTTGTGTGCATCAACATCTTGGAAAAGAGGACAACATAAGAAAATATAGATATCAGTGGATTTAGAGAAAGCTCATGATAGAGTGAATAGGCAGAGTTAAACCTGAATATGTGATATCCCCTTGATTGGTTAGTATCTTTATAGCAATAGCACTCAGACTTATATGCTGCTTCATAGTGCTTTACAGCCCTCTCTGAGTGGTTTACAGAGTCAGCCTATTGCCCCCAACAATCTGGGTCCTCATTTTACCAACCTCAGAAGGATGAAAGGCTGAGTCAACCTTGAGCCTGGTGGGATTTGAACTGCCAAATTGCAGTCAGCCAGCAGTCAGCAGAAGTAACCTGCAGTACTGTATTTTAACCACTGCACCACCGTGGCTCTTTATGGATATTTACTCTCAAGAGATACTGCGTGTTCTGTCATGAATATACATGTTTAGAAATGGATGATGAGAACCCTGCAGCAAATATTATATAGGTTATGTGCTGCAACAAGGGTCAGAAAATTAATGTATTAAAACCCAACCTAGTTGTGTTTGACAGATAGAAACAACTCAAGTAGCATCGTCCTTCACGGGAATAAATGGAAAAAAGATGAGGAAAGCTTCCTATGCTAAGCTTTAATGACTAGATTTGTACCATGGGCTGCCATGGTTCAACCAGCTCATTGAATAAGTCAGTTAATTGCTTCAAACAACTAGATCACAAATCATGGTTTATAACTCACAACAGTGTCATGATGGCCCTAATCTTAAAAGCAATCTGGAAAAAAGTATAAAAATGATAAAACCATTTTCCACAAAGATGAACACCCATAACGCAAAATACTGTATAAAACAATGAAATAACATCACTTTAAAATAGCATTTAGTTAAAAGACAGCCTAAAAGTCCACTCCAGGAGCAATTATAATATTGCAGTACTGGGTAAATATTTCAACTGACATTTAAAACAGGACAGTTGGTATGCATCATATTTCCCCAGGCATAAAAGATCCCAATTAAGGTGTTGTTAGTAAGAAGGCGAATCACTGTAGCTACTCTCCTGCAAGCTAGAGCTATCATCACCACTACAGTGGGTCTCCCTGATTATTGACTTCCAGGTAGTAACATGGCAGATTAGCACACCTCTGTGAAACAGTGGGAATGATGCAGGGACAACACCATGAATGAAGCCTCTCTGGACAAGGAAAAGCCATGAGATCACCTACATGTTATCCAGGAAGGGTCAGTTCCTTGCAAGGAAGCCTGCAGTATCAGGTGGGACCCTGCAGACAACTTGTGAATAGATCACTGGGCAGAATACTAATACTCTATTGTCCTACTCCAGACAGAGTCCTGGTGGATATATCAGCTGAAGTTGGGAATCAGCATCATATAGAGCAAAAAAATCAATGTGAGGAAAACAAGATCTTGGGGGAATGAAGAGTGTTAGCAAGAAAGGAAAGGAGGAAGGAAGGAAGGAAGGAAGGAAGGAAGGAAGGAAGGAAGGAAGGAAGGAAGGAAGGAAGGAAGGAAGGAAGGAAGAAAGAAAGAAAGAAAGAAAGAAAGAAAGAAAGAAAGAAAGAAGGAAAGAAAGAAAGAAAGAAAGAAAGAAAGAAAGAAAGAAAGAAAGAAAGAAAGAAAGTGTGGTAATTGAGGCAACCTTGAAGTGCTCAGTTCTCAGTAGCTTTATAAAAATTTCTATGACAATGTAACTGATATTTCTGTTTCGTAAAACAATAATTCTTTCTTGAGGATAATAACAGTAGAAAGGCAGGGACGTAACTTGAGGTTTGCTAATCATGACTATCTATGCTATACATCTATTACCTATTGTATATGTATAATGTATCATTTTCTCCCCCTTTCCTGATATCTATAAATAGGAGTGTATCCTTTTCTCTGTAGGAGTCTGTCCCATTATTTTCTGGAGGAAATTCCTTCAGTGCATACTGTTAAATAATAATTACTGCAGTAAGCCTTGATTATTGGTTTTTGAGTCTTACATTTGATTTCACACCAAGAAAACACATTATGGTCACTTCAGGATAATGTTCAACACTCAGGTTTTCTGCATGATTTGACAGATGTTACAAATGGATCTACTGTAATTACCGTTCATGGCTTCAGGACTTAATTGGAGAAGTAAACAATTGTGTTCTTGGGGCTGAATTGTATTCTTATAACTATTTCATTACCAGGCCAGGTAACATCATCAGGATCAGGAAGAATAGGGTTTTCTGGCTGTTTATATATAGGAGCTTGCTGTGCCAATGTGCCAGTCTTGATGGCAGTGAAAAATCGTAGTTTTCTGTACTTCTTTGCTGTCGTATAAAGGCCATCTGGATTTTTGTAGGCTATATCTAGTAGCCCTCACACATAAGACAAACACAGCAACGTTTGAAAATTGACTTGATTTCTAAGACCATTTCTCAAAATCAGAAACGTAATTATGTTACAGCATCCTAACATTTATTAGGATCCCAGTAAGTAATAATAATAGCAATAGCACTTAGACTTACAATATATACCGCTCCATAGTGTTTTACAGCACTCTCTGAGTACTTTACAATGTCAGCATATGGCCCCCCCAACAATCTGGGTCCTCATTTTACTGACCTTGGAAGGATGGAAGGATGAGTCAATCTTGAGCTGGTCAGGATCGAACTTCTGGCAGTGGGCAGAATTATCCTGCAGGACTACATTTTAACCATTGTGCCGCCAAAGCTCCAGATGATAATAAATTAGTCAGCAATCAATACTATTTAAATCAAGGCAGCCTTAACTGTTAATTCTAACTACTCATTTCAGATAAAATGTAAAGGGAAAAGTTATAATTCTGTCATTAGTTTGCTCATTGAACAATATACTTTTAAAGCTTTTGGATTTCCTTTCATAGTGTTCAAGAACTGGATTTTGGATTTCAGGTGGAGCAATATTTGCAGCTCAGGAAATATTTTTAACTTCCACTAAATGCATCTATAGGTGTCAACTAGCAAAATGGACAGTATTTCCTCTGTCTTACCTTATTTTAATCATATCTCAAGTGCTGTAAAATGTAATTAATTCATACTTCTTATCCAGCTTCCATTCCTGATCTGTAATCTTCCTATATAGATCAATCCTTGTGGATGAATTTTACCTGAATGTATGTCTTATGGGTACATTAAATAATCTCATCCATCTGCAGATGGATAATGATGCCACTATAGAAGGGCTCCTATGCTGGTTAAACATAAACTATATAGTTAGTTTGGGAATGAGAGCTCTCCCCTTAAGGGAATGCCTCATGGGAAATGTAGTTAATGCTTCATGGGAGATGTAGTTCATGTCATGTGGTCACATCTGTAATCCTGATTGGTCACTGAATTGACCTCTGGTTAGGTTGGGGGGAGTTGTCTTCTTTCTTACCTGGACCCCAGCAACGTGCTGGAGTCGTCCCTTGCTGTATCATTATGGGATGAAGATAACTATCTTTTCACACTTTGAAGACAACAATGCAAAGACTGGACATTAGATGAATCTCAACATAACTGTGAATTATTCCTTGAGAATGCCTGATATAATCCAATAAAGAAACTTTGTATGGAAGCCTTTGTAGTGTTTAACTACCTGTCTCTATATTCAGCCAGAAAATTAGAGACAAGATAGCTCCCTTAAAGTAGCCTTGTCCGAACTCAGTAACCTCCAGATGGGCTCGGTGACAAATCTCTTCATTCCCCAGCAGCAGATTTGTCATTCAGGATGCCATAAAATGTATCAAGGCACTCAAGATGTTTTCATGTTCATTCCTGAATTCCTGACTTTAGAGTGTCTAACTAGCCCAGATAACAGCATCCTTTTAGGATTAGGGGGAAGTGTTTAACAGGTGCTTTCTAGCATGGATTAGCTAAACAACAGAGAGGTGGAATAATCCTAGTTTGCTTGACTTTTGACAGTAAACTATACAGTGATAAAATCTACATTTCAAAGTGCCAGTGCTATGATGGAATAACCTTATTCATAATTAACGACACCATGTTTTACACAACTGAATTTTCTATATTTGCACAACACTGAATTGGTGTGCACAATACATGAGGCTATAATTATATGATATTACTGTATATAAGCCCACCTCTGAGTTCAATTGCCTGTTATTGTTGCAGGATTCTCGAGCCCAAAACATAGCCATTTCTATTTTTGTTTAATGTGCTTGTGTATACTATTGCTGTTAACTATTTTTTATAGCTGCCCAGAATTGTGTACATGGCAACCACTGTAGAAATTTAAATAAAGTGTAGTTAATGCAGAATGTATCGTGTGAACACAGCCAATGACTCATCATATCTTGAAGTGCAATTTGAAGCATTAAAAATGGAGAAATGCTGACAGAGAAATAAAAAAACACTAATTGCGTATAAATAAATGTCCTCGTTTCCCAGTATACTTCTGTATGCAAATGGTTAATTAACATCTAGTGGTGGGTCTCTGGTGATTTACAGTAGGTCCAGAAGGATTTTAGGCTCTTAGGTATTTAATAACAAAAACAACGAAGTATTTCTCTACCACAGCTTGAAACAATGCTGCTGAAATGGAGAAATCTTAAAAACGGATGTTTCTGAAAGGATTGAGAACTCTCTTAGAAGCAGAATTTCAGAATCCAAAACAATGTCTTGGTTTCAGAATTTATTGAATTCCAGTATATTTAGCATCAGCTAAAATTGATTTCATGGGTCAAATTCCACACACTACGATAATTTCTTGTCTATGTTAGTTTAGCTTGAATTATTATACACCAAAGGGGAAAATTCTGAGCAGTAGATTGTATCACAAAAATTTACTTTTTTTAAAAAAAATGAAGTACCGGGATATATAGATTTGGGGGAAAATAAAAAGGCAATAACTATAAAGTACCCAATGTAATATGAATTACAGTTTCTGATACTTTATAAGTGGTTGGTTGTATGAGTTGTGGATTCTAAAATAAGTGCAAGTGCATTGATCCAAATTGCAAAATGTTAATGTATCAAGCATTGTCAGAAAAATTATTAGTCTGTAAGGTTTAATAAGGCTATCAATCTGGGATGCAAATATCTCTGGTAGCTGTGAAATAGATTACTTAGAGGGAAATAGTTTTCCCTTTATCGCCATCCAGTGGACATCTGAATTTTTGCAGCTCTATGGTGCAATTACACCATAGAGCTGCATTTACACCTGGGAGAAACTTGTGGCAAAAGGAATCAGTTCTTCATGTGAGGATAATGTGTTTGGAAATCTACAAGTGGTGTTAAGTATATATGTGTATGGTGTGTGTGTGTGTGTGTGTGTGGTATTCACATATATCGAATTAAAGTGAAACAGCAGCAGTCTGATAAATTTATTCAGACATTAGAATATGAACCATCTTACTGGATCAGATCAATGGCTTATCCAATTTAACATCCTGTATTCTGAAGTAGCCAATCAGAAGCCCATATAATATATAATATATCAAAAGGAACACATAAAAGAACTGCAAAACTTGCTTTTGGTGGTCCAGTCAGTGGACATCAGAGGAAATTCCTTTTGAGCCTGGAGCAATTAATTCTATATTCATTTAATTCCCTTTGATGTGTTCAGTCATATACTAGCAGGTCTCCTGTCTGGGCAATCTAGATCACTTGGAAGAGCCATTTTTCGAAACTGGGAACCTGCTCCCAAATGTTGCAGGACTGATCTCCCTTCTGACTGGTGGGCTCTGCATTTCCATGGCTTTTTTTTATATGGGAGGCAGATAGTGTACTTCACTGGCATAGCCCCATTCTTCCCTTTTTTATTGTGGTTGCTTGAACAGAAAAGTATTAATATTTTGGGAGATTGATTGTAAATTTTCCAGGGGGTCAATATTCCTACTGGGCTACAAAACTTAAAGCCCCATAGGACCCACGCAGCAATACCCTTTTCCCCATCATTCCTAAGGTCTTGACACATTTCTCATCTTCTGGAGGTTGGAAATCTTCTTTAGAAGCAGAAAGTTTTAAAAAGCTGAACCAATCCATGCCCTGGAACTATGCTGCATTAACAATGCACATGGGCAGCAACAGTAAACTGGCTCCATTGAGGAGGTAGGCTGCAGGCCATGCTTTTCACACTGACGTACTTTCGTCCTACCTCAATTATGGGAAGAAAGCATATTACTACAGTTATGGAGAAGACTCTTCCTCTCCATCTCCAGGGAGGAATAAAGATCCTCTAGTCTCCAATATCAACACCATTATAGTTGTGGCTATATATGCACTTAGGTGTCTTCCGATCTCCTAGAATTATTTGATGTAATACGTTAGGCAACAATATATCTTGAGTGAACCAATAATTGGCAACAGGGCCAAGGAGACCAGCTTCCTCTATATCTGTGGAGGAGTTATAGGGTGATGCTAAAACCTTAGCCCAAATCAATTCAGGGCAAGATTAAGGTCTCGTCACTTAAAGTTATGGATCATAATTTACTGCACTAGTGTGACATGGATTGGAAAGCACAGGAGACTTTTTTCAACTTTGTACTCTAGGGCTGTGTGACATTGAAGACATTGAAGTAGACATTGAAGTCAGCTTGGTTTCTTTGGGCCAGCTACCTACACACACAAAGACACCAAGCTGACTTCAATGTCTGTGGGAAGATTACTGTAGAACCTGGGTCTGCCTTCTCCTGGTCCAGAATCTTAACCCCTATACCATATTATATGTCTTTCTCCTAGATATAAGCTATTAAATGCAGAGGAAGATGTTGACACATTGTCAGCAATGTATCTATGCCTTTGCAATCTCTGTTAAAATGTGTGACAGCTGCAAGGTAAAGGAGTCCCTGCAAATTTTATTCTGCAGATTATGGGGGCAGGGGGAAGTGCTCATCTCCATTTCAAGGCCATTGGGCCAGCTCTATCCAAGGACATTTCCGCGGGCATATGGCCAGCATGACGTCATGGAATGCTGTTACCTTCCCATCATAGTGGTACCTATTTATCTACTCTATTTGTATACTTTCAAGCTGCTAAGTTGACAGGAGCTGGGGTGAGGACAGGAGCTCACCCTGCTGCATGGTGCTCAGGTCTCAAACATGAGCTGTTGGCTTTCCAGCTGACAAGTCCAGCGTCTTAACCACTGAGCCGCCATAAGAGTTGTACTTATGTTCATATACAACTCCCGTTCATTTCAGTGGGACTTGCATGGGAAAGCCTACTGCACGGGACATCATACTTCAACCATCAAACTTAAAGCAGGACCATAATGCAACAGCAAATGACATGAACTGTGGCCAGAAGACTTTCAGTTCTCTCTCCAGCTTTTCCCATTTAAAGGCATCCCAAAGTAGGGCAATGCAAAAGATGTCTGCCTCTCCAAACCCCTTATAGCATTAATCCTGAACTTTTTGGCAGCTTCCCAGATTCATACATAAAGTGAACCAGGGCAATGGTTTTGGAATCTGGCAGAAAGCCATTTCCCCAAGGACTATTTACAAGCAAATGGAGATTACTTGAAGGAAGCATGATTCATTTTTATGAAGAGCTAGTAAAATTGTTATTACACTAATAAAGTATTATAGAAGACTAAATATAAGGTAGTAAAAAAAAAGCTGCTTGGGGTGTAATGCAAATCTTTTGAGCCATGTCATAAGAGTACATTAATGAACACTCCTACCCCAAGGCCAAAAAAGAGGCCTCTCCTTATAGGTCACCAACCACCTCTTGCTCTATCTTTATTCTTTATTATTCTTTATTATTATTAGAATATTAATAATATTCTTTATTATTTAAGCTCTCAACTTTATTCATTTCTAGGATGTCTCCTTTAATTGTATAAATACCTTTACCTCACCCACAGAATTGCTAAACAAGTTGGTCTTCTATGAGTAACCCCACCTCACCCCATATTTTCCCAGTCATTTGCTCATCACTTCCTGGGAGGGGGGGGGGGAAGTCACTCAAATAGCATGGGTGTGCAATGCCTTTTGACCAGGAAAGTGCAAGGAAAGTTATATTTCACCCCTCCACTTCTCTTTTATCTACAAATGCATTGGGGTGAGGTTTTTTTGTACTAAGCAGGACTGAGAGGGTAGACTGAGTCTTAGAGCTCAGATGGAGCATGTTAAAACTTCCCAGCTGCCTCTTTTTCAAATATGATGTATTGCGTATTACTTCCTGTCTCCAAACCTTCCAAAACCAAGGGACCTCATACTATGGGGAAATGTAAGTGATATGAAGGAAGAGGGTACAGAGAAAAGAACGGAAGAAGGCAGATGACCATAACTGGTTCTAAGCTAGCCTTCCTTAACATGGTGTTGTCCAAATGTGCAACAGTTGGCATTCCCAACATCTCCAGCCAGAAACACAGCACACGTGTAGTCTGACTACATCCAGAAAGAACCAGGTTAGGAAAAACTGTTCATGGCCATGAAATGCTTTGCAGTTGCTGGTGCAAATCAAACTAGTATTAAAGATACATGAACAGATCAGATTTCTTTTTCTGGTTAGCCTTCTTCACTGATAGTCATCTGTTTTCCTGAATTCAAACGGCTCATTGGGGGGGGGGGGAGATTTTTGACAAAAATAAGCTTCTTCCTGTACCAAAGGTGCTTTTTCAAGAGCAATTTGACTTTCTGGTTTTTCTTTGAAGACGTTTTGCTTCTCAGCTAAGAAGCTTCTTCAGCTCTGACTGATGGTTGGGTATGGAAGGATTTATACTCCTTGCAGACAGCTGGTCATTTGCATTCCTCCCATTCCCCACCATTCACTCAGAGCTGAAGAAGCTTATTGGATGAGAAGCGAAACGTCTTCAAAGAAAAACCAGAAAGTCCAGTTGCTTCTTGAAAAACCACCTTTGGGACAGCCATGACCTGGATAAATGAGAATCTCCATAGACACTTCTGCCCGTACTAAACAAAAGATCACATTATGTACAAATATAGGCTAACTGACTATTGTAAAAGGAGGAATGAAATTCTTGGTTGTTTTAAAAGTTGGAATAATTCTATGGACAAATAGGGGAGGGGGGAGATAGTTGGACTTTGAGTCAGACTATCATATTAAGCAATGTAGAAGAAGATAAACAACAATGACCAAACAACAAGATACTGAAAGAGTGAGCTCCAACTTGCACCTAAAGGGAAGGGGTGAATATGGAAGGTCAGGAAAACTAATTTAAAACTCTCCCGTTGTTTCTATCAGAATTAGAAACAGGAACATAGTTAAGTGATGCCATAACACACCTCTATCCCAGTCATGGAGATCCAGCAAACGACATCAGTAGCTGGGACTAAAGCCATGTTTGCCACTGTAGGAGCAGTCTTTTTCTATGCCCAAACCATTTCCCCCCTCCCCCCACCAAAAAAACACAACTCATTAAGCCAGTCTTATTTCTAAAACAAGGTTTAAGGCTGAAAGCCCAGTTAACTGTTTATTCATTAAACCACGGTAAAAGTATAGCCTAGCATAGTCTAAAGTCAGCCACTGTATGATGACACTGGGCGCTTTTTGAGAGTCAGTACATGGTTATAAATACAGAGGTGTTAATTTCTTGGGTCACTAAGATATACAGATTTCTTGTTTTAGATTGATGGGTCTTGTCAGAAACTCTGAGGTACTTTCTTTCAGGAATTTCAGTTTGGGAAATCTACCTCAAATAACCAAGTTTACATGGGAAAAATGTAGATCATCGCTAGATGGCAACAAAGTCATACAAAAAACTCTTTGCTGTCATCTTAACGATTATCTGGATTTTTTAAGCCCAGATTTGGGACCCCTAACCTTAAGTTCCAGGCCTCAACCAATGCCTGAGAGAAGAAGGCCTCCATCCTTTGACCACAGAGGAATATCATTTGGAACACCTGCCATGGAACATTTCAAGGCCCCAGAAGATGCTGTTTAATGATTTCCTAAACAGCACATGCTGCCACAGCTAATCTCTGTGAAATGACAACCCCGTGAGCAGATACAATCTGCATGGACACTGCACCCAAATATCAAGAATACAGACATAAATGTCTTCCACAGAGTAGGTAATGTGAACATAATCAACCACGGCTGGAAAGGTTACCTGAAATATTAAATTGTGCTTTAGTGGTTACCTAAACTGTATCAGAACACCTTTGAGCATCAAACAGTATGATAAAAAGTGGTCGTTATGCATTAAATTGTTTCATACATCTGTTGTGCTATCAGATCCTAGTTAGTATAATTCTCCTCACCGCCTAAAATTTACCTTGGAGTTAGGTAAAGCTGGTACTATGTTCATCTTGATTTCAAATCTCCCTGAGTTATACAGATGGGCGGGGGGAATAAAGCAGAAAAGCTTGCTCAGTTTGCAACAAATTCTTAAGGGTTCAGTACAGAAAACAGAGTACAGGTTTTGCATCTTCAGAGAGAAGCCATGCTAACATAAAAGCGAGTAGCAGCTGAAAAAGCCAGGAGAAAAGATTCTTTCATCCTTCACAGAAGCATTTCAGAGATGTACTTTGATATGGCGGAAGATACAACAATCCCTCAACTAAATCAACACAGCGGTTAAAAAGAGCAGTTCACAAGACTGCATACACATGTATCACAGTATTTTTGTTCCACCAGTTTGTAAAGTTTGTCCAAATATTTGTGTTTAAGAAGCAAATAAAGTTTATCTATCTTAAGGGGGCCACCCATGGTATGTTAGATAGAGATACAGCAAGCTTTGCTTGTTAGCCTGTGGAAGGAGGAAAAAAAAACTGTGGTGGAAACCAATTCTGAACTGGTTCTCAATGCAGCAGAGTGTTTAAAGTGTCTCTCAAGCCTGTAACAGGCCAAGTGCACTAATTCCATAGCTCAGTCACTATTCCAGACATGATTCAACAAGTGTTTCAGCACAACAGGTTCTGCTAGGTCACACACACTGTTGCAGCGTGGAGCTATAGATCAAGAATGCAGTCCTCTATCCCCCCAAGCAGTCCACAGATAATAAAACTGTCCAGGCCTTGTAGGCCTTGTTTACCAGCTTCGTACAAAAGGGCCATCCGCAGATCAAAACCAACAGCTTCAGACAATCCGCAGAGAGCAACCTGAAACTGCAAAGTTAAAGCGTGGAGTCCATCACTGGATGCCCATTCGGAGACAGGATCCGATGCTCTATGGTGCTAGATTTCATTGAGGCAGAGGAATACTTTGGCACCCGGCGGCAGGCAAAGCAAAGGATCTTCCGGAAGGTGCTTCGCATCTCATTGTCCCGGTAGGAGTAGATGATGGCGTTGATGAGGGAGTTGATCTCTGCCAGCAACAGGAAGTATTTCTCCACTGCCAACACGTTGCAGCTCTTGCAGCCGAGGCCGTCCAGCAGAAGAACCACCTGCCCTGGCGTCCAGCAAATCACAAAGGCACCTAAGACAGGAAAGAGGAATCTATGAAAAAAAAGAAAGAAAAGAAATCCAAAGGAATTCACAAGACTTTTAAGGAGCTGCACAT
Source organism: Notechis scutatus (assembly GCF_049901735.1). Classification (NCBI taxonomy): domain Eukaryota; kingdom Metazoa; phylum Chordata; class Lepidosauria; order Squamata; family Elapidae; genus Notechis; species Notechis scutatus. The sequence continues at coordinate 148,184,389 of NC_142010.1, forward strand.
TCGCCAAGGAGAAAGATGTGTAAAACTTAGAATAACAGAGTTGGAAGGGACCTTGGAGGTCATCTAGTCCAACCCCCTTCTCGAGCAGGAGAGTCTATTCCAAATGTTAGCCTCTACCTAGGATCGAACTCACAGCCTCCTGGTTGTAAGGCGAGAGCTCCTTGTTCTGAAAGCTGAAGATGCATTGCCAACTACATATTACCTGATTCACGGCTTCCCCAGCCTAACCCCTTCAGATTCATATATATTATAGCTCCAATACTGAATGAGGATTTTGGAAACTCCAGTCCCAGCATATCGGGAAAGACTAGGTTAGACTTTTGCCAGAAAGGAAGGAGAGACTAGCTGGAGGCTAAGATTTAGGCCTGGGCTCAAGGAGGCAGAGGAAGGAAGAATGTATATTCTGGCACTTCCACCTATTATCTTTCCAAAAGTCTATCACATATGGGCTTTTTAATTATTTCTGGATTTTATTTTTTTTTAAAAACCTGCCTTTATTGTTTGTATAAATAGCTCAAGGCAACAAACATAGCTAATACTCATTCTTTCCTCCTCTTATTTTCCCCGCAACAAAAAATCCTGTGAGGTGAGTTGGGTTGAGAGCGATGGGCTCAAAGTCACCCAGTCAGCTTTCATGCCAAATAGGACTAGAATTCGAAGTCTCCTGGTCAGGCACCTAGCCCAACGCCTTAACCACTAAACAGAACTGCCTCTAATTTGATTTAGTTTAGATTAGAAAGAAGGTGGATGGTGGAAGAAAGTGATGGAACATGGTGGCCAGGGAAAACATGGGCGGGAAACTATTTCTCTCATACTAGTGGAACATGAAGTCAGTTCTCTCTCCTTGAGAAAATTCAGAATCAGTTCAAAAAAGCTTTCTTCCCAACTTCTGATGAAACCACAGAATTCAGTGCTACAACCATCAATTTAGAAAGTTCTAAAGCAGGGGTGTCCAACCTTCGCAACTTTAAGCTTTAAGGAGCTTTGCTGGCTGGGGAATTCTGGGAGTTGAAGTCCTCCAGGCTTAAAGTTGCCAAGGTTGGACACCCCTGTTCTAAAGGGAGACCACAGTGCTGATGAGTGCACCATTGAAAGACCTGAAAAAAAAACAGATTAGGGATAGATCTTCATGGAGAAAAAACTATGTGGTTGCTCAGTGTCACAAATGAATTGATGGCAACATAATCAATGAATGAAATCAATCAAAATGTATGTTAGACTATCAAGAGGTAGTGGCTATTATATACTATTTCCAGAATCAATCCAGGACAGCCTTAAATATCTACCACTAGGGAGGAATAGATAAAGTTGGTTATTACTTTACCATACAAAAATTTAAGAGAGAATGCTGGATCATATAAGCATATTGCATGATCCATCGGGGCTCCTAGTATGTTCCCATAATGCAAATCAAAACTATGTTTATTAATCACATCTTCTGGTTGCCTGCTTATTTTCCTATAAGAAGAGAAACATTTTATTTTACTATTTTATTAAGGAAGTTTATATGGCTACCAAACTCACTCTCGGTGACTCCTTCTGACACACTCATGAAGTCACTTGTGCAGAATTCCCAGTGTGGCCTTACCAAGGCATTATAAAGTGGTATTAACACTTCGCATGATCTTGATTCTATCCTCTGTTTATGCAGGCTAGGACTGTGTTGGCTTTTTGGCAGCTGCTGCACATTGCTGGCTCATATTTAAACGGTTGTCCACTAGGACTCCAAGATCCCTCTCACAGTTACTACTGTTGAGCAAGGTACCACATATACTGTACCTGTGCATTTTGTTTTTCTTGCCTAAATGTAGAACCTTGCTTTTTTCACCATAAAATTTCATTTTGCTAGATAGCGCCCAATGTTCAAGTCTGTCAAGATCCTTCTGTATTTTAAGCCTATCTTCTGGAGTGTTGGCTATTCCTGTTAGCTTAGTGCCATCTGCAAATTTGATGAGTTCCCCATCTATCCCCTCATCCAAATCATTGATGAAGATGTTGAAGAGTACTGGGCCTAAAAGAGAGTCCCAGGGTACTCCACTGCATACTTCCTTCCATGTAGATGCAGTTCTGTCGAAGACTACATGTTGAGTGCGGTTGATCAGCCTTTCCATGTACACATTTTGTTTGATTCTTGAATGCTAATAAAATCTATGAAGAAATATATTTTAAAAATAGAGTTATATCTAGAGGAACTGTTTAACAGATGAAAGCCAAATGGCTCTAGCTTTAAACCTTCTTCTGAGTCATGAGAGGACAACCAGAGGTTTATGGGCCAAATGTGACTGGACTCTTTAGCTTCTTCCTCCCTGACCTTGGACAGGATGAGCAATAAGGATTTTGAGCAGCTAATTCAGAGCTCAGAAATAGCAATAGCTCTTAGACTTATATACCGCTTCACAGTGCTTTACAGCCCTCTCTGAGTGGTTTACATAGTCAGCCTATTGCTCCCAACAATCTGGGTCCTCATTTAGACTGTATGATGCAGAATTTAGACACAACAACTGATATGCAGCAAAAAGAATTTTAGCAGAAGAAAAGCATTAAGTTTATATGAAATATTAGAAATGGCAGGTGCAAAATGTTTTACTGCTGGTATATTATTTCAGTTGCTAAAATAGAAATTTTCTAAACAAAAAAGGTTGCAAAATGGGGTCAGTCACATGGGCAGGCTCTATTATAGTTGTATGCCAAGGACTACCTATAGGGTGTTTTTTTTAAATGAAGGGATTCAGTTTTCCATCTGTTATCTTCACATGCTCTTAACTCCTTTTTTAAGAAAAGCATATGGAACCAAACACCGTATGGAACTGATAATAATACAGCTTTAATAATAATAATAATACAGCTATATATCCTGTTCATTCCTCTATTCCTACTGTCCCCATTAAGCTTCACATTCATTATTCGATTCAACCCTACATACCTAGAATGGTCTTGTCCCTAATGCTATAAAGCAGAGGTCTCCAAACTTGGCAACTATGCTGGCTGGAGAATTCTGGGAGTTGAGGCCCACAAGTCTTAAAGTTGCCAAGTTTGGGGACCCCTGCTATAAAGCTAATCACTCATTTCATAAAGCCACCCTGGCTGCTTCAATTTCATCTGCTTTCCAAAGGGAGCCCAATCAGGAGCCACCTTTCCAGAGCTGTCAAGTGGTTTTAAAAGGCAATGGAGCCTATCTACATAAGACACAGATTGGAGTAATCCGGCCTTTGGCTTTTGAGGAATTCTGGTTTTCCCAAAGCTGTTGTGGAAACATGTTTACCTTATTTATTAAGTTAGATTTATATCCAGCCCAATCGTAAGATATAAGACACCTTACAATAATGAAACAAAATAATCCAGCAAAAATATCTTATAAATATTTTAAAACATCCCAAAAGAGACCCCCAAAGCCCTGTAAAAAAGCTTTCTATTTTCCCCCCAGAAGGCAGATAATATCTATAGGCTGACCCCTAACAAGGAGACATTCCAGAGGTTCTGCTCCACCGAAAAAAACCCCGCTTCTAAGGCATTTTAGCCCCTTAAGGGCTAAAGGAGCAAGACCTCAAACATTAACCAGCACCCACAGATGGGAGATGATTTCCCTCCATTGAACAAATTCCTATAAGCTCTTTATTGGTATAAGCATCATAAAAAGTTATGGAGGGCTTTAAATAATCACAGGCAGTCCTCGACTTACAACTAGTGACCATCTGAAGTTACAATGCCAGTGAAAAAAGTGACTTACGACTGGTCCCCACGCATTTATAAACACTGCAGCATCCCCCCCACCATCACATGATCAGAATTTGGACATTGGACAACCAGAATATATTTATGATGGTTGTATTCATGACCTTCCCAGATGACTTTCACGAAGCAAAATCAATAGAGGAGCTGGATTCGCTTAACAATTATGTGATTCACTTAATCTTGGCAAGAAAGGTAATAAAATTGGGCATGACTCTCTTTACAATCACTTTGTTTAACAACAGAAATTCTGATATCAATTCAGAAGTGGTATTCAACAGGTTCTGACCAGTTCTGGAGAACCGGTATCAGAAATTTTGAGTAGTTCAGAGAACCAGCAAATCCCACTTCTGACTGGCCCCGCCCCCATCTGTTCTCTGCCTCCTGAGTCCCAGCTGATTGGCTGGGTCTTCTTTTGTTGCCCTGCACAGGAGAAAGGAGCTGGAAAGCAGGTTAGTGGGGTGGGGACGGAATGGGATTTTAAGTATCCTTCCCCTGCCATGCCCAAGCCACACCCACAAAGCCAAAACACACCCACAAAGCCACGCCCATAGAACTGGTAGTAAAAAAAATTGAATCCCACCACTGTATCAATTGGAGTTGCCAGTCAGTGACCATCTGTAAAAGAGATTATAGAGATCATTACTGACTGAATTATAGAATGCCCCCTAGAAAGTTTTTAATCTACCTGCACTTTGGGGAAGTCCTGGGACTTGAGAACCTTCAAGAAGACCAAGGAGTCTCAAAGGAAGGACATTAGTGGAGAAGACAGACCCACTGGCTGAAAAACACTTAAGATTCAATTTGTTCTGGAAACACTTCAATATCTATCGTTCAGTCTGTTACAGAATTATATCCTGCTCATGTTTTTAATTATTAAAATCCATGCACAATTTATTTATTACTTTATTAATAGGAGGCAACTGAAATACAACTGAAAGCAATCTTATTGAGTTCAGGAAGATTATTGGCAGATATGAACTGCCAATTCAACTTATGCAAAAAGTCATCTTGGAGAACACCAAAGCTAGATATTTTAAAGCAGGGGTCTCAAACACAATTTACCTGGGGGCCGCTGGAGGCAGAGTCTGAGTGAGGCTGGGCCGCATAATATTATACTTTATATTATACTTTATATTTATATTTATATTATACACTAATATTATACTTTCATATCACGGTGGGGGCCACAGGATATCGTCCTGCGGGCCGCGAGAATGAGACCTCTGTTTGAAAGTTTTCTTAGCCATACAACTTGAGCTGAGTAAAGCAAGGAAAAAAGGGATTGTATTTTTCTTCACTAGTTTATTGGAGGGCTGAGAAACCTTTTAAGCCAGATTCAAGGCTGCCATAAATTTTTCACCAAATTATGATAAAGATGAATTTAGTAGAGTTTTCAGCCAATGGGGCCTATGATTTTCTATCCATTGGTCAGGTCTTGAAGGCTGTTGAGTCCAAGGTGGGATGGACTCTTCTCTCCAACTAGGATTTTTTTCTTTCCGGCCTTGCCAGGAGAAACCGAATGATACCTAAACGCCTCAGATAGGATTACCGCCTGCAGGAATTATATCCAATGAGCTTGTCTCAACTAGTCTTATTATGAACTATGTGGTTATTTCACTGTCCTTTACTTTTAAAAATACTGTATATTATTTTTTTAAGGAAACTGCCTTTGTTACAGTAAGATAGAACTAAGCCCTTTAGGGAGGAGTTCATTTTTTAATGTTTCCTATTCTAAAGATTCTACATCCAAGAAAAAAGTGTCAGTAAGTTTGAATAGAACCTACACTTGCAGAAATAATAATTAAAAAGGATCTTATATATGGAATAAGTCAGTCTGGTGTAGTGGTTAAGACACCACACTAGAAAGTGGAAGACCATGTGTTCTAGTCTTGCCTTAGGCACAAAGTCCGTTGATTGGCCTTGGGCCATTCACTTTTCTCAGCACTAAAAAGGAAGCAATGACAAACCACTTCTGAAAAAACTTGCCAAGGAAATTTCAGGGACTTTTGCAGCGCTAGTAGTTTTTTTCCAACATTCTTATCAAGATAAAGGTTCCCCCCGCCCCTCAAACATCCTAGTTGTTTATGAAGTATAGCCTTGAGCAAACACTTGTGGAACAAAACCCTACGGACAACCATGCAACCTTTAGAAGGTTAGATGGACATCATCTATCAATCCATTCTGTAGCACTGTAGGCACCGGGAAGGGACTTGGTCTGGAAGATCACAGGAGGTCACTACTGAAAAACCCACAACCAGAGTCAAACCCTTATGACCTACTTTTAGTCTAAGTCTTTTTCCCAGTAACCTCATAAAAAAAATTAAAATTTTCTAAACAGTGAAAAGTTTCACCTGCCCATTTCTGTACAAGCTGCTACAAAAACTGTGGGGGGAAAAACAACAACAACAAAAGGAAAACCCAGACTACTGACTCCTTTTCTCGCTGTTCCTATCTCCCTCTCTACAGGGTTAACTTTCCAAGAAACAAAGTTCAATTTGGCATTTAATCCCACCGCATAAAGGCTAAACAAGATACTTACAAAAATGTTTCATAAATGTAATAGCCTATGAAACTCCAATGCATTCTTCATCTTGTCCATTGCAAAATAAATAAACCAAAGCATTTTTTTTAAAAAAAATTGTGCATTTTCCAAAGGAAAAAAAAAGGCTTATCGTGAAAGGGACCTGTTTGTTTATTTAAACACCTTTGCATAGTTGCCCAACTCACACAGTGATTCTGCTGGTTGATATTGGGATACCCTCCATGTATAAAAATACATCAAGCTCTTACTGAAGACATAGAATATTGCACCTATTAAAAGCTGTGATATCAGCATATAGCAGATGGTACTTACACAAGGAATTCAAACATACACAAAAATGATCACTGTTGCTAACGTCTCAGTAACCTATTTGTAGGTATTTCATTTTGTTGACTTTCATCTTTACTTCAAGGCACCTTCTATTTTGACGCAATGCTAAACTATATTTTAGTGTTCATGTTTTAGAAGAGTCCTCTAGTTCAACTCTCCACTTTGTTGATGTAGCTGCAATGATTTCAGAAGTGCTCCTGCTTTTAACTGAACACAATTTGCTACAAAATGAAAAAATATGGTTAATTTTAATCACAGTTTATTTATTGAAATAATCCAACCATAAATCACAGTTTATAAAATGAATTTAACCTAATACACCATTGTTAAGTGGTCACAATTTAGGGATCAAAATAAATATAATTAATTATTGTGAAAGCTTATGGAAAGAGTAGTTTCATGTAAAACAAATTCTGCCATGTCCCATTCATAGTCCGCTCTACTGTATATCGAGTAGAGTGGAGGCTTCTATCTACCTCCGCAACTGCAATTCATTTCTGAAAATAATATACTAAATGAAGAAGCCACACAATTTTGCCTATGCTTAAACAAAGCATAGTACTTCTTGAACACCACCATAAAGGTAAAGGTTCCCCTTGCACATATGTGCTAATTGTTTCCAGTTCTAGGGGGCAGTGCTCATCTCCATTATAAATCCGAGGAGCCAGCACTGTCCAAAGACATCTCCGTGGTCATGTGGCCGGCATGACTAAATGCCAAAGGCGCACAAAACACTGTTACCTTCCCACCAAAGTGGTCCCTATTTTTCTGCTTGCATTTTTTTAACATGCTTTCGAACTGCTAGGTTGGCAGAAGCTGGGACAAGTAACAGGAGCTCACTCTGTTCCGCGGCACTAGGGATTTGAACCGCCAAACTGCTGACTTTTCTGACTGACAAGCTCAGCGTCTTAGCCACTGAGCCACCACCCTACCATGACTGAATTCATATATCACACCGGATCAGGGTTGCTCAGTTCACACAGCACACTAATTCAGAAACCACAACAGTAAACATTGTGGATCCATTATTTCCCCTTTCTAGGGGAAATTTGCATTTATTTCTTGATTTTATTTATTGGTGATGGTATGGCCTAATAAGGCAAAACTATCACGGCCTAAACATACAGTAGATGGCACTAAGTAAGTACAACAATAAAGCAAAACCACAGACATTCAGACCTGAAAGCAACTTCTTGCATGATGGGGCAGATGACGGGGCCTACAATTTTTGCAGCCATCACAGCTACTGCCACTTGAATAAATGGGCTTGGTATCAAAGGACAATCAAGAGAGCCGCACAACTAGCATTACTGACTGGCCTCACCTTAAAAATGCCTGCTCCTCTTTGAAATACCTATTTGAATGTCTTTGAAGCTGGCAGCAGCAATGTGGCAGTAAGGCTCAAACGAACAAAGCCCATGCAAAATATCATAGCTGGAGAGTTTGCAGTTGAGGAACAGTTTACTAAATAATAACCCCATTAAAATTTATGAAATGAGCTAGAACTGAAACTCTCAAATGTTAAAAGAATAATTAGCCAAAGCAAGCCACAAAGCTGCCATACTCCAAAAACAATACAGACCTAATTTTTTTTCTACTTCACATGCAGATTGTTAAGAAAAGCACATTCTTTCCTTCATCCATCCATCCATAGCAAAACAGTTCGGGTTTCCATTTGAGAAATGATGTTAATTTGCCCTCTGGTCTAGTCATGCATTCCTCCTTCATCTTCTCTCCCAGCAGGAACCTTGCCACACCTCCACATACGTCTACACAAAGCCAAGACAGCTCATCATAACAGAGGGAGCAACCCCCTGCATTCTTCTGGCTGTCTCTTACTCCTCAGGGAATGATACAGCTTGAGCAATTATCAGTTAGAATATGGCTCAGTTCCCTGTAACTTCAGCTAAGGCAAAACAGCCTCCTGCTGCTTTTCTTGTGCACAGCAGAATAATCCATTCAAATAACACAATGAAAGAAAAAAAATGAAAAAATAAAACAGATTTACTGAACTATAAAAGCCGGTTGTTCTGATTACTTCTAGCTTGGCTTCGAATCTCAAGTTATTTGTTCAAAAGATTCCAACATCAACCATTTTTCAAAGGGCCTTGATGGGATTACATCTTTTAAATATGGAAGTTCTTGTTTCAGTCCCCAGTATTTCCATTTTAAAAAACGAGACAGCTATGCTGTTATGTAGCTGTCTTCTGGCATTCCCAAAACCATCATCATGTCTAGGATGACATGTGAAGAGAAAATGCTAGCTCTGCTCCTATTAATGATGTTCCAAACATCCTGTTCTCATAAAAAAAAAAAAAAAAACCTGACAGAGGAATACTTTTTATCTACTAGTATGTTCCTTCTAAAACAAAAGAAGCTAACTGTTGAATATAAGAACATTGTGTTATATGGAAGACATGGGTCTGGAAGCAGTTATTTAAGAACAGTGTGGTAAACAAGAACATACAAGGTCAAGTATGCCATCTATGGAATTGTATTCTCTTGTATTTAAGAGAGAGTGATTGTTTAGAGAGAATGAATGAGGACTGAATTGCAAAATTAATACACAAAGGTGGAATGAACAAATTGGGAGGAAGGAGACAACTGAAAAAATCACAGTTAGAGGAAGTTGATGAAATTTTTAAGAGGTGAGAAGAAGCAACAATGTTTTGTACAGACACAAAGTTATGAAGACATAAAGTGAAGGGTGTTCATAGGGGTGGTCCTCTTTCAACAACCATTCGTTCAGCAACCATTCAAACTTAACAACAGCATTGAACAAGTGGAAGTTACAATAGGTCCTTGTACTTAGGTTCGTCACAATGTCCTATAATTGAGATTTGTGACCTTCCCTGCTACCTTCTAACAAGCAAAGTCAAAGGAGGAGCTGGAAGGAAATGTCAAGTCACAGTCATGTGAGGTTTTACATGGTCAATGCTTAATAAGAGGAACAGGGACTGCTGGAATTGCCATCACTAAGCAACTCAGTCACCTGGTATTTTTGACACATGATTATATTGTTTAACAATGGAGTTTCCAATCCCAATTAGCATTCTTAAGTGAGAATTACCTGTACAGGTAAACGACTCCTTGCGGATTTTACTCCGCTAGTCATTACCAATTATAAAAGATACTGCTCATCTCCATTTCAAGGGTCATTGGACCAGCACTGTCCAAAGACATTTCTGCAGCCAACATGACATCATGTAGTACTGTTACCTTCCCACCAAAGTGGTACTTATTTATCTACTTGCATTTGCATGCTTTTGAATGGCTAGGTTGGTAGGAGCTAGGGCAAGGAGGTAGGGCAAGGACGGGAACTCACTCCATCATAGGATACTCAGGTCTCAAACCTGGGCTGTCAGCTTTCCAACTGACAAGCCCAGCTTCTTAACCTTTGAACCAGTGAGCTGTCTGTTACCTGTATAAACTAAATTTAATTCTTTTCTTTTTCTTTTGTCTTTAATTCTTTTATTCAGTACCTCTTATACTTTTTCTTTATTTCTCTCAATTTTCTGTACCTCTACAAGTAATGTTTATCCTAAAATGGAAGTGTGTTGGGTATGTATGGATTCATATGTTTTATTACTGAAAGAAAGGACAAACATTTGCATGTGTTCATAAAGAAACTCTGATTGAAGGAAAACTGAACAGAGAGTGCTTTTACTTACTGAGGATAATGATGACTGTCTTGATGAGGTTGATCATAGTTTCCTTGTAGCGTGGGTGAAATGTAGTATGCTTAGACATCCGAGCCATCTTCCTCTTGACGTAGATGAAAATGTGAGTATAGACAACCACCATAATGAGGAAGATAAAGAGATTGGAAAGTGCCCAGAAGGTCAAATACCTGCGGCTGTAGAGAGGTGCCATCGTAGAGCAATCATTCAGCTGACACAAACAGTGCCAGCCGTATGAAGGGATAAGACCCAATAGCAGGGCTGTTATCCAGATGCAGCCAATGAGAATAATTACCCTCTGATTGGACATCTTGCTATGGAGCTGCATGGTGAAGATTGTCTGGTGACGCTCCACTGCAATGGCCAAAAGATTGACTACTGAGGCAGTCAGGCTGGTGTCCAAGAGGCTCTGCCTGATAAACCAAGTCTTGAGAGAGAGCTTAGCTGTCCTTGGCCCAGTGTGGAACATCAGGAACATGTACGCAATCCCAGCAAAAAGATCAGCTGCAGCCAGATTCCCCAAGAGGTAATAGATAGGATAGTGGAATCGCTTGTTGATAACAATGGCTGTGATGACCAGCAAGTTGGTGAGCAGTACAATGATGCTGACTGTCAAGCCAAGGGCGACCACCAAAATATCCTTGGGTCTCCATTCATGGAATAGCTCTTTTCCACTGTTGTTATAGAAGAACTCTACTGTCATATTATAATAGCACACAGTCATCTTTTCAGTCAAGTCCTGATTGGGAGAGAGGGAGAAACGGAATGACACAATCTGAGCCTTTAAAGAAAGAAGAGAAGATAGGAGGAGAAAGAAAGAAAAGAAGACTTTGGTTTACACAATCTTCACTTTTAAAGAGAGGATAAAAGACATATCTAGCTAATGTCAAGTTCTCTGCCCACATTGCACTTAATTGACTCACCAATCTTCCACTAGGAAAATCCCAACCCATGATACAATTATTCCCATGATACAATTATTACCATATGTTCCAATTCACTGAAGATAACCAAATATTTTCTCTTCTACCAATAGTTGAGAATGATCTTGAAGAGCACCCACTTCATAAATATTATACATCTTCTATGCATGTAATTAGAGGAAGGAATTCCAATACTCTCCAGTTATGTATCTCCAATTAGCAAGGCTAATTGTAAGGAATGACGGGTGCTGTAGCCTAAAGGATTTGGAAAGTGCCAGGCTGCATACCTCTGCTCTGTCCAAGACTGGCTGTTGTTTACAAAAGCTTCTTATTTGTCAGGACAAAAACCGCAACATTGCCGGTGACCTTCAGAGAGCAAAAGAGAAAATAAATAAGAGATTTCCCACATCAGGGTAATGTTAATACAGGTAGAAACCACAAGTATCGGTTAGAAGTCTTCAACCTTCTTAGATTTGGGATACATGTTCTAAAAAACGTAGAACCCATTGTTTTCTTGTGAGGCCCTTTTTTTCCCTTTCCCCTTTTTCAAACCTTCTGGTTTTCTGAAAAGCAAGTAAAATGAAATTAAGATGGTGATAGTAACACTGTTCTGATCCAGCACAAGTGCTCAGTGAACAGACAAAAAAAAACCTGAATGCTAGTTAATTAACTCGTGCACCTTTTTGCCAGAGGTCATTCTTGCAGAAGTGTAAAACTCAACCCTCCTATATCAGGGTACAAGAAAATGTGACAATTAAATTCAGTCTCTTCTGTATGCTAATACATTATACAAGACCAAGTTTTAATAATCTATTTATACAGACTCATTAGCTCAGGAAATTTACTCATTATAATTGTGCAGAAATAAAAAAAATGGTTAAACATAGCTTCATGCCACCCTTTTGCTTTCCATCTTCCCATTTAAATCTTCTCCATGGACATAACCAGGTTATTAGTCTGCACACATCGTGCACCAAAACTCAGTTATTTTTAAGGCTTGGAAACAATTTGATCTTTGGAAGAGGCAATGGAGTAAATTAGGTCAAAAGGAAAAAGAGGATGGTAGTGGGTTTCACGTTGTTTCCTAAGAAAAAGTAATCTTGATAAGAGGAGGATTTTAAGAAAAATTAATTAGCCCCTGAAAAAGATACAACTAATTATTAAAAACAGCATAAATTAGCCAGCATATGTCCTGCTTTATTTTGTAGTTGGTCTGGAATGGATTTGGTTGTATCCTATCTCTCCTAACAACAGTTGAATGATGCACTGTATCAGGGGTCACCAACCTTTTGGACCTCAGGGACCACTAAACTCATAATTTTAAATCCCATGGATCAGAGACCCTGGGAAAATCCCCAAAAAAAAAGTCTGCAGAAAAATCCCCCCCCCTCTTTTTCCTACTGATCGATCATTCTTTATTTGGGATCACAGGATACCATCTCCAGCTCCATTCTTAAGGAAGGAAGGAAGGAAGGAAGGAAGGAAGGAAGGAAGGAAGGAAGGAGAGAGAGAGAGAGAGAGAGAGAGAGAGAGAGAGAGAGAGAGAGAGAGAGAGACTGACTGACTTTTGGCTCATGCAAGGAAAGCAGCAGAAGTCTTTCTTTTCTTCCCCAAACTCCACCAGAAATGAGTCTTTGTGAGACTTGTTGGGCCGGCGCAGCCTCTTGGAGCAGGATGTCTTGCAGGGTCCCAAAGACTTATTTCTGGAGGAGTTTGGGGGAGAGAAAGAAATACTTTTGCTGCTTTCCTTGCATGCAGCCAAAAGCAAAAGAAGAAAGAAGCAGAAAGAAGCATCCCGTGGCCAGGTCAGGCACGTGGGGCAAGTCCCCCCCCCCCACCTCGTGTTGTTCGCAATGCAAGTGATTCAAGCCTTGTGTTCCCACAGGCCATATGAGTGGTGCAGCCTTGTGTTCCTGCGCAGCCTGGATTAACTTCTCTGGGGGGTGCTTTGGGGATGACATTTCTCTGCGGACCACCAAAATTTTCTCGTGGACCACCAGTGGTCCCCGGCCCACTAGTTGGCGACCACTGCACTATATCTTATTCTGATAATTATTTAATAATGGATGTAATAGAATTAAATTTGCATGGACAAATGCCTAATGAGGTAGCTGATCCATGGGGTATATGCATATCATGTTTATTACATTCCATTTAGTATTAGCTCAAGCAGTTACAAGCAGCAATGCAATGCAATACAATATGTAAACACACAGACACATATATACACACATGTATTTGTGTTCAGAATAAATATTGCAGCTTTAGTTAACTCCAGTTAGAAACTGGGTATGTTATAAAATTTCCTATGATTTGCTGGAGACATACTGTAAAGTTAAGAGGAGAAGAAGAACTGGACACAGTGCTCCCTTCTCTGCACACACACACACATTTTAACAACAATTTGTTTTCTGTGCTTTCTTAGCTATCAAGCATTTTGCAACAGCTATGAGTAAAATTTCCTTCTTTCTTGATGCTAGATCATCAACAACCCTTTGCCCACATTAACAGACTGGAGAAAGAGCAGCATTTGTATCAGCAAGGCACTCTGTGTAATGCAGGCTACTGTGGGTAACAGGCATTGGTGTGAGCAAACTCAGCTGCACACGTTTGCACTATGCCTGCAAATTTAAGAGTTGACTATTGTAGGCTATAAAGAAAGCTTGAACCAAGAAAGGAGTAGAAAACTTCTGAAATATGATAAGGAGTCAGATGGCACCTTTTTCAATTAATTATTTTTATTAAAGGTTATAAACTGCCATGAGCTGCAGCTCATCATCAGATGCATAAAGTGGCTAGACTAAGATAAGGTTTAGATTAGGATTGCAATGAAAGGGGAAAATAGTTTGGTTATGTAGATGTAGTTTACAGGCATCTTTTCCAAGAAGGATTGCCAGTATCTTCTCAATTAGCAATTATAATGGGTTAAAAGGCTACTGTATTTGTTAAGACCTTCTGAGATTGCCTGAAACCTTTTGATTTTAAGGGTAGTTAAATAAATAAGTTCCATAGTGTTTTAAAGTCAGATAAAAAGTTGGGTATTTTTGGTCAATCCCAAAAGGTGCTATCAAACTCCTCCTAACATGGTCCTCTTATAATGTCAGCTTCTGAAACAATCTCAGCTTTCATTACAAAGAAAAAGAAAAAAAACAACTACCAGTTTCTACTTTGGGAATATAATGAAATTGCAGGATGTAAATGCCCAAAATATATCCATTTACAGCTGAAAAGAAATACCTAAAAGTACATGGACCAAAATGGTAGAGATCAGAGATGGCCTCCTCACGCTGTGAACTGTTTAAGGAAGGAAGGAAGGAAGGAAGGAAGGAAGGAAGGAAGGAAGGAAGGAAGGAAGGAAGGAAGGAAGGAAGGAAGGAAGGAAAGGAGGAAGGAAGGAAGGAAGGAAGGAAGGAAGGAAGGAAGGAAGGAAGGAAGGAAGGAAGGAGGGAGGAAGGAAGGAAGGAAGGCGAGGAAGGAAAGGAAGGAAGGAAGGAAGGAAGGAAGGAAGGGAAGGAAGGAAGGAAGGAAGGAAGGAAGGAAGGAAGGAAGGGCTTACTGATATCGATTACAAAACTCATCTTTCCCAGTGCAGAAATTAAATCAATTAGACCCCATCCCTTAAATATTTGTAGTGCAACTATGCAGCATTTCAGACTTTGAAATGCACTGCAGTACTCACATAGTGCTACTTAAATTTCCTTAAAACAGCTACATCTTTCATAAGATGCATGGCGGTTCTCTGCAGCTACAGCATGATCCTGGGGAAAAACACATTTAAACTGTTGCAGGGGAGTCCTATATGGGCACCCCCCGTACTCTCCAAAGCAGTTTTTAGCATTCTATAATAATGCAAAGTGCTGTATGCCTTTATTTCTAAATATCTGATAGACACACAAAGAACTCCAAGCCCATATTTATTGCTTTCAAAAAGAGAACAACTAGTACAGACTGATATAAAGTAAGAAAAGAAAAAAGGAAATCAAAGAGAAACGTAAAAGTGCAAGAAGGGGGGAACAATAGAGCTTTTGATCTTCTTTACAGCAATTATTAAGTCCAATTATAAATTTATGCCTTACTCTATGGTTGTAACATAACTCTTTTCTCCCTATAATCTATTCTGTCTAATAATCAAAATTGTAAACTTTGCCTAAATGTCTTAATCTCCAATTTTGCCTAAGTATCAAATCTGTAGTTGGAGGTAATCAACTAGACAAAGTGTTTTTAAGCCAAAATGTTCAGATTTGGAGTAGTAGTGGGGAAGCACATGAACAGAAGGATGTAGTTTGCAGAAATGAGAAGCTGATAGGAGATGAGGAATAATGGGGAGTATCACACTAGCCTTCACTTCACCCACTAAATTTTGCTGAAGATGCAGAACCCTTGGGATAAGACAGATGCCAAGCTGAGGGGGAAAATGCCCATATCTGATAAGAAACTGTTCCTCAGAAATATTTCCTCCCTAAACTGGATATGTAGGAAATGAAGACATTAACCAAAAGATTTTCTGCAACCACAGCTGCTCTGACTCAGAAAACATCAAAAAATAATGCTGCAAGTTTTGTTTATCACTCTGTAACGAAACTGCCATTCCAATACTTTCTCATGTATTTCAAGTTTCAACTACTACTGGCACTCATTACAAGTTAGTAACTCCAAGACAAATCCTTGTTAAAAGTCTCAAAAGGTGCAAAATATGCAAATGGAATGCTACTATTGCAAAAAAAAAAAAAAAAACTAGGTATAAGGTTTTGGCCTGAGTTCTCCTTTGTTAAGAATGAAATTAGACAACTGTAGACTAATTTCATATTGGACAAAACAAGCTAAGTGTAATTGCTATGTAGTTCTAGGAAACCTACAAATGAGTTCATGCTGCTTGCTAAGCCAACATTTGTGTAACCATGATTTATTGAACAAATTAGTTTGCTGGATTGATATACTGAATTAAGATAGAACCAGAGAAAGCACACAATAGATTATCATGATCCAGATCCATGACCCTGAACATTCCACTTCCAGATTTTATCTTTAAAAAGGGAAGTACTGAATTATTAGCATCTAAATCCGATAATCTCGTACCAATCTAGATTATTAGGAAAGTCAAGGATCTCAGGGTACAGAGTCCATAATTTAGTCATGTTGGTTAGGGGAACCAAGTGGAATCAACTACAGGTAGTCCTCAACCTACAACCACAATTTAGCCCAAAATGTATGTTGCTAAAGTGAGATATTTGTTAAGTGAGTTTTGCTCCATTTACAACCTTTTTTTTGCCACAGTTGTTAAGTGAATCACTGCAGTTGTTAAATTAGGTTATTAAGTGAATCCGGCTTCCCCATTGACTTTGCTTGTCAGAAGGTCAAAAAAGATGATCACATGACCTTGGGACACAGCAATCCTCATAAATGCATGCCAGTTGTCAAGTATCCAAATTTTGATCCCGTAAACCAGTGGTCCCCAACCTTTTTTGTACCAGGGACCAGTTTCAAGCACAAACACTTTTTCAAGGACCGGGGGGGGGGGCGGGGACAAGAATCCGAGTTTGGTGGTTTGCTTGCAGACGTTTCATTACCTGACTAGGTAACATCTGATGTTGTTACCTAGTCGGGTAATAAAACGTCTGCCAGCAAACCACCAAGTTCAGGGAGCGCCTCGGCCCTGCCTCCCTCAGCCCCATCCCTCAGGTGTCTCCCTCCCTCCCTCAGGTGTCTGCCTCGTTCCTCTCTCAGTCGCTCTCTCGCTGCTCCACCAGCCCAGGAAGAAACTGCTTCAAAGAAGCGGGGGGTGGGGGTGGCTTTTCCTGTCGTCGCAGCGCCTCCGAGCGCCCGTTTACCCCCCACCCGCCCGCCGCGCCGATTTCAGCCCACAGTGCTCCGTTCTGCCTGCCTGCCTGCCTTCTTCGTTTCGGAGCAGCTTCGGCTGATAAAAAGAGGCGAATAGTTATTATTCTCAGCCGAAGCTGCTCCGAAACTACCAGAAACGAAGGCAGGCAGGCAGGCAGAATTGATTGGATTGATTGGCGGCGGGGTGGGGGTAAAAACGGGCGCTTCGGAGGAGCTGCGGCGACAGGAAAAGCCACCCCCCCACGGCTTCTTTGAAGCAGTTTCTTCCTGGGCTGGTGGAGGAGCGAGAGAGCGACTGAGAGAGGAACGAGGCGGGAGGAAACCGAAGCCGCTGAGCCAGAGAGCAGGACAGGCTTTGGTTGCTTCCTCCCTCCCCTTCTCTCATTTGTGTCCTTGATCCCCGATCCCAGCAGCATTCACCGAAGGCGAAGAAAACCGCCATTTTTTTTAATTTTTTTTTATTTGCGGCCCGGTACAGAGTGCTCCACGGACCGGTACCGGTCCGCGGCCCGGTGGTTGAAGACCCCTGCCGTAAACCATGAGGATCGTACAATGGTAGCAAGTGTAAAAAATGATCATGAGTCACTTTTTTCAATGGGGTTGTAACTTTGAACACTTGTAAGTTGACAACTACCTGTAATTGCAATTTCTTTCTTTTGCCCAAGACAATGATACAATTGTATTGGGTAAGAGGAGTCATCCCAGAATCTGTTTATTCAAATTCTCCCTTGGCATCTGGCTGCCCTTGCTGAGTTGCCTGAGCTCTGGATGAACTAATCAGGTTATGAAAGTATATCTTGTGAAATTGTGAAATAACATAACATGTAAACAAATGGAAGACGGAAATTAAACGTTTAACTCAGGAATTCTTCTGTGCAACTGGATTAAATCTTTTAATTCCCCCTCCCACACACACACACCATGGTATCATTGGAGAACATTGCATGCTGGTTTCCATTTAAAATACCTGTTTTGACTGTCCAGAAATATATAGATTATTATAAGTGCAAGACTAAAAGGGTAGGAATCAAGCTTCACTTCTGCCATAGTTCTTTCTATTGGCTCAAGCAAATTCACAGTTTCCCCTAGAGCAGCGGTTTTCAACGTTCTCTTCACCACGCACCCCCTTTAAATACCTTTTGAGGCCATGGACCACCAAGATTTAACTCAAGATTTAAATCATAACATTTTTTCAAAGCTTCACAGACCTCTTAAGTCTACATCATGGCCCCACCAGGGGTCCAGGGACCACAGGTTGAGAACCACGCTGCCTAGAGGAAATATAGCCAATATGCTATAATGTGAATTAAAAGTGCAACAGGATTCTCCCAGTGATTGCATCTGAATAGTATCAGCGACATCAAACATCTCAAGACCATTTCCATAGCCATTTATACATTTTATTGATCAGATAGTTCCTTATTTTTGGATCACTGCCAGGAAATCTTCACCTACCCACCCACTTTATCTCTATACAAAATAACATTTTCAGAGTTAAATTCTGGTAAATAAAGGCTGTTAAAATAGACAGAGTCTAAGTTGACAATTCCACCCCACCAGGGTGCAAAATCGGTGTACGAATGATATGCCACGTGTAGTGTCATGTGTATGCGTCCCCAAAATTTAACTTTAACCCAGAAGAAGCAATTTAACATAATAATGTAGGGCAGTGCCTGTAGAAGCCGGCACACCTGGCCAAATGGCACTGGCTGCTCTTTCTCTCCAGCCCTATCCTGGGGTATCAGCTGATCCCCAACCTGAAACCCAAATAGGCATGTTTCCAAAATGGCACACCAAACCAACCCAGATCTCAGTGATGCATGCCATCTCACCCAAGGCACGAGGGAGGGCCTATTACAAGCAGGCTTGCCCTAACCTGGAGAACAAGGACACTGACAATCCAGATCAGGGCTCTCAACTAACAAATCTGCTGACTTTTCGTGTCCCCCAAGAGTCAGCTTCTTAGCAGGCATCTCACTCTGATTAAAGGGAAGAAAGCTCCTACAATGCATCTTACTCACTTCTTGTATAGAAGTGTGCAGCTTGTAACCGACCATTAGGACATACCCCATTTTGAAGCAATACTCATGGCCCTCTAAAGATGAACGGAGAAAGATAATTTTAAGCCCAGAATCTGAAATTACCTAATGGCCACTGGCTATGCAGTATTGAATTTTCTTTAGACATCTACTTTATTTGAGCTTTCTCTTTGGCAGGCTCTGCAATGTGCCACAACACAGTTTCAGTCAGCAGAAGAGCGTTGGCCATTATTTTACATCAAACTTCTTGCTTTTGTTTTTAAAGTGCTGAGTGAGTTCCGATGAAAATAACTAGAAAGGGCCAGATGGGTTATTAAGACTTGACCACCCCTCACAGGACTTTTAAAATCTATTCTCTCTTTTCCCGAGTTGGCACCCTCCAGCTGTCCCAGCACATCTGGAAAACACCAATGGGGGAAAGGTAGATCTTCCTAATGCCAATTGTAATCTCTTTTCTCTTTTGGACACGAATAATGCTGGACACGAATAATAAAAGTGGCTTTCCTTTGCAAAAGAGAAAAGAGATTACAATTGGTTCATTTTTCAGTGATGTCATAATGACAGCAGTTGTCAAAGGGATGTGAGTAAAGCCTGGGTTTGGTGAGGTAGGCAGATTTATTTTTAACTTAATATTGAATGGACAAGGGATTTTCCCCCCCTTAAACTAGTCTTCTAATGACCTTCTTTTTAATCCAAAGGGTCCTTTGGATGGGCCAATATCAACAATTCAGTGGGGAGGAAAGGACAGGTGAGTAAGAGTCTTCCCATAAATTTTCTTTCCCTCTTTACTACCTTTTCCATTAATGTAGTGGTGAAAAAAATAACAAACCTCCAGGACAAAAATCAGAATCTCTTTTTATCCTATTCATGGCTTTTACTTTAGGTCTCTAGACATCCTTATAGGATGGGAAAGCAAAATGCCAATCACGGTGAACACAACCAAGCCCAACCAACTCATTTCATAGCAAAGCGAAGCAAAAACGCGAACAATTTGCTAAAGAATTTGAATCTAAGACAGAGAAGGGGCTGAGCTTCCATTTCACAGAAAGTTAAACTGTGGAGGCTAAAAAAAAAAAAGAAGAAGCAATAAGTCCAAAACAATGCATCAGAAGCTGGAAACACAAACCGGTATTTCTGAACCTACAACCTTTCCAGCAGTGAGTCATTTCCAGAAAGGCATGAGACAATTCATACATAATTAATTTACATGTATATTGGAGCAAAGAATTTAGAGGTAGACTTCCCAATTGCTATACCCCTCCGCCCTTTTTTTTTTTACTAGCTCTACGGTATGATTCCTTTAGCGCGCAAGTAGCTTGTGGCTGGGTTTCCATTGTGATTTACCGAGAAGCACTGAAGGCACTTTCAAAGAAGTTTCATTGCCATATTCCTACACATCCCACATTTTACCCTGAACAGGTTTTACTGGGGTGATGGCAGTGGTGTTAACATTGACTTCATTTTCCCCGAACCTGTCAAACATGTTTAAGCAGAGATAGCCACAGAACAAGATGTACAAGACACCAGCGCTACTCCGCCCTCCACACCAAAGGACATTCCTAGTTTGTAACCAATGGCTTCGAAGCTTGAGGGACCCAAAACTTCAGCTGCAAAAAATGGAGGCAGAATAAATGGACAAGGAATTCAGATAACTCACCCTCCTTTGAAATGCAGGGAAGGCGAGATAAAAGTTGGAGTGGAGCCAGAGATTGTTGACAGGTAAATCCTTCCCTGATTGGCAGGGATGCCTGTCCTAACTTTGCAATTAGCAGCAGCTGACCTTGGGACTTAGGCTTAGGGTGGGGATAGCCACAAACAAGACTAGACTCAACAATAAAAGGATTTAACTGGTATGATAGGACAAACAAAGGAGCTGGAGCTGCTATTCAAAAACAGGCTGCTCAGTTCTAGCTTCTTAAGATGTAGTTGAAAAGAACAGACGGTTTATGGATTTACAGCAGGACTTGAATCCCAATGTGGCCAGGAGGAGTAAAAACAAAGAAAATTCTGGAGTTTATTTTTTGCCATGCTGGAGCACTGTTCTTATTCAATGATTGTTTAAAATTCTCTTTTTTTTTGAGGGGGGAGGGTTAACTCTGTACTAAAGTATTTCGAAGACTTATGTATCCAATCTATTTCTAGGATACTGGGTACTTCTTTGTATTCCTGGAGAGTACGAATACACAGTAATTGAAGGTTTGGGGCTTTTTTTACATCAATTGTTAATATTGCAGCTTCTTTTTTCAGGAGTGTGCTATGTTTGAGAAAGTTAATATTAAAATACATCTATAGATGTTATAAGCTCGTAACATTTCCCTGTATTTGTCTGACTTTATTATTCATGTGTTAAGTTTCTATAATTTTATACCTTTTTGCTATATACTTCTGTAAATAGGAAAAAGGGGACAATGAACATCCTTTTACTTTAAAAATGTTTTAGAAATAAAAGTTTTGGGGAGATATTTTTAAAATATGAAATCTTTCCACCCTTTTTAACTGTTCATGTATGTTTTGGAAACCTGTCATTTATTTTGTCAATAAATTGCTGTTTTCCAACCAAGATTTCATTGACTGCTAATTGTGAGGGTTTCTTTTTAATTATTATTCTCTGGTTTATTCATTCACCTTGTAGTAGTTCTTTCAGAGCCTTTCATGTCAATTTAAAAGTTGTTAGCTTTGCATAATTGTCTTTGTTCTGCTGCTTGATTAATATAAGATTAAACCCTAAGCACTAGAAAAAAAAATCTGTGTCAACATTTAATTATAGAATTGCTATAGGTAAAACAATGGCCTTTTCAAAATTAAATGTCTTATGTCAGGCTCTCCCGATGGAGATCCTAGAAAAAGTTTTTCACAGAATGGTAAAAGAATGATGAAACACTCTATTCAATTAAAAAGAATCCAATGATCAATGGAAAGATAATCTTTAGTTCTCTGAAAAAGAGAGAGGAATCTATGTCTAAATTATATTCGCAAGCTAGGTCATCCCATCCCATCCATTCTGAAATGCCGCCTATGTCATTATCCAAAATAAGATCAGTGAGAACAGTGGATAAATGTTGAAAATATGATTTGAATAAGTACTTAAGCCATTTATTCTTTAAAAAGACATCTAGAATCACAAACAATATTATTATGAAGAATTATAGCTACCTAGCAATTCTATAGTGCATTTACTTTAATATCCCAAATGTTCTATGTGAATTTTACAATCAATATAGAACTGGCCAGATGAAAATCAATCCAGTTTACCTGAGGTTTAAAATACTTGGCCAACACAGGTGGTGAATTGAATAAATGCCTCTGACATTTTCCCAGATCTCCTTACCACATGCATTATTTCATGACAGATGCTTATAAGTTAACAAAAAATAATGGTAATGAAAAAAACTGCTAATTTAGCTTAAAAATAAGTGTCTAGCTAGGGTGTGTGCGTGTTTTTTTTTCAGTTATTGACAGTAGAAAGTTGAGCTTTTTTTTCCCATAAGGAGGCTCTGGCTATACAACTTTCAATCCAGATATGCACAACACTTATTTAATAGACCTAAACCTCTCCCACAAACAAATATTGCTAACTTTGTGAAAACCAATCTACTTCCAACATTCCTTTCAATGTTTTTCCTTGCAAATTTTGTCATCAGATTTATACTGATTTATATAGAGGTAACCTTCCATTTATGTCTATAGTAGAGCCTGTCATGTCATGACGGTCATAAAGCAGGTCATCACTTGACCAGACCTGATTTTACAAACTATTTTGTGGGTTGTCATTAAGTGAATGCTGAGGTCTTTAAGCAAAGCCACTGTTTTCTACATCACTTTTTTTCCAGGAAACCGGAAGGCCATTTTCCAGAAAAAAAACATTGTAAAATGTGGTCACTTGACTATAAAGGGCCCTGTAAGCAGTCATAAATGTGGGCCAATTGTCAAGCACCCTCTAACTCCAGAAATAGGTCCAGAAATTGGGAGAGTTATCATAATTTCAAACGGTCGCAAAGCAACCGGTGGAAAATTAGACTACTTGTGCACGATACGGTACATGCAAACATGTATCCTGTACAATTTTATTTCAGCATTCCTGCTTGATAGCATTTGGTCAAATACAAAATGCCACTGTATTGTTGGTTACTGCCTGGTATTATTAGCATGCATTGATATTTTATATGTTTTGTTTGAGCAGCTGTCAAAGAAGTATTTCCATAATCTGCCAGTCTTCAAAGCATTGAGGAATTATAAAGCATACACAATTCAAATCTGGGGGTAAAAATGAACTTTCAAACTAATATGAAGCCAATGTCAACCCCGAAGCCATTTTCTTTCGCACCTTCAGGGCTGCCACAGCAGAGCTGGGTAGAGCTGTGGGAACGGGAGGGGGGTAGTAGAGATAGCTGGGGATCTGTAGCCAAAACAAAATTCTTTCCTCCGGGAACCAAGGACTTTCTCACCAGGTATTAGGAAGGTGAAGACTGGGACCAACTGACACTGGACTGTAACCTGATTGGACCATGTGATGGACTCATGGGGAGTGGAAAGAAAAAAACTTTACTTTTAACATGGAGAAAACCCGCGGGAGTTTAGATTTGGGTTTTCACCAGATGTGCCAATATGACATGCTAATAAATCTGTACTTTGAGGAACAAGCCTGCCTCGGGGGTTTGATTGTGTTGGGTGAGTTACTTGGAATCATGATAGCCAGATTTGAAAAGCTGAATGTTTGAGAGCATTTGTTTCACCCCCCAAGGCAACTACATCTGAAATACAGAGAAGTGTGAAACCAGAATGAAACTGACTTATACTATAAGGTACTGTACTTGCATTTATTTGGTTACACACCAGATGTTTGCTCTTTTGGCCATCTTTGAATCAATATATTTGTCACCTCAAATGTTGTGGTAAATAATGTTGTGGTAATAATCCATTTCTGCAAATTCCCTTGCCCCAAATATTAACTTTATCGTTAGTGTTGGAGATGGACAAGAAATATACTATTTATTTTTAATAATGAATATTTTCTCTCTTACAAACAAAAGGCTTCTACAATTCTGCAGATCATGAACTGCCCAGCGCAGGCCAAAGCCCTGAACAGGTTTTGAGCTCCTCCATTACATGACAAATCTGAATAAGTTTAAAAAGTTGCAAGTCCTTCTCTCAGCTGCTTGCAACATCTTGGGAATTGCAGCCTATGGTTCAAGAAACCCTGAACTAATGTTTCCAGTATCTTGGAATTCCTCTCCCTCAATCGTAGCTACTAGAGTGACATGTCTACCTCTGTCTTAAATCAATTAATGATTAAATTATGGGTGTATGGTTGTTTGAGGAGTTTCAGCAAAAGTATTACTATTAAAGGTGATAAATTCATCCAAGGCCTCAGTCTGAATCTGACAGATGATGAAGGACCATGGAGGATGTATTATGACCCAGATAATATTCACTACTGGCAAATGAGAATAGAATGTTCATTATGCAGGGTCAGGAATGGTTTTGTTGGCTTTCAAGAGAAATAATGACCTTTGATGATTTTTTTGGAAAAGCACATAGGCTTTTTCCAATCTAGTATCTTTCAAATGTGCTGGATTAGATACAGTGCCCCCCAACCTTTCGGGCACCAGGGACCGGTTCCATGGAGAGAGGTTTTTTGTGGACCAGAGGGGGCATGGTTTTGTGTGCTGCCTGCATCCTGTGAATGGAACTTTGTGTGGCTTCCGGTATGCTGCAGACCGGTATGCTGATCCTTGGGACCCCTGGACTAGAACCCTGACCATTTGACACATGGGGATGATGGGAGTTCTCCAACACACCTGGGAGTGCTGGCTGAAAAAGACTGATGCCAAATTAAAAACATGCAGCATATATGGATATAAATATAAAGGCTAGCTCAGGATATTTTGCTCTTTCTGGAGAAAAATATCCACTGCTGTTTTATTTTACGTTACACCATTTCACCTCTCATTAGAATAAGCAAATATTTTTTTAAAAATAATAATAAAATTGACTTAATCTCTTCACATCAGCAACTATTTGAGTACTCTACTCAATTAATCAGCTAAAGTCTTTTTCATATTGAGTGTATTCAGCTATGTGAAAGGACAGGCTTGTGTGGAAGAAGGAAGAAAGTAGGAAATTAGAAGAGAAAATCCATGTTCAGCCAATATACTCAGCTAGGCCCTGTGAATGTGGTGAAGGTAAAACTAAGAGTAAGGCATAAAGTCACAACTGCTTTTACCAGACTAAGGAGCCTGCATGCCTTATGTCCTTCAGATCCAGGAAGAGGGTTTTATCCAAGGCTAATTCTTCTTTCTGGCCTCCAAATAGAAAAAGAAGCCACAGCAACTCCTAACTAGGTTTACTTTAGGTACAGCATCTGTTCTCCTTCCCTTTGTTCATAGGGACCTCTCTTTTATGGACATGGTAACCAGAGGACACCCCCACCCACCCCCAAAAAACCTGTAAAAAACAGTATTTTTTTTTAATCTGAAAAAATTAACCCAGGATTCAACAGTAATTAATAAGTGCAAAAATGGTTGTGGTCCTGATTACACAACAAATCAGGCCTAGCTTTGATTTCCTGATTCCTTTGGTGCCAGACCAGTGGGCATATTCATTTATTGATAGTTTTCATTTACATCCCACTTCTCCTCTAAAAACACGACCTCTACTTTATCCCACAACAACAATCTTGTGACACAAGCTGGGCTAAGAGACAACAACTTGCTCAAAGTCACTCTGTGGGATTCCATGGCTGAGGGACTCCAGCATGGCAGCCCAACATCTAAAGTGCTACCACTCAGTCTAAATATACTGCATAAATACCTTCCCCATGGTTAATACCATATTACCTTCAAACTTTGTGTGAACACACCCTAACCCTTTGAATTAGCACCTGAGATTCCTGGCTCCATTTTAACCTTCAGCCAAACCTACACCTAAAAATCTTGCCTAGCCAGCAACTTTCTTCCAAATAAAGGATTCAATGAACAAACAAATCATATTCCGCTCTAAGTGTGGCTTTCATTATTATCTTTCATGCCATCTTATTGCTGTTATATAGTTCTCCAACTCCACTTGTTGGGAAAAAAAACAACACAGAGAGACAAACTCTTATATACTGTATGGAAATAAGAGAACTAAGATTGTTAGCATGAAACTTCCGTGTTTGAGAATGATGGATGCAGATATGAGCTCCCCTCCCCCCATCAAATTAGTGCCATCACCTCAGCGATGAAAATCTTTGCTCATCTCTACTGACCATGAGGACCAGGAACATATTTTTTTTTTTACAAACCAACCCTGCCATTCTAAAAATTCCAACCAGCTGGGAAGAAGCCATTTCTTGTCCCATGCTCGGGGAAACCAAAATCCCTTCTTTCTTCCTGGACCAGAAGATCTGAAGCCGTTCTTTGAAGCTGTATTTTCCCTAAACGAGTTAAGACTCGTTTTCCAAGGCTAACCTTTCAATTAACACGAACTTCCCTGCCCTTCCTCCTTCCCGAGTCAGAGATGCGAGACCAAGTTCTGCGGAGGAAGACACAGGCAGCATCCCTCCCTACTTACTTGGGATCGTTGGGGAGCAGTTCTTTCCCGAGGAAGCGGGGGGAACCCGAGAAAAGACTTTTCTACGCTGCAACAGGCAGAGAGGCTAAAACAAAGTACAGCGGACCAACCTTTACTTTCACTGTTTCAAAGCAAGCTGCAGGCTGGCTGGCTGTCGCCCATGCAAACTTTCCGCGCCCTTTGCGACCCTCCCTTTTTCTTTGCGCTGAAGCGGAAAGCCCTTACCTGAGAACAGGGGCACACCTCCGGACACTCTGATTTGGCCTTTTGTTTTGTTTTACCGCGGATCTCCCCACCCCTGGGAGCGAGGGTGCTTGCTTGAAAGGGAGCCCTTAGCCATTGGGTGGGCAGCTTCGGCCTCTCCTTTATTCTCCTTTCCTGGCTTTTCAAAACTACTACAAAAAAAAAAACAAAAAAAAAAACCCTGAAAGGAAAAAGCCACTACCACGCCGAATAACCTCTCGTCACCGTGGAAGCCTTTGGAAATGGTGATTCCGCAAGGCAATGTTGCAAAGCTCCCTCCTTCCCTCGGCCCATCCCTCTCAGTGGCCTCCCCGAGGCCCGCCTTCTCCTTCGCCTCCTTAGCAGGAGACCTGAGCCACCCAGGAATTGTAACCTGAGCCTAGTTAGCGGCCTTTATATGGCTTTTGAGGCGGCTGAGATCGTCCAGTTTGGCCTGGAAAGCTGGAAAGTTCGTGCTCTGCGAAAGAGCAGGGAGAGGGTTCGGTATTCTGGCTGGCTTTGGAAGAAGATGGAAGGGGGCTCAGTGGGAAACCGTAACAAGGCTGGAGGAAGAGATAAACAGGGCTTCTAACTAAATGAGGCTGTGGAGTGAAATGGAGGAGGGGGTGTAGGAATCCCTACTCAGCAGAGGGGTTTGATGGGCTGAGGAAGAAATGGATGGGTGGAGACATATCCACCAGGTGGGATTTTGATTCTGCTCCCAGGTTTAGAAAGCAAAGGGTCTAACCTGACTCCTTTAGCTGGTTCGTTAAGATGTAATGGACTACAAAGCTCATCATCTCCAACCAGTAAGGTCTATGACCATGCTGGCTGGGAATGATGGGTTTTACTTCCAAGACATCTGTATGTTCCCTGTTGGAGAAGGATGTTCTAAAGAATTTTGTGTGACTATGTTTGCATGACACGTTAACTGAATTTAGTTTAATTCAATATTCCGAGTCTGTATGAGATAAACTAATCCGAAAGGTTTGTTTTGCACTGTGAACCTGCTAAAATATCATTGCCTAGTTGTGATTCAACGTGTATGTTGAAACAACATACAAGAAACTTTAAGTCTATTAAACCTGTGGCTGAATTCACATAAGCCAGATCCAAGCAAGTCATATTATAATTCATAAACATAGTAATATATGAATCAGTCATTGTAGCTTATTCAACAAATTACCGTTCAAACAAATTAGTACTATGTATCAGCCTGCAAAGTAGCTTATTCTTGTTAGATTTATATCCCTTCTTAAATGTATGTAAAAATATTAAGAAAGTTACGTTGATGCGTATTTGGGTTAGCACATCAAGCAAAAGCATGGTGCAATTGGATTTTGTGTAGAGTGTTTATATGGACTTTTCTATTAGTCCCAAAGGTGCTTTTTCAGGAGGCAATTGGACTTTCTTGTTTTTTTCTTTTGAAGACATTTCGCTTCTCATCCGAGAAGCTTCTTCAGCTCTGACAGGATAGTGGGGAATGGAAGTACTGCTATTCTGTCAGAACTGAAGAAGCTTCTTGGATGAGACGCCTTCACAAGAAAAAACCAGAAAGTCCAGTTGCCTCCTGAAAAACTACCTTTCGGACAACCATAACCTGGATGACTGAGAATCTCCATAGACTTTTCCATTAGGTTCCAAACTATAGTTTGTAACTTAGCATGAGACATGGTGCCTGATTGAACAAGTTCTATTTTATGTAAAAATACTGTGATCTAGAATATTAGGGGACTACGTAGTCCCGAATGATTATGTTCCTTCTGTGAGGTTATCTAGAAACAGCCTGCTCAAGGTTTTGTCCCCAAAAGAATGTGGGACAGAAAACAGGCCTTTCCTGTGGTAACACCAACATTGTGGCATGTGAGTCATAATGTTCAGAAAAGAACTTAAGAGCAATTCTTTTTAAGTAGACCTTCAACATATTGGGATACCTAATATGATCAGAGTGGGTGACTTTGTATTTTATGCTGGTTTGATTATTTTTGTAATGGGGTAGGAGGTGTTTTTAGGAGATCACTTTTTACTTTAATATTAGTGTGCCCACTGCTCAGAATTGATTGATTGGGATGGCACAAAATACATACATAAGTAATATGTGAACTCTTCCCAATTTTTTGTTTGTGTATGCCTTCAAGTCAGTTTTTGATGCCCGGCAATTGCATTGGCTAGTCTGCAGTTTTCTTGGGAAGATATTTTTAGAAGTGGCTTGTCTTTGCCTCCTTCCTGAAAGAGATGGACTGGCCCAAGTCCCCCAGCTGGTTTCGTGCTCAAGGTGGGACTAGAACCCATGTTCTCCCTGGTGCCTTAGCATGCTATATCAAGCTGGCTTTGCTGCTCAAGGGTGCTTCTGTGGACGTGCAGTTTCTTTCTATTTCTTCTAAGAACTCTAGGTTATAGTTTAGCTTCTAGGAAGGCTGTTTTAGGAAGGGTATGCTGGGAAAAGAAGTGGAAGGAAACAAGGGATTAAAGTGGTGCAATCTGTGATTAGGAATTGGTGTGGCGGCTGCAAACAGATTTATGAGGAGATCTGTCATGTGACTGCAGAAAATCCCACATCTTAGGTCTTATGAAATGTCTTTATTTGGGAATAAGCCCCATATGAATTTCTTTGGGGGAAAGTTATTTCTGAATACAGAGCTTAAGATCAGCTAAGAAACTCAGCTCCTTCCCATGTTTGTTTGAAAATAAACCCTTGCTATTTCAATGGGACAGGCAAGCAAGGCCCATGTGTATTTATTCAGAAAGGTGCCCTGCTGTTCTCAGTGGAGCTAATGTCCAGGAAAATATGCCTAAGCACACTAACTTGAAGAAAAGCAAGCTCCAAAATAAGTGAGGCTTGGCTTCCGGATAACTAGATAAGGCCATTGAATTGAAGAAGCCAAACTAGCAAATTTAAGGCTGCAATCTAATGGTGGATAATGGGTTGCCAGTTTGAAGCAAGACAGCCTGATTTGATTCAGGTGCAGTTTAAGTCCAGATATGCAAGAATAAAAGAAGTTAATTAAGTAATAATAATAATAATAATAATAATAATAATAATAATAATAATAATAGTAGTAGTAGTAGTAGTAGTAATAATAGTAATAATAAAAGAAGTTAATTATTAATGGGTTCCTTTATCTCAAAGGTCTCAAAATTTGGCAACTTTAAGACTTGTGGACTTCAACTCCTAGAATTCCTCAGCCAGCTATGTCTTAAAGTTGCCAAATTTGGGGAACCCTGCTTTACCTGTTGATCAGATATGAGTACAGTAGGCTGAGGCAAAGGGACATGATGGTCTTTTATACACAGAGAAAGGAGAAAATGCATTTTAGTTGGAAAACATGGACAGAATGAATAGTTACTAATATAAGGCCACACTTAAAACAAGTCACTGCACGTTTCAAAATATTTTTCTTCAGTCATGAAAGTTAGATATTTTTTTTTCAAAATCTGATACAAACAAGTTCATCATGTCAAAATTATTTCTGTCCCGTATGATTATGTTAATACAAACCGGAGAGATGACAGAGTTTATTGCTGTAACAGTACAACACTGTTGCAAGACCTGAAGAACCAAATTAGAGACAGAGCATCATGGAAAAAATGTATTCTTGCCATTGCTGAGAGTCCGCATCAACTTGGTGGCACATAATTAAAAGCAACAATAATGCAAAAATTCAATACTGTAGCTGAGAATAATACAGGCACATACAAAAGGGCTGTTTAACTTTAATTTCAACAACCTCTTGAAGCCCAAGACTGGATAGAAAGAAAAAAATAAATTATGCCAGTCCTCTCCTCTTTTCCTAGTATCATGGTGGGACTTCCTGGCTCTGACGCAGTTCCTGAACCTGGTTTCCAGGCAATAAGGTGATTGCAACATAGATCACACATTGCACGAAACCATTATATGGTTTTTTGTTGGCTTTTGGCTTAGGATTTTGTGCAGTCATCAACCTCTTACAGTGTATTTAATAAAGAATACACCATGATGAGATGAGGTGATGCAGAAACCAGGCTTAAGGAATACTGACAGTTGAAGCAGACACTGAAAATGATTCATCTAGCAGATCTCAGGATTTTTCATCCTTTGTGTATTATTGCAGCTGGTAGCATCTTCTGCATTCTGTCACCAAGACAGATAGACAGAAAGTCAGAGGAGAGGAGAGGAGAGGAGAGGAGAGGAGAGGAGAAAATGAGAACTAACCTGTTGCCCTCCCAGTATGTTCAGGTCTGAGTAGAATTTCTGGGAATTATCATCCCAATCCATCAAGAAGGCTCTAATTAGAGAACTTTGGGGGAATTCTTAGGAGTTCTCAACAGACAAAATTGTTGCACCGCATTAAGTGCTTGAAGTACCGATTAAAAGCCCTGCGTGCTCTCTCATTATGTGCCTCCTTATTACTGCATTTAAAATTATGATAGCTGATGTTGCCTTCAGAATTTGCTTCAGCTCTGCTTTTCTTTTGCAGCACCTTATTTGCAAAGGACACTAAATCAGCCAAGTGATGTTCTCCTCAAGCCCCCACCTCACTCCCAGCATCCTTCCAGTGCTGCTGTTTTGCTTTTGGTAGAAGGTCTAACATTAATTTTCTTCTCCTCTTCTAGACTTCCCGCTGGGGTCCCATCCCCCATTCTTGAACAAGTCAGTGAATTATAGCACTCCTGGCCAAAAATTTCTGCAGGGCATGCAGGAAGTAGAATCATTCCCACCCCCCTTCCTTTTTCTTTAGTAGGGGGCCATAGGGATGTTAGGACTTGCCCCTCCCCACACCCTCCCCCTCCCCCTCACAGCCAGCTGTAGCATAGAGTAATTTAAAACCAACTTGCTATAATAGCTGCCATATGCGTGAGGTTTCTCCATTCATCTCTCCTTTCTCAGGGTGTGAGTCATCCAATTCCAGGCTAAAGATGACACAAAATAAAGATTTTCTGAAAAAAAAAAAAAAAAAGTAAATAGCCAGGATTTTTCTCTTAAGAATGATGGCAAATGTAACCTGACTGAAGGAGGGTGGAACATTATTTAGATGGATGGTGGTGGCTGGGAAATCAAGTTCCTACCTAGGCATGTCAGCTTCAGAATCTGAGGATTTAGAAAACAGCAGTTCTTATGTAAATGCTGGAAGAATCAATATCTAGCTCTCAATCTGTGCTTCCTTTAGTCTTTTGGTATTTGTTAGAGCAGGAATAAGCCAGTATGCTAGTTCAGATATGGTTAGTATAGGTATGATTTTTTTTTAAAAAAAAAAATCCCGTCTTTTTCCTTGGATTTTGGAGCTAAGCCCAAACCCAGCAAGTTACGTCCCCTGGTGTTACATATAAATTTTGCTGTTAGCAGTATGGTATACAGTGGCTCGCTCAATAGTTGTCTTATAGAAGCAAAGTTAAATCAGCAGTCCAAAATCACTGTAATTTGTTGCAATGATATTTCTGCAAGAGAATTTTCAAGCTTCCTTGGTCATACATATCCTCTACTTAATGGTACAGATATTTAACCTGCTATGACTTATTTCATAGAAGGCCTTCCAGTCAGTCATGTTTGACTGATTAATTGATAGACAATCTGTGACTACTTTTCCACTAGATGGCGCTCAGTGTGGCTTGCAATTTTTAAAAAAATCCGTAAGACGAAAAAAATACTACTAAAAGCATCAACAACAAAAACAACCCAGATCGGCCTTTCCTAATCAGATCTCCTCAAAATAAATCTAATCTATCCAGAGAATAATAGATTAGGGAAGGTTGCTACAAATGGTCCACATTCCCAATCAGTGGGAAAACGTGTTGAGAAACAGTACAAACAGGATCTCCAATTTATAATTCAATTATAACAGACTATACCTTATCTATAAATTGGAGATGCCATTTGCGTTTTTACCCACCATTTCTTCCACTGCTTGCACTGTTCATCAAAGCTTATGAGAAGTGTGCAGAGAAGGAGGAGGGTTAAGCTATAAAATTGTCTTCCTTTAGTTTAGTACCATCCACATGTGAAACACGTCAGAGCCATTCCTTGCCTGCTCTGCGTTTGACTCACTCCCTTTAACAGCTAATGTAAAATACTGGTTAGAACCAGGGGTACCAGTGTTCCCTTCCCCCCAATACCTCCTTTAACATCTACCAGGCTTCCTACCCTAGCTGCCATTTTTTTCAAAAGTAAAAAAAAACAAAAACTGATATTTTGCAAAGCAAAATTGTAGCCTCCCATATTATTTCTGTTTTCAAAATGCTCTGCCCAGGGAAAGGAAAACAATAAGCAGGCATCAGCATGTCTCCTGGAGGGAAGCATTAAGAAGGAGTTGTATATAATCTATAAAATTCCCACTTTCCCATACTGGGATTCGAACCCGGGCCACCTGGGTGAAAACCAGGAATGCTAACTGCTAGACCGGGGGTGTCAAACTCAATTTCACTGAGGGCTGCATCAGGGTTCTGTTTGACTTTGGGTGCGTAGGGTGGGTGTGGCCAGCTCGACATCACTTGTGTTGGGGGCACCGGTGGTGGCCCGAGCATTCCACCAGTGAAAATGGACTCCCAAGCTCTGTTTTCGGCAGTGACTGCCTCCTGCAACCCCTTGCCAGAGAAAACGGAGCTCGGGAGGGCTGCACACAGCCTTCTCAAGCTCCATTTTCACAGGCAGAGGCACCGTGGGTCAGCCCTTCATTGTTTCCAGGATGGCCCCATTGGCCACATCCAAGTATCCTGCAAGTGGGATCTGGCTCCCAGGCCTTGAGTTTGACACCCCTGCAATAGACCCAGGGGTGGGATTCAAAATTTTTAACCAGTTCTGTGGGCGTGGCTTGATGGACATGTGACTGGCTGGACATGGCTTGGTGGTCATGTTATTGGCTGGGCATGGCCAACTTAATATCACTCACATCGAGGCACGCATCTCCTTGTGTGGCCTCTCATGATTGTGGGGATGCTGCAACAGTTGTAAGTGTGAAAAATGGTCATAAGTCACTTTTTTCAGTGCCATTGTAACTTTGAATGGTCACTCCACACAAGCAAAGTATCAGCAAAGGAGTGGGAAAAAACTCCAGAGAAGTTCCTGAGACAGAAAGTCTAGTCCTGCCAAGAATGTAATAAGGGTTAACGGAGAGACAGTTTCTGTAAGCAACACCAGAATGTTTCCTTCCTGCCTTCCTTACAGGATTAGGCCAGTAATTTCTTCTAACAACTGGTTCTCTGAACTGCTTAGAATGTTAACAACCGGTTCTACAAAATAGGTGCGATCTGGTAGAATCCCACCCCTGAATAGACCATATGGGAGAATCTTTTGGTAAACTGTGTGACTGTGTGCTTTGTAGTTGACTAGCTCTCTTAGAACTAGAGTGACCAAATATTTGAATAAGCAAAGGAAGATGTCGCCTATTGGAAAGGACGGGAGGGGGGAAGACACACTAATTGCTTTACTTTCTTAGTTTTTATGACAAAAAAAATTACAGCCAAAAACATGCACATAAATTACTTTTTCCAACATCAGTAAGACTAATTTTTCAGTTGCAGTATTTTTCCACCTAATCTTTATTTTTGAGAACCTACGTTAGCAATGAGTCAGCAATGACATAATTTTCAAATGTCATAAAAACATACAATGAGTCGTGTGATCGAAGCCAATTGCTGGAATTGGGAAATAAGGTAAATTTACTTTGTTGAATCTGTCTGATAATCTTATCTATGACAACTTTTGTAAATGGGCAAGTCCATTTTGCAAATGGCCTAATATGGTCTCCAAATTCCTATCTAGCCTAAAAGCTTAAATATATTTTTACTGTACAGACAGTCCTCAACTTACGACCACAACTGAGCCCAAAATTTCTTTTGCTAATTGAGACAGCTGTGAAGTGAGCTTTGCCCCATTTTACTAGCTTTCTTGCCACAGTTGTTAAGTGGATCACTGCAGTTGTTAAATTAGTAACATGGTTGTTAAGTGAATCTGACTTTTCCATTGACTTTGCTTATCAGAAGGTGACAAAAGGGGATAGCATGACCGCAGGATATTGCAACCGTCATTAATATGAATCCGTTGCTAAGAGTCTGAATTTTGATCATGTGACCACAAGGATACTGCAAGAGTGGTAAGTGTGAAAAATGATCGTAAGTAGCTTTTTTCAGTGTTGTAACTATAAACGATCACTAAATGAACAGTTGTAAGTCAAGGATTACCCGTACTTTTACAGAGAGATGGGAAATTGAAGTTCATTTTTTTGATCCATCTGTAATAGCCGTTTGCCCTTATCTATCTCACAAGCTGGTTCTGAGGAGAATAGAAGGAACAGAGAGACCAACTGATGTCA